>NC_137063.1:30528529-30791758 GCF_032717465.1 Coenobita brevimanus | reverse complement strand
TCTTGACCAGTTTGAAATAATGTCTTCACCTGTGTGCTATTAATGCTAACTTTGTTGATGCTGGAGGGATATGAAATTCTCTGAGGATAATAGTATGATAAAGTGTACAAATATACTGCGTATCTATTAAGGAAGAGAAGCGAAAAAGCCATGTTACCCGACAATAGTAGGACTCCATTTGCTTTGGTCAATGCTGTATGCATTATTAGGTCTTTAGCAAAGCAAAGGATACCTTTGATCGCCGCATCCGTCCCTAAAGTATTCATCGGGGAAAAAATAGTAATAACTGATTAAGCACTTACCGCTTCAAGCCAATGACGTATTTTATAGTTATTCTTGCTATCTCAAGACCGGTTTACTCACCTTAGTATAGTTTCTCGAGCTGAAGAGGTTAGATATAGTCTTCATTAACTCTTCCATTACCAAAGAAATCTCCCAGGCTGAATAAAATTGTATATATAGTAGGACTCGCGTACGTTTGCGGCTGTGGTGTAGCCCGCACCTGTGTACAATGGTGTCACGTTTCCCCAACTTGCGATGTGAAACGGAAGCTATTTATGTACAAGGCATCACAAATTCGATAAATTCAGATGAATAAAACTTACACTTGTGTATTTTGATGGATGAATCAACAGTAATCTTATTAAGTGCACAAAATATTTATACAAAAAAAGTAACACAGAAAACATGGCATATATATTGTACAGTGTTGCTAAAAGAAATTGTAGTCACTTTTAATGGTTTTAGCGTAGTGTTTTAGGGTGGGTAATAATATCACAGTTATGGATATAAGATAATGAGCCTGAAAAAAAGAAGAAATATGCCAATATCCAAAGTAAAAGAAATAATTCATGTGTAATTCTTGTGAGTGGCAACACTTACACACCCCAGTCTGGCCTAAGGTAAAGTACGTACAATCTCCATAGACCCAACCATAGCTTGTACAAGTGTTGCAAGGGAAAAATGATCACATTTACTGGCTTTTACCATAATTTGCGAAGGGCGAGGAATAATCACATTTATAATCATAAGCTAATATGTTGGACAAAATAGTAGGCATAAGTGCCACAATACCGAAGTAAAAACATTATTCACTCGCGAGCGGCAACACTTCCACACCCAGTCGGTGAGAGATAGAGAGAGAGAGTCAGGAGAGTGGCATGCATTGAATGCATTGTAGGCTTCAATAAATATAACAAAACCAAATTAACAAATGAAATCAAAATTATAAATAACTTATAAAAGAATCAAAAGTACTCCAGGGTGGCTCACATTTCCCGCCAGAGATAGAGAGACAGACAAAGAGAAAGAAAGAAAGAGAGAAAAAGAGAGAGAGAGAGATAACGGTATATAAAACGTGGCAACACTGTACACAGGTGCGGGCCACACCACAGCCGCAAACGTACGCGAGTCCTACTATAGTAGCAACGATAACACTTCAAATTCGTCATTGAAATAAAGGGTTAAATGGCACCCATCTGGCATACATACCGTCCAAGTGTGGCCAACTACCCCGCGCTCTCCCATGCACCTTTTGAACGACGAGATGACAGCGATGATGTAAATTCTCACTGCTAGCGGTCAGATGCGCGTGGGCCCTATTTTTTGCTAGACATTGAGAACCCTCAACCCACTGGGTGGAGTGAGCTGAAATTTCGCATGGGCATGCCCGGTATGTCAGGGCAGGTCCATGTCGAGTTTGGTGTCAGTGCATGTCCTCGAGGAGTAAGCGCTTAGCTGGCCGAAGTGCTTGTTTACGGCTATTGCAGCAGGACGCAGGTACGCGGTTGACTAGATGCACACCACACACATCTCAGACACAATCCAGACCCCCCAGACGCACACCAGACACACCACCAATACAGACCATTTCTTAGCACAACCTTCTCATGGCCTAAACCCCATCTTTCAAAAAGAAACAGGGAATCAGTGAGTGAGCTGAGTGACAGCTACACACACTGCATATGGCCGCCCCTGTAAGTACGAGAAAAAAAATGACAGATAATATTGGTTTGTTTTCGTTGTTTCTTACATTGTTGCTTCCCCACGCGATATCAGAGGCATGCAATGAAGTGAGAAGCTGTAATATGGACATAGTAATTACTAGTTTCTTTGTTGCTGTACTGCATATGGTTTTTAATTTTTTCAAATATCATTGGCTTGTTTTCTGCTTATTTTTATTTTACTGTACTTTTATATATTTATTTATGTATTTACTTATATATTTATTTTCGCTCTATGTCATCAGCAATTTACTGAACTAGAAAATTGGGACTAGAAGTAATTATTCCTTTCAGTACGAGGACCTTTTTTGTCTAATTTTGCTTCCTCCAGATGAATTTGCTCAACTGAGGAAAAGTCTCACTTAGTGATGGGGTTAGCCTTCAGTATGACAACAACTTTTAAAATGTATTCTTACTATCTTTAGATGATTTTATTCAACTGGGGAAAGATTTTTCTTTTGTAGAGAAGGAAACAACAACTTCAGTACGATGACGCCTTTTTTTCAGGTTGCTACCAGACAATTTTATTCAGCTTGGGAGCGAGCACTTTCTTCGTAAAGAGTTTCACGATGGAGCGAGCACCTTCTTAGTATAGGGTTTCACGATGGAGCGAGCGCCTTCTTAGTATAGGGTTTCACGGTAGATCGAGCGCCTTCTTAGTAAAGTATTTCACGATGGTCGCTCCCGCCCCGCCTCCCAACCAAACCCCTAGTCTCAGGTTGAATCATATCTTCTGGCGGTAGCAAGAGTAAAGTAAACAAGGCAAATGACACCACTGATAGCCGTTCCCACCCTTGCAGTAGTCTAGGGGAAAGAAATAATAATTTGCAGGGGAGAGGACCTTCTGGGATTCCACACTAGCTAACGCCTGGGCCAGGGGGTGGGGGCCTGCCACTGTACAAAATTTCATTTTCCTAGGGAAAAAATTGAAAAGGCCGTGCTTACCAGTGTAGTCTCCCCCGAGGTCCGGGGAAACCCACTCTGCCGAAAACCTGGTCCAGGCGGAAGTTTGATACCATGCAAAATATCGTCTTCCTAGGTTAAAAAATATGTTCACTAATTCCGGCACTGCCCCAAACCCAGAGACCACCGCTGCCCTTGGGGGTCCCACTTTGAGGTCTACCACTATGTAAAATTTCGATTTCCTTGGTAAAAATAAATAAATAAATAAAATAAAAAACTATGGCCAGTCACACTAGCATTTCCAGGACTCCAAGGGGCCGTCTCTTTTCCATGGAGATGACCTCCGCGGATCCTTCGTAGCTAAAAACTAGTCTGGGTGGAAGCTTACCACTGGGCAAAATTTTTTAAAAACTAGTTAAAAATAATGGCTGTGCATGCCAATATTTCCCCACCTCCAATGTTGGCCTCGTGTGGGGCATCCTTAGGGAGTCCCATTCGGAGGTCTAACACTGCAAAGCTTCATCTTCCTGGGTCAAAAAATATAGGTAGATAGACAAATAGAGATAAACAGATAGATAAAGGGTGATCAGAAACTCCCCTGTACTTGAACACTATTGTGTTGTAAGTGAAAGAAATGGAAAAAACTCATCAAGAATATATTTCAAAATCAAAACCTACTTCTAACCTATTTTTAACAAAAGCACATTATAAATTAAACTTCTTGAATTTTACATCACATCAAATACTTATTTTTAATTATTAAAGGTAATGGTATAATATATCATATTCTATAAAGCAAAAGTGCACCTGGACTTTTTTATCTCCTTACAGTAATATATATATATGTATATAGATAGATAGATAAATAGAAAGATAGATAGATAGATATAGATATTTTGATATATAGATATATATATATGTATATATATATATATATATATATATATATATATATTATACATACTGTATATATGGCTAGCTAGATATAAATATAGATAGACATATATGGCCGTGCATACCTGCGTTTGCTGAGACCCCTGGAGCTGCTCCTCCGTGGGGATGGCCCCCTCGGAGGCCCCAACATGCATAAAACCTCTTCCCATTGTCTACCACTGTGCAAAGTGTTATGTTCCTGGCTGGCCTCGATCTCCAGGGGGCCGAACCTCTGGTGTCCCACACTCTAGTTAAAATCCGGTTCGAACGAAGGTCTACCACTATGTAAGATCTCATTTTCCTAGGTAATAATAAACCCCTTCTGAGGCTTGAATCTCATCCCTCAGTAGTGTACAATTACTCTGTCAGCAAGTGAGTGTCGCTGTTAGGGACAAGAACTGTTTTTGGCAGCCCTGAGGCAAAAGACGACGCCCTTGCACTGAAAGGAATAGGACTGAAGAGGACTTTTAAGGAGAGCGATGTCTTGAACTCATCATACTACATGCATTCTTAATTATGCTCAGTTAGTCAGTTTACCTGTCGATCATTCAGCGAGCTAGTCAGTGAGGTGGTCAGTCAAGCAGCCGGTCAGCTGGTCAGAATGTTGGTCAATAAGTCAGGGGATCAGTTAGTCAGCAAATTAGTTAGACAATCTGCTAGTCGTTTTTTCAAGACAGGTAGTCAGTTGGTCAGTCAAATTAGTGCACAGCCAGTTAGTCATTCAGTCATTCAGTCAGTCAGTCTGTTAGTCAGCTAGTCAGGCTATCATGTAATTAGGCAGTTAATCAGTCAGTCAGTAAACTTGTCAGGTGTTCATTCAGGTAGTTAATCATTAGCTTAGTCGTTGATCATTAATTAAGTCAGGAGAGTGTTGTATAACCTTGACCACCAACCGCTTCACCCTGAGGCCGTCTTTTTCAGCTTACTCTTGCAACCACCACATTTAGCTTAGGATGGAAACTCGAACCGGAGGGGCCAAATGTGGGCTTCATTAACATTTCAGTCAGAGGGCATTATTTATGCTCATATTTCTGCCATATTCACCTTGGGGTAGAATTTTTTTTAACCTGGGGGGGATTAATTACAGCCTTCAATAACCCCTTCACAACCAGGGTGCTCTCTGTAGCTGAATAAAATCGTCTGGTAGTAGCAAGAATAAACTAACATGCGACATGTTCGTGCTGAAGACGTTAATGTTCTAATTTGTGACTTCTATGGCAAATATATTTAGCCTTTTATTTATATACTACCGGTATTTTTTGTTTATATCAGTCTTTATTTTACTTTTTATCAATATCAATTTAGTACCTTGCCCCACCTCAGTTACCTGGGGATAAGTGAACAGGTGATGTCGACTGAGTTTTATTGTTACATATTATGTCTTATTTTTTCTTCGATGCCATGGTTTGTGGAAGTTCATTTGTACTGTGATATGTGTGACCTTGGTGTGATTCATAGTCTCTCTCTCTCTCTCTCTCTCTCTCTCTTTCTGTGTGTGTGTGTGTGTGTGTGTGTGTGTGTGTGTGTGTGTGTGTGTGTGTGTGTTTTCTTTATCATGCTTGTGACTAACCTGAAAGTTCACCCACACACACACACACACACACACACACACACACACACACACACACACACACACACTCATTCGAACCCCACTCTCAACAACCTTTTCTCGGGAGAAAGTTAGGTGTTCCCGTCAGGTGTGTGTGGAGTGGTCTTGTCTTCTGCACAGTACTGCAACCCTTCATCGCCTTTACTCCCATTACTCCCCGCCGCTCCCGCCCCGCCTCCCAGCCAAGCCCCTAGTCTGCTCCCGCACAGCCAATTTCTTACTCTCTAATTTGCAAGGAGGAATAGTCATGGTCGCTTTAACTCCTTTAGGTACAAGGATGGGTTTAAATTTACCGAACAGATCTTTTTTTCTTTCGTTGCTACGCTCCCAAGACTTTATTTCTGGGATGACTGGCCTGACTGTTTGTATCTGGTCCTTATATGTATGCATCTTGGATAGATTTTTTTTTTTTTTTTTATGTGGGTGTTTTATGACCGCAAAAAAGGGTTAAACAACTACCATGAAACAAAGACGTGCGTGGAACCACCAGACGCCAGAACAACCATCCCAGTAAAATTACGTTTTCTGGATGACTATGAATACACTTACAGTATGAGGGAAGTTTGATTCGCAGGCTCCCTCTGACGTGTTATACATGTATAAGAGAACATAAATACTGTGTTTAGACTATACGGAGATGCTGTACCACAAGCTGGAAAATGCCGTCCGTTTGCCAGCAGATTTTTCTTTTTTTTTGTTTGGATTTGTTTATACTACCGTCAGATGACTGTACTTTTTATGTGTCCGACTCAGGACATAGACTGGACAGTGTGTTCCCTAAGACCCACCAGTACTCCCACATGCCACACACTTATACATATCATCACTTTGGCACTAATACCCACCCTACATTCTGAAGATACCCTAGGACTATTTCATTTAGGTAATGTGTGATGATATCAAAGGTGTTTTTTTTTTTTTACATGTGGATGGGTGTTGGGGAAGATCAGCAAAGACTGTTCTAATGGAACCCAAATAATGGTACTGTTTCCATCACAGCCTTGAATCAAACTCGTGTCGTGTCGGATACCAAACCCATTTTCTATCCACTGTAACCCCTTCAGCCAGAGGACGTTTTATTTATTTAGTTCTTTCTACCTTCATTCGGCTTTTACAGTATTGGAAAGACTTCGAATCAAAGGCGTTAGATATAGGTCTTATCCTTCATATACCCCGTCACAGTTAGTGGACGCTCCTAAGGTGAACAAAACTGATGTTAGCAAGAATTTTATGAAACTGCGTCATCTACTTGGATTTTTATTCTTCTTGCCACCACCCGATTTTACTCTGCTCAGGTAAAACATCTGGTAGTGAAGTACCACAATAAACTTTTCATCACCATGATATTGTTTTTTTTTTAGTCTTTCAGTTTCACTGTTGCTGGACAGGATTATTATACAACACTCATTTTCCTGTAACTTGACCTAGAATTGCCATCTCTCCATCTTGAACGCCGAACTGTACCAATAAATTAACATTAGAATATGGTGTAGTAAAAAAAAAAAAATGTTTTTTTAATGTGTCCGACTCTGTTCTTAAGCTTCACAGTCCGCTCCCAAGGTCTATTAGTCCTCATGCATACTACAGTATATACTTCCAAATGTAACGACTTGGGCGTTAACATCCACCTTCCATATTGAATAAGTATTGGGTCTGTCTCATGCACGACTGGTTTACTGGTATTGGCGGGGGTAGTTTTACACGTCGGCGGGTCGATGGTAGATCAGTAAAGTCGGCTATAATGAAATTCAAATCCCAAAACGGTTCCCTGCTCCAGCCGGGATTTGAACCCGCAAGCCACCTCTCTACGGATTCGTATGTAGACTCATGGGATTGTCTTTTTCTGTCGTTGATCTACGTGAAATAAGCTGCAAAAGGACGAAAATCTGGGCCAAGAGAGAGTGTAAAAGCACCACAAGAGATACCTCTGTTAGTAGAGGAGTCAGAAAGTCTCCATTTACTCCGTTAGTACCATGACGGCATTTAACTTTCTTGCTGCTGCTAGACCGTTTTATTCAGCTCAGGAGAGGTCTGATGGAGGGGGTTTAGACACATTGTATGCAGTCTCTATTTACTTTTTGAGTGACATTACGCCCTTTAATAATCGTTTATTTTTTGTTATTCGATTATTTTTGTTATCGAAAAATAAAATTACCCAGCTTACGGGAGCCGTCTGGTAGGGAGTCGCTTAGGAAGTCTGCATTTCATTTCCACTGTCATCTAGTTTTTCTTCCATATATTTCTCCTTTTTTTCGTTTTTAGCCACTTTCTTATCATGACGCGTTTTTTCATTGTATTTATTTATTTTTTTAGCTCCAGGCAATATAATTTAACTGACGAGTTGCTTTCTGAACTGGATGGCTTACATATAGCCTTTATTAATCCATTTGTGTGTTATAAGCAAATCATCTGGAAGCCACAAGAATAAAATATGAAAGTATGTCCTCGTAATGAAGGGGTTAATGCAGTGACTCCCAAACTAGGGCCAAAGGCATTTTTGAGAGGAGCCATGGGGCAGTCTCAGGTATCTGGTGTCTCTAGAAATAGTTTCATTATCAGTTTCCAGAGACAAACATATTGAGGATTCCGTTTTCTGTAGCCCATCTCTTGCAGTGCAGACCACGAAAGATCTCAATATCCTGAAATTTCGAAGCAATTGATTTCCCAAAGACATTTTAAATGAAAGGAACTCCACGGAGTTCTGGAAAAAAAAAAAAACACTACCCTATTATCATGAAGCAGCAGTTTGATGTTTTTGATATTCCAATCTACCAGTCACAGCAAAGCAGTTTTCTTGCATTGGTCAAGTCGCAACAGCGTAATTGATACCACGTGGAAGATCACCTCTCTTGTGCCCTTGTTATGACTCAACCACTGATTCCCGTACAGTGGGTTGTTAAGTTATTATTTTAGTGTAGGTAATAATGCATGCACCTCGTCTCTGTTTTAAATTTCACGAGTTGTTAGAATTTCATACTCAACATACTTATTCGATCGGCGTTGTTTTGTTTGCTTCTTCTAAGGAGAATGTTGAAGAGTCAAGGGTGTTATGTTACATTTTTCTGGGTGCCACAGAACGGAGCTGTTTGGGAACCACTGGGTTAATGTATTTGACTGAGGGCAGTGGTAATGAAGTCCATTCCCTGAGGCCCACCAGTCCACCCATGTACCAGCAGATGTCACCATACACCTTCCCACGCCTTAACCTGGGCACTAATACCCACTGTCTGTGTTTGTACAAGCGCCATCTCCTTCGCGTCTGCTGGTTTTACGAGGTTTTTATGGCGGGTTTTAAGTCTCTGGCGACCCTTTGCCTAACACACTCTGCTCTGAACAACTCATAGCACTTTATTCCCGTTAACCTCAAAAGATTTTATTCAACTGAGAGTGAATCATAGAAGCCTAAGAGCTAAAATTGGTACCACTAGTTCTGTCATTCTTGGAACAATTCTAGTATGTCGTTCCAGCTAACGCCAGACGATTTTGTTCAGCTGAAAGTATGTCATAGGAGCCTAAATGCCAACTTGTTTAACCCGGCGACAGTGATTTCGTTTCCTCCTGCCGTCTCCTAGCAGTTTTCTTCTGCTTAGGGTAGGCATTTCAAGATGGAGAACCTAAACACAAGACTTCACCCTGTCGTTACCAGGGGGACTCTTAAACTAAATGAAGTGTGTGTGTATGTGTGTGTGTGTGTGTGTGTGTGTGTGTGTGTGTGTATTTCAGAATACTCAGGCACAGCACACACACACACACACACACACACACACACACACACACACACACACACACACACACACACACACACACACACACACACACACACACACACACACACACACACAGTGGACCAGGATGTCAGTAGTGGTTTACAAATCAAACTACAGCATTAGCGTCTTCTACAATCTCTTCACGACTAGGCGTATGGTGTCCCTATTAACTGGGTGGAGAAATGTAAGTGCATCATCCAACCAGGAAACATACTTCCATACTTTTCCTCACGCCTTGCTGTGGCGAGGCTCTGTCAACCGCAAGGGAACATCAGTTCAATGCACGGGATGGTCATGTAGGGACAGTTGTTTGCTAGTGGCTGATGGGTCTGCCCGGTCAGACAGACTGGGGTTGATCAACAACAGCAGCAATAACAGCAACAAAAACAACGAGACGTCTCTCATGAGCTGAATATAATCATCTTGGGGCAGCAAGAGAATAATAATATGAATGAATTCATCTTACTGATGAGATTCATCTTACTATCATTACAACCAGTAAAGTGCGCGTTGTGAGTGCGTGAGGAGCGAGCGAGCGCCATGTTGTCGCAGTTTTCCCTGTTTTAAATTTTTAAGTGAAATCTCCGATATCTAATTGCTTGAGTTGATGGCAAAAAAACAGTGAAACTGTGGAAAATCTTTTTTACATTGATTTCGTAACTGAGGCGTTTACTAATTAGAGCCGAACATTCCCTTGGAAAACTCGGGATTCCAATGGGTTCCTACACCTAATGCAGAGGTGGGGAACGTCCGTTCCTCCGGACCGTATAAGGCCCGCATTACCATTTGATCAGGCCCGCGAGGCAATTCATAAATGCAATTTCATAAACTCATGAACGAATATATATATATATATATATATATATATATATATATATATATATATATATATATATATATATATATATATATATATATATATATATATATATATATATATATATATATATATATGTATATATATAATGTACTGGGCTACAGTTGATTTTGAGTTGATAATTTTGTATGGCCCGCAAATGATGTTAAAAATATCCTGATCGCCCTTAACAGAAGAAAGGTTCCCCACCCCTGCCTTAATGGGTGAGTTTTTAGCTGATAAAATTTACTGAATGACTATCACTTACAGAAAGGATCTCAACTCTGTTTCACAGAAGAGTAGCGTTATTAGCTTCTGCTTAGCGTGACGGTCGTGACAGGTCGGGCCGGGCCGCTCACTTCTAGATTTAACTGAGAGTAAACATCGCTCGCTCGCTTCGTTCGCTCGCTAGTAATAAGCTTCACTACATCTCTTGTCCTAACTTTCTCGTTGTTGAGACAACTGTTATTTTGCTTCAGTTAGGTTCATGCGATTCAGTTGCAGCCGAGTCATAGGAGTCTGAATGTTGATACTGGTGATCTTAACTCTCTCATTGCCGACCAACTCTAGCACTGTATTCCAGATGACGTCAGATGATTTTAGTTAGCTGAGTGAGCAACAACAGCCTGTGGTAAAATATTACAACTGCCCTTTAATATCTGCATTATTTTTATTTCCATCTACTGTTTCTTTTTTCTTTTCTTTTTTTTTCTGAAGAACATACTGGTCTCATGTAATTTTCAAGTAATATTTTTTTGGTAACATTTCCACTTAACAGTTTTGAACAGGGCTTTTCGGATACCAAAGTGATCTACTAATAAATCAGTCTTTTGGCCTTCAGATAATGAACTGCTGAGTAATAAATTTTGCTACAAAGAACATTTTCGGCTAATGTTTTGAAAATACGGTTTCGGATAAAATTATCAGAGAACAAACTGTCCTTGAAAAAATAAAATCAAATAGTTTCTCGGTGTTCGGCTAGCTGGTTTACGAATAACGACTTTGCCCTGAGTAGCAACCTTGGTCTCAGATCACATATTTGGACAAGAAAGTAGTCTTGGGATTACAAAATGGTCGTCTGAACTTAGATGCACAATATAACCCTCGATCCATTTTCTGTCGTAGGTAAGATTTCTGTTTCCAAGAAGACAAGAGAATTCTGCACATTGCTCACCATATCTTTCCTGCAGAAACAAGATTTAATGATGACAGAATTTTAAGTATAAATTTGTCTGCGAATCTGGACACTGGGTTTTGAAAGTTGATCTTCGAATAACTCGTGGTCAAATAGTGGGTCTTCAGATATCAGGTTTTGGATAGTTGGTCCTGTAATAGATGGCCTTCAGATGGCAGGTCTTTGAATGGCTGGTCTTCAGATAATAAGTGTAAGATGGCATACAGTATCTTCAAATCACAGGTCTTCAAATAATAATTCAATCAAGTGCTCCTGGGCCCTTCGGGCCGCTCGCACTTGCTCTTGCAAAGGGCTCTCGCGTTTATGTGCTGTTCTAGTGTAACATTGTCACTTGGATTTTTTGCAGCTAACCAATTGATCGTGTTATTTGCAGCTTCGGTAATGGAACCCAGTTTATTTTAGTTCTACCTCTGGGCAAAATATTCAATGGAGATCCTATGCCCGGCTTCGGTGCAGTGTTTTTTGGTCAAAATGTGATTGCTCATTAGATATAGTAAAAGTTTTTCAATCGTGATGGAACCACGTTTTTTCACATCAGCGCATTTTTTGCGATTTTTGTACCAATTTTGGTGCGATTTGAATGTGTAGTTTCGGCTGCCCAAAATACACACACACACACACACACACACACACACACACACACACACACACACACACACACACACGGCTACTGCTATAGTATATTAAATAGCAGGTCATTGTTGAACAGACTTCTAATAGCAGATTTTCGGATAGCAAGTCTTTAGATAACATGATCTAAAAGCAGGATTCAGAAAGCATGTCATCAGAAAACAGGCATGCAGATAAATGTCTGTAGATAGCAGCTCTTTGAACAATGGGTCTTTGGATAATGGATCTTTGGATAGCATGTCTTTCAACAGTGGATCTTTGGATGGCAGGTCTTTGGATAACAAACCTTTGGAAAGTAGTTCTTCAGACAAGGATGTCTTCAAATTGTGGGTCTTTGGAAAGCAGGTCTTCAAATAACAGGTCTTTGAAGTACGATCTTTGGATAGTGCATTCTCGAAAAACAGGTCTTTAGACAGCATGCTTTTGCATAACACTTTTGCCTGGAAAATTTGATTTCTTGGTTTTAACATTTTCAGATACCGTAATATTTGCTCAGTATTCGGTTTTCAAGTATTCACATAACATATCTGAATGATAAAGTGGCCGCTTGGTGTTAGGATAGCAAGTTTTAGCACAACGTTTATGGTTAGCTAATGAATATATTCGGTATTCGGATACCAATCTTTCACTTAACATTTTCTCATAACAAAATGGTTATCTAGTGTTTGGAAGAGCTGGTTTTCGCATAACATTTTCGGAAAACAAGTTGATCTTCTGGTTTTCGGAAAGCAGGTCTGAGCATAACTATATATCTATCTATTGCCAGGCGCCATAATCCCGTAAGGGGTGGCCATTTGACACTAAGTTATTTTTTTTACGGGGAGGGGCACTAACCTTCCACCAACCCACTTGCTGATACATAGGGAGCACGTATGGTTTGGTTATATGGTTACCACCCAGCGCTGTAAATGGTTTCTTGGCTTACAGGAAACCATTTGGCTTGTCACTCAATGTAAAGCCACCTGTTGAGGAAAGAAAAGCAAAAAGAAGTGACAGGAAAGATGGGGGAAATAGGAAGAGAGGAGGGCAGGCACAGAAAAGAATGATAAAGGTTAAGGAAGAAGTAGCAGCACTACATCAAGTGAGTGGATGATGGTCTCCACCACCGTAACAAAGAGCGGGTTGTATTACATACTTTATAATATAAATCAATTGTCAAGTCCTTGTTTGTGCATGTTATTAATTTTCGGATCACAAAGAAGTCTTGTGATGGTGGGCTAACAGGTTTGCATTTAATATATTCGAACAGCAGATCAAAAGTGTTGGCGCAACATTTTCAGTCAGCTTGTCTTGGTCTAACAAACAGGTCGTGACTGGCTGTGTGTCCTGCCGACTAACTTATTGTGTAATTGATAGTGGGAAAAGTTGTCGCAGATTCACTTAGTCATGGGGCTAGTCAAGCAGCTGTGTGTGTGTATATATATATATATATATATATATATATATATATATATATATATATATATATATATATATATATATATATATATATATATAATGTGTGTGTGCCCCTTGGCAGCAGCAGATGATTTATGGTTGTGGTGTGATGAAAGTGATAAGACATTTGATGAAAAATCAATGGATATATTTTCTGCTTAATATCAAGGAATTTTCTCTCGATAGTTCCCCACTGTAATTCTTCCCTATTCCGCCTCTGGATCCAGCTTAACTTATCTGTATTAGTCGGAAATAGGATTATGACGATGATGATGATGGAAAATACTATAGGTTTAGGATGGATGAAGATGGTGATGATGTTGAAGATGATGCATGAATATATCCTTACCCTCTTTGCAACGAGATGCCTTACTTAATTCGTTCAGAACTTACTTAGGGTAGCAAGATAAGATACAGTTTTTTATCTTTCCTGAACTAAATCAAATTACTTGAGGGTATCAAGAGAACTTAGAAAAAGCGTCATGTTAGTGAAGAGGTGCAACACAGTCAGGGCCGGTCTTTCCTATACGCTCACTACGCTCAGTGTGTAGGGCCTCCGATCTCTGGTGGGGCCTCCCGTCCTCAGGATATGTATTATAAAAATAAATAATTATAAAAAAAATAAAAGTACGTCGAGAATGGTGCTTATATCGATTAATTGGTTCCACGTGCATGAATGTTGTATAAACAATAATAACTGAATAATTGCAGGCAAAACTTACATTAGTCTTTTAGAGTAACAAAAACTAGTGGTAATTAGAAATTTGTTTAGTGGGATTTAACATTAAATTCAGGTGACAATACTGAGTGCTGCACTGCAGATCAGCAGAGCGCCTGTCACGCTGACTGCTGCTGTCAGTCAGGAAACTGACATCGAAGCGTAAACATCTCTCAGGTTTGATAAACGAACAAAGAAAAGGCTACATGAGGAAGCTCATGCTAACCGTAAAGGTTAGTATTATATTATTTAATATTGCCACTCATCATGCGATTGTAGGTTACTGTTTTTCGAATATCGAAAGTGGCTAAACTGACCAAACTTTACTGTTAACGTTCCTGACCGACGTTTTATGGCCGTACTATAAAAACTAAGAGCCAGTATTGACGAAAGTATCTGACGTTCCCGTCTTTCGTCTATCTATCTATCTATTGCCAGACGCCTCAATCCCGTTTGGGGTGGCCACAAACAAATCGCCTCCAAGTCGCCCTGTCCCCCGCCATTTCACTGCCCTGCTCCCAACTCACACCACCCTCTCTCATATACCTCTCCACCCCATCCCTCCATCTCATCCTCGGCCTCCCCCTCCCTCTTCCCCCCTCCACCTCACTCACATACACTCTCTTCGTCAGTCCATCCTCTCCACATGGCCAAACCACCTCAGTGTGTTCCTCATAACGCTTCCTATCACATCCTTATCAACACCACAACGTTCCTTTATATCCTCATTCGTCAGCTTGTCTCTCCATGTGACTCCACAGGCTCCTCTTAAATAACTCATTTCCACTGCTCTCACTCTTGACTTGTGTCCTTCCAACAACGTCCAAGCTTCACTTCCGTACGTTAGAGTTGGTATCACAATACTGTCATGAAGTAACTTTTTCACTTCCATGCTCACTTCTCTGTTTCTTATCACTGCTTTCAAGGAACCAGCAACCTTTCTTCCCTGCTGTACCCTTTCAAGCACTTCACCTTCCAAACCTCCATCCTTACTCATCACACTACCCAAGTACTTAAACGTACTCACATTTTCCAATTCCTCACCATCCAGCCTCGCTGTACATTCACTGACTTCACCTCTCTCAAAGACCATCACTTTACTCTTCCCTACATTCACCTTTAGATTCCGTTTCTTACACACTCTCTCAAACTCATCCACCAAACCTTGCAGTTCCCCTTCGTCTTCACTCAACAACACAGTATCATCTGCAAACAACAGTACAGGGAGTTTCCAAACACTATCCTCTCTCACCAGGGCCACTCCAACATCCACTACCCTACCTTGTACCTCTTTTATTACCCCATCCATGTACAGATTGAACAACCATGGAGACATGACCCGTTTTTCGTACCATAAATAAATTTGCTGTTCACGCTAGGCGTTCGTCACCTGGTTATGGCGTAAAATAGTACTGGAATGTGATAGGAGGATAAACGCCACAAGAGACCTCCCCCCCTCCTTTAGTATAACTATCTATCTATCTATTGCCAGACGCCTCAATCCCGTTTGGGGTGGCCACAAACAAATCGCCTCCAAGTCGCCCTGTCCCCCGCCATTTCACTGCTCTGCTCCCAACTCACACCACCCTCTCTCATATACCTCTCCACCCTATCCCTCCATCTCATCCTCGGCCTCCCCCTCCCTCTTCTCCCCTCCACCTCACTCACATACACTCTCTTGGTCAGTCTTTCACTCTCCATCCTCTCCACATGGCCAAACCACCTCAGTGTGTTCCTCATAACACTTCCTATCACATCCACATCAACACCACAACGCTCCTTTATATCCTCATTCGTCAGCCTGTCTCTCCATGTGACTCCACAGGCTCCTCTTAAATAACTCATTTCCACTGCTCTCACTCTTGACTTGTGTCCTTCCAACAACGTCCAAGCTTCACTTCCATACGTTAGAGTTGGTATCACAATACTGTCATGTAGTAACTTTTTCACTTCCATGCTCACTTCCCTGTTTCTTAGCACTGCTTTCAAAGAACCAGCAACCTTTCTTCCCTGCTGTACCCTTTCAAGCACTTCACCCTCCAAACCTCCATCCTTACTCATCACACTACCCAAGTACTTAAACGTACTCACATTTTCCAATTCCTCACCATCCAACCTCGCTGTACATTCACAGACTTCACCTCTCTCAAAGACCATCACTTTACTCTTCCCTACATTCACCTTTAGATTCCGTTTCTTACACACTCTCCCAAACTCATCTACCAAGCCTTGCAGCTCCCCTTCGTCTTCACTCAACAACACAGTATCATCTGCAAACAACAGTACAGGGAGTTTCCAAACACTATCCTCTCTCACCAGGGCCACTCCAACATCCACTACCCTACCTTGTAACTCTTTTATTACCCCATCCATGTACAGATTGAACAACCATGGAGACATGACACATCCCTGTTTCAACCCAACTTTCAAAGAGAAAAATTCACTCAGTTCACCATCCACACGCACTGCAGCCTTCGCACCATTGTACATACTCTTCACAGCATTCAGCAACTTCCCATCTACTCCATATATTCTTAACACCCTGTCTATCCACCCTGTCATGTACTTTCTCCAAATCCATGAAAGCCGCATACAACTTCTTTCCCTTCTCTAGAAACTTTTCCACTAAAGATCTAAGAATGAATATCTGATCTACACAACCTCTTCCCTTCCTAAAGCCTCCCTGTTCTTCTCCAACTAATTTCTCTGTTCTTTCTCTAACTCTGTCAATAAGTATCCTACCATACACTTTTCCTATTATACTAAGAAGACAAATGCCCCTATGATTACCACACACTTCTTTTTCCCCTTTTCCTTTGTACAAGGGAATAATTATACCTGACTTCCAATCCTCCGGGACTCTACCTTCCTCCCAGGCCAATCTGCACATCTTCCACATCCATTCTGCTACTATCTCTCCCCCATGCTTCAGCATTTCACCACACACTCCATCAATTCCTGGGGCTTTCCCCGATTTAACTTTCTTCATTGCTTCCACAACTTCTATCCTACTGATTTCTTCCTGTCTTCTCACCTCTCTCCTTTTCCCAGCCATTCCTCAGCCACTTATACTCGCATTACTTCCATCCTCTTTGTTCAACAATTCCTTAAAGTGTTCTCTCCATCTGCTCACTTTTTCTCCTTTCTCCACTAGTAATCTACCATTTTTATCTTTCACTCCCCTGCTAACTTCACTTCCACCCTGTTTTACTCTTTTCACCTCTTTCCAGAACATTTTCTTACAGTCCCTCCACTTTACACTCAGATTCCTTCCAAATTCCTCATCCACTCTCTTCTTACTCTCTCTTACTAATCTTTTCACCTCTCTCTTTCTTTCTACATATAACTCTCTCTTCCGCATCTCAACTTCTTCCACGCCCCTATTTCTCATCCATTCATTGTATGCTTTCTTCTTTTGTGCCACAGCCTGTCTCACCTCTTCAGTCCACCACGCTGTTCCTTGCACCCCCCTCCGTCTTCTCTTCCTTCCACACACCACATCACATGCTGCACATATTTCTTCTGTAAATATCCTACACGCACCTTCCACGTCTCCCATCTGCTCCAATTCATATTTACCCAAGCGTTCCTCCACTTCTCTCTTATACTCTGCCTTTTTCTCATCCTCTTGTAACCTTTCCACTCTCCTTGCAACTACTGCTTCCTCTCGTCTTTCCCTTCTTCTATTCCTCCATCTTGCTTGAATCCTAATTCTGGCCACCACCAAGTAGTGGTCAGAAAGTCCACTCCCCCAACCTCTATAAACTCTTGCATCCATTACACATTTTCGCATCCTTTCATCCACACACACATAATCAATCATTGCCTTCCTTTCATTCAGTTTACCACCCAGCCTTCTCATCACTCGCCATGTATACCTGTGGATCATTTTATGCCTGAAGAGGGTATTGGCTATCACCAACCCCCTCCACTAACGCACTGCCATTCTCATCTATCTCAGCAGGCACACCCCACTCACCAACTATTCCATCCACCTTCACATTCCCAACTTTACCATTCATATCACCGATCAAAAACACTCTCTCATTCCTTCCAAACTTTTCCATGCACACTTCTACATTTGTCCAGAACTCTTCTCTCACTCTTCTAGCACGATCTTGCGTTGGCGCATACACACACACAATCGCCCACATTTGTATTCCAACTTTCAACTTTACCCACACAATCCTTGACCCAACTGATCCATACTGTCTTATGCTCTTCTTCCATCTTTTACTCACAACTGTACATACTCCTTCCTTTGCCCTCTCATTCTCACCTACTCCTGCACATATACCTCATCCATACTCCCATTCTCTCACACTTTCTCCTCACCGTTTTGTTTCAGTTATTCCACATACATCCACTTTCGCACACTCAAGCACCTGGACCATCTCTCTCTCTCTTTCACCTCATCATTCGCTCCCCTTACATTCCACGTTCCGATAACCATGTCCTTTGTCCGGTTCTTGGTCGTCATCGTTTGGTCAGTCCTTGTCCGAGGCTTATTGTTTGTTTTTTTAGTTAGTTGTTTTCCGGGGAGGGGCACTAACAAATATGGTAAAGGTTTTTCCATTTATAAACGCTGAAGAATTCAGAAAGAAAATTTTCCTTAGCAGGCTAAAATATATTAGAAATACAAGGCTGTTTATAAAATTTTACAAGACTAAACGTTTCCATAACGAATACGAGTAAACAAAAACTTCCATGGTGGCGTCGTGGCGCGTAATATTGGAGTTAGGACATTAAATTATGCATACTAAATTGTAATTATAGTTTCACACAAAGTATCATTTTTTTTTTTTTTAAATCAGAGAATACAAGATTATGCAGTGCTAGTTTTTTACTTTACATTGCTCAGGAGGGTATAACTTTGGTGAATATAAGGGTAGGGGGAGAAATGTAAATAAGAGTTGGGGGGGGGGGCCTCCAAAGGGGATCCAGCGTAGGGCCTCAGAAAAGCTAGGACCGGCACTGAACACAGTTTTGCCACTGTTTACGCATGGAGATTAGATTTTTAGTCCTGTCTATCTGTCCGTCTCTCTGTTCACTGGATTACAAAAACACCAGTGAGATGATCTTGAAGAAAATACGTTATAGGACGTTATAGGATAAAGACGTAACCACTACTCACAATTCGTAGGCTACTTTTTATCATGTTCTAGATACCTTCAAACGATTCTGTGTATCTTTGGAGAGCCATTTCTAACTTAAGCAGGTCTATTTGGATTTCATTAACCACTTTACCAGAATTTTGACCTAAATATTAAAGAGAAAAAAAAAAGTTGTCTGGAGATAGCCAGTAAAAAAAAAATAATAATAAAATAAATAATCTTAAGGTTGAATAAGTTAACAGTAGGTCAGTGTAGCGCAGCGTAGTTTGCATTCCACCCGTCAGTGTGCAGGCAGTATAACCGTCACCATGCCACTCAGTAAGCATGGGGGACACTTGTGTGTGTGACAGTCCCGTAAGCTGGCTCGTATTTCCGTCCGTGTAGATGGTTTTCCAATACCTCTTACTTAGACGTATAATTTGTTTACTACGTGTGCTCGTTGCATGTACCCTATTTATCATACTTTAGCCCCGGCATACGAGTATATACTGTATATTGCATGAATAACATACAGCAGAATGATATGGGATGTGCTGAAATGAACTGGCATGGAAGTGGTATTAGAAAACATCCTAAACACGAGGATGCTGGCCCTGGTCAGTATCAGATTATCTTGTGTTACCTGTACATCCAGAATACGAGAATGCATCGATGACTTTTCTACAACGTATATTGAATGGGAAAAACGAGCTGAAAATTAAGTGGTAATTTTTAGTGCTGAATCCTTGTTAGTATTTTCGTAACTAACCATAGTTTATTATTTTAACCCATTCAACCTGATGCATTTTTAGATGTAAAAGTATCCCTAATAATTGCCCTCTCCGTCTGTCCCTCACTGATTATTATCGGACACACAAGGCAGTTCACTCCCGTCGATATTAGCAGCTTTAGTGAAACCACGCCACACAACCCAGCACACCTTACCACCCCCTCACACCACACCACAATACACCATACCACCCACTGACACCACACCACAATACACCATACCACCCTCTGACACCACACCACACCACAATACACCATACCACCCACTGACACCACACCACAATACACCATACCACCCACTGACACCACACCACACCACAATACACCATACCACCCACTGACACCACACCACAATACACCATACCACCCTCTGACACCACACCACACCACAATACACCATACCACCCACTGACACCACACCACAATACACCAAACCACCCTCTGACACCACACCACATTACACCATACCACCCACTAACACCACACCACAATACACCATACCACCCTCTGACACCACACCACAATACACCATACCACCCTCTGACACCACACCACAATACACCATACCACCCTCTGACACCACACCACAATACGCCATACCACCCTCTGACACCACACCACACCACAATACACCATACCACCCACTGACACCACACCACAATACACCATACCACCCTCTGACACCACACCATACCACCTTCTCACACCACACCACAATACACCATAGTACCCTCTCACACCACACCACAAATCACCATACCACCCTCTGACACCACACCAATATACGCCATATCACACTCTCACACCACACCACAATACACCATACCACCCTCTCACACCACACCGTACCATACCACCCTTTCACACCACACCACAATACACCATACCATCCTCTCACACCACACCACAATACACAATACCACCCTCTCACACCACACCACAAATCACCATACCACCCTCTCACACCACACCACAATACACCATACCACCCTCTCACACCATACCACCCTCTCACACCACACCACAATTCACCATACCATCCTCTCGCACCACGCAACACAACACATCATACCACCCTCTCACACCACACCACAATGCACCATACCACCCTCTCTCATCACACCACAATACACCATACCACCCTGTCACACCGCACCACAATTCACCATACCACCCTCTCACATCACACCACAGTACACCATAGCACCCTCTCACACCACACCACAATACACCATAGCACCCTCTCACACCTCACCACAGTACACCATACCACCTTCTAACACCACACCATAATACACCATACCACCCTCTCACACCACACCATAATACATCATACCACCCTCTCACACCACACAACAACACACCATACCACCCTCTCACACCACACCACAATACACCATACCACCCTCTCACACCACACCATGATACACCATACCACCCTCTCACACCACACCACAGTACACCATACCACCCTCTCACACCACACAACAACACACCATACCACCCTCTCACACCACACCACAGTTCACTATACCATCCTCTCTCATCACACCACAATACTGTACACCATACCACCCTCTCACACCACACCACAACACACCATACCACCTTCTCACACCACACCACAACACACCATACCATCCTCTCTCATCACACCACAAATCACCATACCACTCCCTCACATCACACCACAATTCACCATACCACCCTCTAACACCACACCACAATACACCATACCACCCTCTGATACCACACCACAATACACCATACCACCCTCTGACACCACACCACAATACACCATACCACCCTCTGACAACACACCACAAATCACCATTCCACCTGCTCACACCACACCACAATACACCATACCACCCTCTCACACCACACCACAATACACCATGCCACCCTCTCACACCACACCACAATACACCATACCATCCTCTCACACCACACCACAGCATACCATACCACCCTATCACACCACAGCACAATACACCAACCTATCCTCTCACACCACACCACACTACACCATACCACCCTCTCAAACCACACCACAATACACCATACCACCCTTTCACAGCACACCACACACACCATACCATCCTTCCACACCACACCGCAGTGCTCCATACCACCCTCTCACACTACACCACACAAAATCAACTACTCACACCATACCAGTGGCATTAACCAAAGGGCCCTGAAGCTCCCATGCGTAATACTTTTGTACTTTGTTGTGCTGCTACCTTCACATGACTATATACAGCTCAGTGAGAGAAATCGAAGTTAATGGGGACAATTTATAACCCCGTCACTACAGTAAGTCTCACCAATTAAGCAAAAATCGCCTGAATGTAGCAAGGATAAAATAAAGAAGCCGTCCATGGGCTAAACGGGTTAAAAGAGTCATTACACTCATTATACAAGTCTTGGGAAGTCTATTCTGGGTAGCGCCAGTCAGTTTGAGTCGGGTGAGAGTGAATCGTAGAGCTAAGTGTTATAAACGGCAGTAGTTAAGGATGGAGGATACAGCGTTACCTCCCAGCTGGTGATGCAGTGTTGGTGACATGTTTTGACTAACACTACTTCAGTTTATTATTTATAAATCTGATAGTTTTCACTCTTTTGGTAATATTATGGCAGATATAAACTGTGATAGATACGTCGAAAATATTTTGTTTTGTGCAGTAAGTGTTTAACTCTTCTGTAACCAAAGACAAACATATATTTTGTTATGAAGTTTGTTGCAGGATATGTTTGTACCAGTGATTACAGAGTTTATACATTAACGTGGCAATGCTCTGTCTGTCCAAAGAACTTTTCGACGGTTACGAGATATTGTTCACTGTGGCAGTGAGATTGGTGCGGCCTTAGAACGATTTACTGCTTTACCAATTTCACCTTTTTTTTTTTTTTTTCATTAAAATCATGCTGTAAATGTGCTATGCAAATAAAACAATATCGTCGCTTCTCACATCTTCCCATTATTTTTGGTAGAGAGCAAACAGATCCTGGCTAGATGCTCTCAGGTGGCCGCACCGCCACATTCCTTGCTCACTTAAAAGTGAAGTTTATTTTTTTTTAATGGACAAAAGAGTCAGAAGAAAGAAGCCTTTTAAATGTCATCTTTTCCAAGAAAACTAAACGTAAGAGAACGATAATCTAAACCCGTCCACCTCGAGATGCTTGGGCATTTTGTTTAAAAGACTGGAGGTCAGAAACAGACAAATGCTGGTAAGGAAAACAGTTCCAGAGTTGACTTGTTGCATATGTGAAGGACTGAGAGTACCGGATAACTCTTCAGTTGAAGAGCTGGAGAGAAAAGGAGGAAGAGAGCATTGCTAGATGGGTGCTCGCATCCACTATAATTGGGAAGGAGTGCAAGCAGACAGTTTGGAGGAGCTCTGACCATTGCAACAGTAATAGCGGAGGGAAGTGGTTGCAAAACTGCGGCGATGAGAGAGAGGTTGAAAGGTGTAAGAGGAGCTGATTTGAGCATTAGCTTTAGACTCCACCATGTTTAGTAGAGCTGTATGTGGTGAGTTCCTGTACACATTAAAACAGTACATCACACGGACGAATAAGGTCCCTGTACAAAGCCAGGAACTGTACAGGGTCGGATGATGGACAAATTAATTATTTTAATTCATTAAAAACAGCAGTGTTTCTTTGCTTTAATAGAAAAAGAAATGAAAAAGCACGATAGAAATAGACAGGCCAAAAACCAGGTGTACCAAAGCCTCATCCCGTGGCGGCTGAAGCAATTTTTGTGATGGCTGCTGTGACAAGCGGGTGGAGAGTGAAGGGTGAAGTAATTTACCTCCGCCAGGAGGTTTATGTTTTACCCCACATTTGTTTGTTTGTTTGTCTGTCTGTCTGTTAGCAGGACTACTAAAAAAAAGCTATGAATGGATTTTCATGAAATTTTTTAGACGGGTAGGGTATGGCCCAATGAACAATCGATTAGATTTTGGTTGTGATCCGGAATTATTTGTTTGTTTGTTCGCACCATATCTCCAAATGTTCTCAATGAATTTCAATGAAATTTAGTGGAAGGATGGGCCATGGGCCAAGAAAGAATTAATTAAATTTTAGGGCGGATCCGGATCCGGATTTTACTGCACAGTATCTCCAAAAGTTCTCAGTGAGTTTCAATTAAATTCTGTGGAAGGTGGGCCATGGGCCAAGAAAGAATCGATGGTATGCGCTCTCTGAGTGCTGCTCTAGTTAGCCTATGAGTTAATAGAACTAGATGTAAAGTTCAGTAAGTCACTGATGAATAGGGGGAAGACAGCTGATGAAAGGACAAAACCCTGATGATTTACTGTTGCTGGCTAAAGAAGAACAGTGGCCGCCTACAACAGCAACAATAGAACGATTAGATAGAAAATTTGAGATGAAGGCACAGCTAGAAGGATGTTACCGGTAAGAGGGAGTTTTGAAAAATGAAGATTTGTGTCAGATTCTGTTGAAAGCCTTTGAGATGCCAAGTACAATGGCAAAGTCTCAACAAAGTCCAGAAAAGACAATGATCGCGAATCTAGAAGAAATCTGAGAAGATCGCCAGCGGAGCTTCCCTGACGGAATTCGTACAGGAGAAAGTTGCTTCAAAATAATACGGCATGGGTAGATTCGGAGACTTTCGACATTTAAGATATTAAAGTAATTGGGCAATAGCCAGAAACCTGGGAAGTCACCCTTCTTCGGGACTGGTACAATGAGAGCAAATTTCCTGCCACATGGAAATGTGCAAGCTGACAAGGGTGAAAGAATTTTATTAGTGTGTCAGCACGGAAGTACATTTCTTGGGAACAAGAGGAGCGACCTCATTGGAAACATACTTTTATTGGTGTTGAGGTCAGAAAAAGCAGAATGTAGCCTACGTCTGAAGTGCTATTGTAGTTGTTGGTGCTGTTTTTTTGCCTGAGGTGTAGATGAAAGTGAAGGTAGGCTAATAATGTAACGAGGCACCTGCAAGCAATTACCAGTCTGCCTCCTCCCATTTCTGCCCGCAAGCCCTATTGCCACAGCCTTACCTCCTGCTAAATGAATACGCCAGGCACGGCTCGCAGGTTTACCAGAGGTCCCCTTCAACAGCTTCACTCTGCGTACTGCAGCTCTTCTGTATCTCGTTCATGCTAGTTTTCAAGGATCTCCTTTCTTCATTCATTCCTCCTTGCCTTCCATCCGTTCTTTATTACTGGGTTACTGTGTTCCTTTCATCAGTCTGTCTTTCTTTCGTTTCTTCCTTCCTGTCCTTCTTGCCCTTCATTTATCTCTCTGATTGTTTCTCTGATTGTCGTTCTTTCCATGTTTTTGGTCTATTTATCTATTTGTTTACCTAACTTTCTCTGTCTGTATATCTATACTCATGTATCATTTCCACTTTCATTCCTCACTTTCTTCGTTTCTATCATTCTGTATTAAAGTCTGTGAGCCCTTCCATTTATTCCCTCCCTCCGTCCCCCTTCCCTCTTTCCCTCCTTCCTTCCTTCTTTTTCTCGTTGTTCGTTTTTTCCTTCCTTCCTCCCTTCCTTCCTTCATTCATTTCTTCATTTGCCCAACGCCTCATCATGTGAGGAGGAGCCTCAATAATATGTCGCCTACGGTTTCTGTCCCTACTCAGTAACGACCATCCTTCCCTCCCACGACACACCACCCTCCCCCATACACTCCTCTTCCTCATTCTTGCTCTACCTCTCCTTCTTCTTTCAGCCATGTTGCCTAATACACCACGTTGAAGTTGGGGTAATGATAAAATTTTGGGTGGGCATTCTCTCTCTCTCTCTCTCTCTCTCTCTCTCTCTCTCTCTCTCTCTCTCTCTCTCTCTCTCTCTCTCTCTCTCTCTCTCTCTCTCTCTCTCTCCCTCTCTCTCTCAACCCACCTTTTCAAGGTTTACGGGTTCAAGTTTAGTGGGATGGAGAAAGGAGGAGGGAGGGAGAGAGGGAGGAGTGAAGAAAGACAAATGGAAGGAAGAATGAACAAACAGAAAGAGGGTGGAAAGGCGGGAGAAGAGAGAAAAGAAGTGCATAAAATAAGGAAAAAGAAGGAAGAAAAGACGAAGAACAAGAGGAAGAGAAAAGAGGAGACAGTACAGGAAATATGAGAAGACGGAAGAGAAGGAGGAAGAGGAGGAGGAGGAGAGGGATGTAAAGAAACAAGGAAGAGGCTGTCGAGAGAGAAGGAGGATAGGAAGAGAAGGAGGATGTAAAGGCAGACGAGGAGAAGGTGACGGACGATGCGAAGAAGGAGAAAAGGATGAGGAACGCGAAGACTAAGAAAGATGCAACGGAAGAAGAGTAAATGATCTCTCTCTCTCTCTCTCTCTCTCTCTCTCTCTCTCTCTCGTAACCGCCCCGCCACTCTCATCCATGTATTCTCCTTTTGCTTTAACCTGGACTAAAATTGCAATCTCTTCATTTTGAATACTAAGCTGTAACAATATATTAAAATTCGAATATTATGCCCGTTACGCAGAAATACTACGGAAAGGATATAGACCTGTGGTATTGTTTTAACTGGTCATTAGGCCACAAGATATAAACTGCGAAAGGTTGAAAATCTCCCCAAGGTTGAGGTGAAACAAGTATAGTCCATCTGGGACTCGCTATACACTCATCCATTTCAAATTACTTCATTTATTTTCCCCATATCACCCTCAACGTCCCGTTTGCCAAAATCCGTTCATTTATGTATTAATGTATCAATCTATTTACCTGTATAATATAAATATAAATATATATATATATATATATATATATATATATATATATATATATATATATATATATATATATATATACTGTATATATATATTTTCATATATTTAGATATACAATATTTAATATATAATTACATATACATATATATATGTACAGATACATAGATAGGTAGATAGATAGATATAAAATTTATATACAGTATACCGGTATATATATATATATATATATATATATATATATATATATATATATATATATATATATACCTAGGCTGCTTCCCCCAAGGAAAGGGAGGTAGCCGAGACAGGACGACACACTCTCCATTTACTCATATATTCAAACACATTCATTCGCATCTTAGCCCCAAAGGGGAGAACGGACAGATCCTCACCGCACCACACCGCACAAGGGTCAACTGCGCAATGCAATCACTGACATCCGCAACAGGGCCCGACAGCAGAGCTGGTTTACCCCTGCCACATCATAACAGACCCATCCCCTTACCCGCACCTGACCTGACTAGCTGATCAGACCAATTGCGGGAGAATATCCCTTCAGGGCTGCGTCATCATTTATTCATTCACAATTTCTCTCCATTTATTTCTGTCACGCACAGCCGCTCTTCCTTGCTCAACAGACATCCCTCTCTCTCTCTCTCTCACACACACACACACACACAAACACACACATATATATATATATATATATATATATATACGGTACTGTAAAGGAAGAGAGAGAGAGAGAGAGAGAGGTGTGTGTGTGTGTGTGTGTGTGTGTGTGTGTGTGTGTGTGTGTGTGTGTGTGTGTGTGTGTGTGTGTGTCCATGCATCCATTTGTCTATATTTGTTTCTCTAATCTTATCTATTTATCTGTCACTGTACAGAAACTTCACAGAATTACGTCAGCAGCTCTCACTCCTGAATTCTTACCGTAGGTAACATTATCTTTCTGCATTTCGTAAATTCTGGGTGAACCTCATGTAATAGATTTTGCTCTTGGCATTTGAGAAAATTCATTCGACCGATCTTACTCCTGACTTCTGAGTGACTTTATCCAAGAGATCTTATTCCTGACATACGAGAGACTTATCCGACATTCCTTGATCATGACAGCTCTGACTATACTTCTAAGTTTTTTTTTTTTTTTTCAGCATTGTTCATTCCTAACGTCTGAGGTAATTTCGAGCTTTTTGTTATCATCATCTCATACTCTTCAATTCGGAGGTAACTTTTTATAATGGTGCTGGAGATGGACTTCTTCGCGCGGAGGCACCGATAAAAATGGACAGTTCCTCTCCACGGTTATATATATATGTCCTCCAGCTCCCTCCCTCTCCCGCGAAAGGGACGGGTAATTTCGCCTGCAGCTCACTGGGTCACGTCAAAATGAAATTAGGGCTACCACAACATTTTCTAATATATATATATATATATATATATATATATATATATATATATATATATATATATATATATATATATATATATTTTTCAGTAGCTCTCATTCCTGACTTCTGTGGTAACACTTCTTTTATTAGCTCTCATTCTTAACTTCTGAATTAACTTCTGTATATTTTAGTTAGCTGTCACGCTTGACTTTGACTTCTGCTAACGTTTTTCAATAGCTGTCCTTCTCTTTGCTTCTTAGTTTTTTTTCTTTATCAACTCTCACTCTTGACAGCAGTTTACTTCTTATTTTTTACAGTTGGCTCTCTCACTTGACTTCTAATTTTTTTCAGCTGCTCTTACTCTCCACCTTCCAACTAATTTTAAATTGTAACTTTATATCAGCAGCAGCAGCATCCATTGCAAGCCCGCTGCTGAACAAAGGCCTACCCTAACCTTTTCCACGAATTCCTTGACTGAGCCGATCTCTGCCACGTTTTGCCTGTAAACTTCTCTATCTCATCTTTCCACCTTCTGTCTGGCCTCTTTCTGCTATGCTTACGGTCTCTTGGAATCCAGTCAGTCAGCCTCTTGCTCCATCGGTTATCCATTATTCTTGCTACGTGACCTGCCCACCTCCATTTCTGTTCTTTTATAACCTCTATAATGTCATTGACTTTAGTCTGCTCTCTCACCCAAGTTGATCTTTTCCTGTCTCCTAAAGATATTCCCAATACTGACCTTTCCATTGTTCTTTGAAAAAGGATGACAGTAGTTGATTTTCCTTCGATTTTGTCAGTTTCAGTGTCTCACGACCGTACGTCATAGGTGGAATTATACATTCTTTATATACTTTTCGTTTCATACTCGTACATATTGGCAAGCTACTTTTCATGACGTCTCCATGCTTACCGATAGCTTTCCATCCAGTTTGAATGCGTCTCTTTATTTTGCTATCATGATCTCTCGTTAGTTTAATATTTGCCCCAAGTAGGCTAATTGTACTCCTCAACTTCATCAAGAATTTCTTCGTTTATTCTGATGACACCCTTTGGTGGTATTTGGGTTAAACATTAGTTTTACTTCGGTTCATCTTTAGCCCAGATTTGAGGCTTTCTCTGCTCAGGTCATGTAACATATCTTGCAATGTATCTGCTGTTTCTGAGAATAGGACAATGTTATCTGCAAATCTTAAATGGTTTATCATTTCTTCATCTGTGTTTATTCCTTTGTTTTCCCAGTCTAGATTTCTGAAAATACTTTTAGGCATGCTGTAAATAGTTTTGGTGAAATTGTATCTCCCTGATACACGCCCTTCTCGAGCATGATTTTTTCCTAGTTTATATGAAATTTAACTTTAGCAGGTCCCTCTCCATACATGTTTTGGAGCAGTTTTACAATGTTCTAATTTACTCTTTGTTCTCGCAATGAATTTAAAACTGCTATGTACTCCACTGAGCCGAAAACCTTTTTGTAATCAACAAAACCTAAGCACATTAGTTAATTGTATTCTATAGTTTTCTCAATTAGCTGATTCATTGTGTGTAAATGATCCCCGTTTCGGAATCCTGCCTGTTCACGAGGTTGGTTTTCTTCTAAATTTGTTGTTATTCTCTTCGTAAGAACTTCAGTGAAAAGTTTGGAAATAAGTGATAATAAGCTAATGGGTCAGTAGTTACTAAGATCTTTCGAGTCATCTTTCTTTGTGAAGCAGAATAACTATTGCATTACACCATGTTTGGGGAATTTTCTTTTGTTTTATACACTGAGTAAATAAGTGGGCGAGCCTGTTTTGTACTTGTACTCCTGCATCCAACAGTAAATCTGCTATAGCATCATCTCCTGGGGCCTTCCCTCTTTCTATACTTTTAAGAGAAATGTTTACTTCGTCTGGTGTTACCTCAGGTATTTCACTTGTGTCAACTGAAAAGCTAGCTTGGTACTATTGTTTTTCATGCATATCGTTCTTTGTAAACTTCTTTAACTCCCTTCACCATCTTATCTCTGCATTTAATGACTTCACAATGTTCGTCTTTCAGTGATATAATCTGTTGTTTTTCTAGTGTCATTTTGCTTCGGACCTCTTTCAGAATTTTTCCTGTTTTGATGGTTTCTTTGATCTGATTCATCTCTCTCTCTCTCTCTCTCTCTCTCTCTCTCTCTCTCTCTCTCTCTCTCTCTCTCTCTCTCGTTGATAAGCTTATCAAATTCTGCTCTTTAAATGAAAGTAAAAGCCAAAGAAAGATGAATAATATTCATCTTTCTTTGGTTTTTACTTTCATTTCCCTTCTTCTTTTCTTGAGTCTGAGTGTCTTTTTTGAATACTTGTTGGCTTTGGTTGTATTTGCTTTCCCTACTTCCTCCGCTGATTCACATAGCACGTTTGTTAGACACTCAGCATAACTTAGAGCCTGAAATCTGTTCGTAATTTCTAACTCAAAGGCTGCTTTGTTTTCGTTTGCTTTTAGTGAGTATATATTTTTTTATTTTTAATCATTTTTCTTTCATTTCTGGAATTTAATCAGTCTGTGCAACCCAACATTCTTTGGTCACTTCCTGTATTTACTTTGTTGATTACTGGCATTTATGATCGTGTTATTCTTATCCGCTATAATGAAGTCAATTTCATTCATTGTTTCTCCATTAGGACTACTCCAGGTCCATTTTCTCCCTGTTCCTTTGTGAAAGAATGTGTTCATTATTCTCATGTTATTCATCTCAGTAAAATTTACCACCATTTCTCCTCTTCCATTCCTTTCTCCCACTCTGAATCATGCTTTTCCATTTTTCAGCTCCCAACTTTTGCATTGAAGTGTCCCTTGAGTATAGTACTCATGTAGTCTTTTCTTATTCCATAATCAGGAAGATGTGATCATAGAATGTTTCTATTTCTTCATATGAGCTCTGAGAAGTCAGTGCATATACTTGCATTACTTTCAGTGTGTATTTTTTTGCATAATTTAATTACAGTCCAGGCTGCTCTGTCAGATGCACTGCTGAATTTAACAATGTTGTCTGCAAGATTTCTATTAATTAGGAATCTTACACAACTAACTCTTTCATTTTGCCTTCCTTTATAGTAAAATAGGTGATTGTTGTCTTCAAGCTGAATTAATTTCTCGTCTTTTCGGTGGATCTCACTGAAACCTACAGTATCCCAACTAATGTTTTCTAATTCAGTCATTAAGTTGTCAAGTTTGTCATCTTCTGCGAGGTTTCTTACATTGTATATATAAATCTTCATAGAATTCAGTTTGATTAATGTTCTGGTCTCTGGTTTGCTGAGACAGCGTTTACTCACTTTGTTGCACACTGCCCGTAAGCACAGGAGGCAGGGCGGTTGGACCTTTGGTAGACGATATTCCAACAGGAATGCATGCCAAATAATTAACAGTTGAATTCATGTTTGGTTGGGAGGATTGTGGCAAATTATCCCACCTCCCTGCCGCATAGTTTCTGATGAGATGTAATTTTTGTGCCACCTTATTCAGTACATTTGCTGGAGCCCTATATATCTACAGGGGGTTTCATGGTCCGTGCTGTCTAAGGCGGTACCTCAGATATCTACATGGCCTTCCCATATCCGCCACCTGGGGACTTGCCATATATAGATAGATAGATAGATATAGATAGATAGATAGATATAGATAGATAGATAGATAGATATAGATAGATAGATAGATAGATATAGATAGATAGATAGATAGATATAGATAGATAGATAGATAGATATAGATAGATAGATAGATAGATATAGATATAGATAGATAGAGAGATAGATAGATATACATCTATATATATATATATATATATATATATATATATATATATATATATATATATGCGTGTGTGTGAGTGTGTGGCTCTACACTGAGTGACAAGCCAAATGGTTTCCTGTACACCAGGATACCATTTACTACGCTGGGTGGTAACCATATAACCAAATTTTGGAGCCTGGTGGTTTAGTGGGTAATTATTGCGCTCCAGTAGGATTGAGCTGCTGAAGGTTTATATCGAAGGGATGGTTGGGGTTGACTGCTCATGTAATGCCACTCAGGGATGAGTGAGGCTGGTCACTCTCCTCTTAAATGTTGGGACCAACTGCCTTGCCCCGGGCTTCTACGCTCCTCATGGGGCAATGTAGGATTGGATGCTGGATATATATATATATATATATATGTATAATCATCATCATCATCATCATCATCAGCCGTTTGAGTGTCCACTGCAGGACCAGCCTATCCCTACCGAAGCATGGACAATACAGCCAATGTATCTCTACCAAGTGGCTTAGGCTGTCTGGTAGAGACTATGTAGGGTGAGAAGTGCTTGTAAGTGTAATTGTAATGTTGGAGTAGCTTTGGATGTGTGTGTAGTCTGTGAACCAAGTGTAATTGGCCTGCCTTAAGCCGACTGGGTGCAAGCATACTAGTATGCGACACTGGTTCAACCACAGCACCCCGTAATCCGCCAAAGTAGTAAGTGGCTCCGTGAATGCTTCCCAATGTTTTTACAACTCTGGCAGGAGGCGAACCCGCGTCCACCAGCGTGCGAAAAGCACACTCTACCACCGTATTGGCTATATATATATATATATATATATATATATATATATATATATATATATATATATATATATATATATATATATATATATATATATATATATATATATATATATATATATATATCAGTAGGTCTCATTCTTGACTTCTGCAAATCCTTTTTTCAAATGTTCCAATTTGGTGGGTAATTTTTCCATTTCTCACTTTTGACCCCTACCAATTCTTTTTTTTTTTTTTTTTTAACAGCTCTCACTCTTGACTTTTAATTTTTTTCAACAGCTCCCAATCTCGAATTACTGCCAGCTTTTTTCTTTTTATCAGCTCCCACTCTTGACTTAACATTTTTCAACACCTCTCACACTTGGCTCTCATTTTTGCATAATAGTTCTTATTCCTCTGCCAACTTTCATTCAGTAGCTCTCACTCAGCTTCAGCCAGCTTTGATTAACCTGCCGCATCACGGCAGATTTTTCACCAATGACCCCCTCTTCCTCAGTCATGGCAGATTTTGGATTTTTTTGTTTTGGCTCAAACCTCTGCTTTCTGTGAGAAACAATGGGAGTTCACAGAAAAAGTGCTCACCTGAACTTAGAAGTGGTCTAAACAGGTGATCCTTTAAACACCTGGTATCGTGTTCTCTGGAGCTGCGCTGTGGCTCTCACGTTTTCTATGGTAGCAGTAACTATTGCAAACCACTCAGAATAGGTTAATATTTGTTCATTTGGTATGAATTTATATGCAGAACAAGAATATATTAGTTTTCAAATAATAATATAGGCAATACAAGTGCTTGTAATTCCTTCGGGCCCTTCGCCCTTGCTGCTGCAGAGGGCTCTCGTGCTGCTATATTTTAGTTATACCTGTGGGCAAAAAATTCTACAGAGATCCTATGCCGGGCGCCTGAAGCAGAGTTTTTTGGTCAAAATGAGATCACTTACTAAATACAGTAAAAGTTTTTCAATTGTGATGGGACCAAGTTTTTTCACATCAGCAAATTTTTTGCAATTTTTGTGCCAGTTATGGTGCGATTTGAATGTGTAGTTTCGGCTGCCCAACACGCACACACACACACACCGCTCGCTGGTGCAGTGGTAACGTTCTCACTTGCCATCTGGTAGACGCGAGTTCGCGCCTCGCTCAGGTTGTGAAAAGTTTCACTGAAGAAGTGGGTGGTTACTGTCCCCCTTGAGCAAGGGGACAGGTGTGTGGGTGTGTGAAGGTCACAGCCTTGCCCTTAGATCAGACTATATGAGCTCTCAGCTCCCTTCCGGGAGGGTAAAATGCTGACGATCAAGACCATCAAGTGATCCTGACCGACCCAGTGAATTACACACACACACATGCCTACTGCTATAGTATATTAGATAAGCATTGTTTCACTCACTGAACACATCAACATACCGCACCTTCCTTTGCAACGTTACCTCGTCATTTCTGTTTGTTTCTTCCTCTGGTGTCACGTAATCATTGTCCTCCACATCATCATTGATTGGGGAATCTCTCTCGCCTTAAATTTCGTACCAATCGCGACATGTCTTTACTGGCCAGGTCACTGCTAACAGGTGAGTTGCTGAGACAATGGCGTGCGGGTGGGGGGGGCATGGGGGTAAGGCAGTGTTGCCGCCTGGCAGTGGGTAGAGGAAGGTCTTCCATGTATGCCTACCAAAAATCATGCACGAAACTTGAAAAATGTGCAAATGACGGACCTCGCATTTGCAAAACATATGGGTACGTTGACGGGACTCAGCATGACAAAACTTTGTAACGTACACATATGTTAACGGGATGCAGCGGGTTAACACCTCGTACTCTTGACTTCTAGTTTTTTTTATTTCTTATTGTTCACTCTTGACTTCTGAACTATACCCTATTTGATTGACTTATGCACCTGAAATGTACGGGGCAAGTAGGGTGTGTTTGATTCGTGGCTGCTGATTGGCTACTGAAGATGTCATCATAACAGAAGCCATATGATCGATAATATTCAATTTTAAATGCCTTCCTCTTGTGTTCCGGGGAATATAATACTCAGCTATTCATAAAAAACAGGAAGATTATATTTAATTTGTTCTTCTGTTAAACAAGATAACGATCTGTATGCCTTCATCACTATAAATAAGATAAGGGTACTTGCTGTGATGAATATATGCTCACATCTATGTGGACAGCAACACTTACCGAGGAGTGTTCAAAATATTATAATTTTGTTAATCTATCATTGTCCCATGAAGGTTTTGTCAGTTTCTTTTTCATATGGTAATACATGTACAAACTGCAAGGATTGATATAACCCTATGCTCACCTAAGCGAAATGAGTGGCTACCCCTTGTTCGAAAATGTTAGTGCAACAGTGGAAATAACTCAGTATGTTAGCTTAGTAAAAACAAAGGTAGTTTGCAGGATTTTCTTTTTCATAGGAACAAACAATCTCTTCAATTTACTAAATGAGAGTTCAAAGTTGTATTGGACAGCAGAGATTATAAGCACTGGATTCCAAAAACATGAAAAGAATTGCACTGGCTACAGAAAAGTTAACATATTATTGAAAAATTAATAGCGAAAATATGCAGCAGTGATGATATGATGGAGTTGTAATAAGTACAGTAGTGGAAATACTGATAATATCCTCTTATATATAGCCTAAACTTAATATTGTGTCGCTTTCTGCCATGTTAAAAAAATATTTTGTGTGTGTGTGTTATTTAACCTGTTCTCCAATCTACTTACATGACGTTCCCTTGCTATAGGGAAAATCTCATTCCATTTGCTTCCCTCACCCTGGGGATATTTCTTCTTCTATTATTCCCTTAATCTTCTTGCCTTACTATTGAGAAGCGAGATTTACTGGAGGTTTCTCAGTGTTTCTCGTAGTTCGTGACGTGTTAGAGTTGCCAGTTAGCCTGCAACTTGTAAGCGAGTTATTTTGTAAGTTGTACATTAATTTTTGTGCTCTGTTTTTCTATAATGTTTTATTTACGTGATTGTTTGTTAAATTATATAATTTTATCTCAGTTTGTATGTTAAATAATTTAGAGTTTTATGCAGTTTAAGAAACTCTGGATATTTTGGATATCTCCGACTTGGCAACTGTTGCTTCTAAAATGTAGATCATTTTAGAATATAGGAAGCTATTATAAGGATGAGGAAGAGACGAGTCAGTTTCAGTTCAGTTTTAGTTCAGTGTCAGTGAAGTGTAATTGCAGTTAATGGAGATTGTATAGCTCTGCTATTTGTGAAAACAATGAAGTGAAGTTAGCAAGCATTAAGTGTAATTATTTGGAAAACAAAGACAATGAACTTAGAATCCAGCGTTTATTCACCACACCTGAGCTGATCTCATTGATGCACATCGAAAGGCTGACCGTAGGAAGAACAACACATTGGGCAACGTCCTTCCTGTACTCTACTACTGCTGTTGGAGCCTGTGGCAGTGTGAGACGGGGACGTAACAGTACTATCAAATGCGTCTGAGAGAGAGAAAGAGAGAGAGAGAGAGAGAGAGAGAGAGAGAGAGGAAATAGACATCTAGCGCAAGAGTCAGGGAACTTTTTTAGGGTATTACCCCAAAATTTATTTGAGTAAAATTAAATTACCCCCAGACTTAAGAAAAGAAAAATAGCCATGTCTGTGTACAGTATATATCTGCCAATAGTACGGCGTCTAAGTAACAAATATGATAAATGATACATGGTTTTACATCTTCTTCACTAAAACTTACATCATTTATGAGAAAATTATTATACAGTTCAATACCTCTCGTACCACACGCATTACCCCCCCAAATTTTTAGACTTACTCCATTTAGGATAATTTACCCCTGCTCCACGACCCCTAATCTAGAGCGAGACAACGAGGAGCCTATGGATGTGCCATTAAAAAAAAAAATGAATAAAAAATTGCAGAGAGAGAGAGAGAGATAGGTGCCACGCTTATAGCTTCCCACTCGGGCCATGTGAGTGCTGCTATCGACATAGATGTGAGCATTTATCCGTCACGGCAAGCACTCTTATTTGTAGTAATAAAAACATAGCCTACAGACCATTATTTTGTTTAACAGGAGAGCATATCAAATATATTCTGCGTGTTTTTGAAGTACAGCTAAGTATTTTGTTCCCAGGAACACAAGAGGAAAGTATTTAAAAATAAATATTGTTACGCCCACGACCCACACAGCCACAGGCTCCAACAGCAGTAGTACAGTGTAGGAAGGATGTCACCCAGTGAATTGTTCTTCGTAGGGTCTGCCTTTCAATGTACAGTATACAAGATCAGCTCAGGCGTCGTAAACAAACACTGCCTTCTCACGTTCGTTGTCTTTATTTACCAAGTAATTACAAGTTTTGCTCGCCAGCTACACTTCACAGATTTCACAAGTACCAGAGCTATGGTACACCATCACCATAGAGTGATACACTAACTCAATGGCGCTGTGGTACACTAAATTCGCAAGGCCACAAGTCAAACTAAAGTCAAACTCCTATATCTCTCCTCCATCCTTACATGATCTTGCATTACACTCGAATCTTCGAGTTTACCTACCACAGTTACCAAATCAGAGACATCCAAAACATGCCAGAGTTTTCTTACATTACATAGCACTCTAAATTACAGTATTTAGCATACAAACTGAAATAAAATTACATAATTTAACAATCACATAAGTAAAACATTATAGAGAAAAGGAGCATAAAAATGAATGTATAACATTACAAAATAACTCTGCTCACAATAGCAGGCTAACTGGCAACTCTGACACGTAACAGAAACTGTGAGAACCAAAGGGAACCCTCCAGTACTACCTAACTAGCAAATCCCGCTTCTCAACAATACTATCGATCATGTAGCGTCTGTTCCGATGACATTGTAGTACCCTGTTCACTGGTTGTCTTATTACTTTTACCACAGTGACACAGAGACCAAGATACAAACACACTCAGAGATGGGTGAAAGGAAACTCATCGGACCTAACAGCAGTTTATTTGAGATTATTGTAAGACTGCAGCAGGTGCGGTATACAGGGGGTTGTTAGCTGCTGTAGTGATGACGGCGCCCAGTGGTAGTGATGACGGCGGCCAGTGGTACTGGTGAGATATTGTTGGAGAAGCTGGTGCTGGTCCTGCTGGTGAGCTAGCTGGTGCTGGTGCTGCTGGTGAACTAACTGGACCTGGTGCTACTGGTGAGCTAGCTGGACCAGGTACTAGTGAACTAGTTGCACCAGGTCCAGCTAGCTCACCAGCAGCACCAGGTCCAGCTAGCTCACCAGCAGCACCAGGTCCAGCTAGCTCACCAGCAGCACCAGGTCCAGCTAGCTCACCAGCAGCACCAGGTCCAGCTAGCTCACCAGCAGCACCAGGTCCAGCTAGCCCACCAGCAGCACCAGCATCAGCTTCTCTAGCAATATCTCACCTGCACCACCGGGAACAGTCATCACTACAGCAGCTGACAACCCCCTATACACCGCACCTGCCGTAATCTTACAGTAAACTCAATAAACTGCTGTTAGGTCCAATGAGTTTCCTTTCTCCGATCTCTGAGTGTGTTTGCACCTCAGTCTCTGTGTCACTGTGGTAAACAGAATAAGACAACCAGGGTAGAGGGTACCACAAATGGTGACCCCCGGAGTGACACCTCAGACGATGGGTGGGCAAAGGATAACTCTTCTTCCCATATTCAGTTACAACGTAGAGGACTGGCTGAAGCATGTCGAAGCTGCTCTCACTGGCAGCATGGCCACTGACACACAAAAGTATGTGGCACTCCTCTATGCTTTTCTGACAGAGGTTGTCTGATTGGTTGCAGCAGTCATCACCAACCCACCAGCCAACCACAGGTTTGCTGCCCTTAGAGATACTCTCCGCAATCGGTATCATCAGTCCAGCAACAACATCCTCCAAGACCTCACACATCTCACACTCGGCGACTCCACACCAGCCTGCTTATGGGAAGAGATGCAGCACATTAACTGCAACGGAAGTGGTGGTTAACGACGGGCCGTTTTCCCTTGCATGCCGACTGCCACCAGAATACCAAGAAAAAGCACAACCCGTACCCTTAACTCCTGTTATTGCAGGCATAAGAAAAAAGGGTAATATAACAGCTAATAACCTTGCATTATATCTTATCAAAGTCTACGTTATAATCTTACAAAGTATACACAGTATCCTGCCTACTTAGGACCACCACTCCTGAAAAATACTAGGATACTCAAGACACGGGTGAGTAGGGTGTATGAGGCAGGGCTCAGGTAGGTGTGGCGAGGTAATTATGAGGCATGATGTCTTCATCGAAACATCTCTTTACTCGGTCATTTCTTTCCCCAGTACCTGTGCCCTGGAATTTAATCGAATCATGTTAGAAAAATATGTGATTCTAAGTTCACAGTAATGGGTAAGTACAGATTACAAAATTAACAAAGAGTAAATATTATGGTGTTTGAAAAAATAGTAGAAGGAAATAAAATTTAATGAGCTAGCGGTATACTTAGAATAGGCAAGTTTACCCTTATACTTCTAGTTTCTTCGCACTTGACCTTGTAAAAATAAAGATTTTGACTTCTATTCATATATCACTTGGAATGTAATCACTGGTTATAAACTAGCACACAGGAATGATTCTGTAGCGTAACTGTCACGGTGAACAAAGGCTTTTTCCAAAGCGCCGTTCATTTCATTTCTCTTATTTATCACTTGTCAGTTTATGCTAAAACTACTTCAGGCTACCTCTTATGCATATATGAGGAATATAGTGTAAGTACTAACCTCTTTAGGAGGGAAAAATAAGCCACAGGTCCATGGGAAGTAGGAGTGTGAGAGGGATCCTGCTCAGCTCTGCTCTTTGTCTTGTTTTGAACAGAGGCAAGGGGATCTCACAGGAATGAGATGAGGGAAAATTCTATTTACCAACTATTTCCTTAGCTAATTTGGCAGTATGAATTTAATATGAGAGGAAGGATTATCATTACGACTGTTATCGTGCACTCGTCTTTTTTTAATAATTCAGTTTTGCTAGAATTTTTGGGAATTGAGGGGAAAAGGGAAAGTTACGTCACACCGGAAGAAGTGACGTCAGGTTCACGGGTATTTGATTTCGAATCCAACTAACGCCCATTACATTAATGGAACCTTAATATTAAAACAAGTACAAATGTTTATGTGCCCATACTGGGTTACAAGTGAGTGAAGGGAAAAGTCTTACTCTGAACTTATAAACGACCTCTACAGAGAACTGGCATCATTACATAACAACCATAGTGCTCACAAGCTGCCAGACACCATCCTGCGGCAACTACATTGCCAAAAGCTTCCTGATGACGTCTGCCTTGCCCTATCGACCATGGACACTGCCTCCTCAGCTGCAGAATACTCAGCAACTGCGGATAAGGTATTCAGGGAATTTACCTCACTTGCCCGCCACAACACTGCCTCCGTCATCACCTCAAGCCAGGACAGTGCTGCCAGTGCTGCCTCCAGCTACCCACCACATCTTAGCCACTTGCCTTCTCAAGCCAACAGGATTCAAAGTGAACTCCAGGCCCTCTGCCGACACATCAACACCTTAGAACATCTGCTCACCCATGGCCAACCACCCCAAGGTGCTCCAAAACTATGGCCATCTAACGCTCAACGAAACAACTCAGCACGCAACACTACCACCACTCAACGGGATGACGTATGTTGGTTTCATGCCCATTTTGGCCCTCGTGCCCACAACTGTGTCACTCCCTGCACTTTTCAGGAAGACGTCAGCGGTGAAGGATGGTAGATGCCATTACTCCCTCGCCTTCATCCCATCACACAGACACTCCTGCCACACCTGTTACTCCTCTGCAGTGCGTCACCCTCCTGCGCATCATAGACTGCACTTCAAAACTTTGTTACCTCATCATCACAGGAGCAACCTTCAGCATCATTCCTCCACCTCCTCAACACAACTTCCAGCAGTCTGCCTATGACCTCTTCACAGCTAATGGATCACCCATCGCTACATATGGTGTGCTGACCCTCAACGTTGACCTTGGCCTGCCACATACCCTGACTTGGTCCTTCATTGTTGCTGACGTTTCTCAACCAGTCCTTGGCTGTGGCTTCCTAGCCTACCACAAACTCATTGTTGAGCCATCCAACAGCTGCCTCACTCATATTCCCTTAAGACGGAAGGTTGTCAGCAAGCTTGCCACAGGGATGGAAGTTATTTCCTGCCTTTCACAGCCCAGCAACTTCTCCTACCTCCTGCAGGATTTCCCAGAATTGTTCTCTCCAGGAACATCACCAGTCCATACCTTTGCTGGAATCTTTTACCACATAGAAACATCAGGGCCCCCAGTATTTGCCCTATCTCGCTGCCCTCCTCTAGAATGACTCAATGCAGCCAAGGCAGAATTCAGTATTACAGTATACATCGATGACATCCTGGTTGCCTCCCCGTCCATTGCTGACCATCACCGTCACATGCAGCTTCTTCTCCAACGCCTCCAGGACTTCATTCTCAAGATTCATCCAGCCAAGTGTATCTTTGGTGCTGCATCACTTGACTTTGTCGGCCACAGAGTCTCTGGAGATGGCATCCGACGTCTCCCACAGAAGATCAAAGCCATTCAACAGTACTCTCAGCCTGATACAGTGTAGAAGCTTCGGGAATTCCTTGGCATCGCCAACTATTAGCCTACCACCGCTTTATTGCACAAGCAACACACCTTCTTGCACCTCTCCACAATCTCCTCAAGGGGCTTCCAAAGTCATCCTGCCAGCTGCTTACTTGGACCCAGGAAGCCCAGGCTGAATTCACCGCCATTAAGGAACACATCTCGCGCATCACTCTACTCGCTCACCCCACACCGAACACCACCACCACACTCACCTCGGATGCCTTGACCACTGCTGTTGGCGCAGTTTTACAAGAGATTGAAGGCCAGCTAATGCCTATTGCTTTTCTCCCCAAGTGAAGTACAGCGCCTTTGATCGTGAACTACTGGCCATATACCTTGCCATCAAGCACTTCCAGCACTTCCTTGAGGGCCGCCAGTTCACCATTTACATGGAGCAAAAGCCGCTCGTCCACACCCTTGCCACAACGCTCAGAGACACACACACCCAGAGTCCTCCGCCACATGGCCTACATCTCTTAATTCACCAGCGACATCCAGCACATCAAAGGCAAACAACGAAATGGTAGATGCCCTCTCCCACATCTCCATTATCATGCCTCAGGTGTTCCCAGACTTCTCTCTGCAGCCCAGCAGGATGATGAAGCCCTTGCCAAATACAGTATAGGAATTCACTCTCAGGCATTGATCATCAGGAGCTCCCCATTCACGGGACAGACCTCAAGATCTTGTGTGATGTTTCCTGTGGGCAGCCCAGACCGTTCATCCCACACACCCTTCGTCACCACATGTTCAACCACATACATGGCTTAAGGCATCAAGGAGCATGGGCCTTGCAGCGTCTCCTCACTCAGCGTGTTATCTAGCCTGGCATCAAGGCAGACACTCGTGCCTGGACTACTTAGTGTCTTGCCAAGGTCCATTGACACATCCGCTCCCTTGTCGAGAAGCTCCCCATCCCTGAAGCACTTCAAAACCATCCACCTGGACTTCGTGGGACCCTTTCCATCTTCCCTCGGTTACACCTATCTCTTCACTTGCATTAACTGTTTCACCAGATGGACTGAGGCCATCCCTATGCCAGATGCAACCACAGAGACCACTGCCCTGGCCTTTTTGTCTGGGTGGGTTTCTCGCTTTGGCACCCCGAATATGATCATCACCGACCAAGGTGTGCAGTTTGAATCACATCTTTGAAGACAGCTGCTGCAATATCTAGGCACTTCCCAACACCGCACCACGGCCTACCACCCCCAGTTGAATGGTATGGTTGAATACTTTCATTGCCAACTGAAGCAAGCCAGCAAGGCACAGCCTCACCCTTACCACTTGGTGGATATACTTCCCATGGTGCTCCTCAGCATCCGTGCTTCACCCAGTGAAGTCTTCAACTGCAGTCCAGTGCACCTCACCTTCGGTGAACCACTTTGAGTTCCTGGCGACCTCTCACTGGACTCAAGCCCTCTTCTTAGTCACCACGACCTACTGGAAACATTACAGCAAACAGTGACTTCCTTCAAGGCCACGGCTCCCCGTCAACCCTTGGACAACCAAAATGCTGTACCACCAGCCCTCGCAGCACTGAGTATGTTTTTGTAAGATGGGATGCCCACTGTAACCCTCTCCAGTGCCTCTACGATGGCCTATTCCAAGTCGTCTCCCATTCAATGAAGTTCATAACGATCTGCCGCAAGAGAAAACGGGACACCATGAGCATTGACTGCCTGAAGCCAGAGACCATGCCTCTGGATGAACCACCAGATGCTGCACCATCACCCCAACAGGAGCCTTCAACATCCAGCACACTACCATCATCTCCACCACCACCTTCATGCACACCTGACATATGGGTTCCACCATCCAACTCATCAGATAACGATACCCATGGCGACACTCACACCTCTGTTTTTCCTGTGCAGGTTTCTCCTCCCAGTCCTGCCATGGATGCTACCAGCTGATACACAACCTGTAGTGGCTACACCATGTGCATCCCAGAACGCTATGTCTCTCACATCGGAGCGAGCCATCTTCCCACAGTGCCCGGGGGAAGGGGAATGTAACTTGCTCAAATTCTACAGAAAAATTAGTTTTAAAGCTCCTCCTTAGCATCTAAGTTGACATTAGGAATATCATTAGCTTGACATACTTTAAAGTTTATTTAGCAATTACTGCATCTTATTCAACATTACTAAATGCCTGGAAGTTTCTGTACTAGCATGCCTAGATGCATCTGGAGTAGTGATGTATCAGATACCAAATTTTAGAGCTCCACGGAGGTGGAGGCGGAGCTGGATATCTGTTTCTCATAAAATGCAGTTGCAGATAAAAGTGCGGAGGTTAATATAATAATTTTTGCGGACACGGACACAACTGCGGATTATTTTTACCTCCATGTCTGCGGTTGCGGACGCAGACACAGATTTCTTTACACATTATGAAATTGTATTGGCTTTAGTCAAAATATGCCAATACCGTATATATTAACATAGCACGTGTAACTGTTGCGACAGATAGAGAGAGAGAAGAGGAACAATGAGAGACGGAGAGAGGAAGAGAGCTAATAGAGAAGAAAACAGAAAGAGCAAGAGGGACTGGTAGGTGAGAGGAACGGAGAGGAGAGTTGTGGATGAAAAGGAGAGAGAAAAAGAACTGACAAAAAGAGAAAGGAGAAATATTGGATGGGTGGAGATCAGCAACCTCTGCGGTTCTTTGACGCGGAGGCGAATTATTATGCGGAGCTTTTATTATGTGAAAACGCAGTGGCGGATAATGATGCGGAGCTTTTGTTGTCTGAAGACGCGGATGCGGAGAGTAATGGGGACATTATTTTCACCGTGGAGGCTCCGCGGAGGCAGAGGCAGAGGCAGATATCTGATACATCACCATTCTGGAGCTGCTGGTGAGCTAGCTGGACCTGGTGCTGCTGGTGAGCTAGCTGGACCTGGTGCTGCTGGTGAGCTAGCTGGACCTGGTGCTGCTGGTGAGCTAGCTGGACTTGGTCCTGCTGGTGAAGTAGCTGGACCAGGTAGTAATGAATTAAGTGGACCAGGTGCTGGTGAACTAAGGTTGATGCTCACCCTGGTCTGATTTCCCGGGTATGGCTGCGGAGCCGTCTTTTCTGCTCCTGTGGGCAAGAAGGGCTCACCAGCGAGGGGTCCCCTGTGCTGTTGTTGCCCGGAGCATGCGTATGTTGTCTCTGGGACTGCCAAGGGAAGTGATTGTAGTGGATGCTGGTGGTGAACAGTACAACATTATTGGCGGCCAATCAGCAGCTGCAAATCAAACACACCCTTCTCGCTCCATACATCTCAGGTGCACAGGTCTGTCAAATAGGGTATAATATTGTGCACCAGCTCTCACTCTCAACTACAGTCAAGTTACGTATATTTCATTCTTGTTGTTGTTAGACAGCATTATTGAGTTCAGGATGAGCTCCATAGTTGTGAAGGGATTAATGACGGCTGTATCCAACTTCTTCAGGTGAATAAAACCATCTGGAGACAGCAAGAATAAGGTAAGAAATACAGTAAGTCATCGGACTCGAGTAGTTAATGAAAGCTATAGATGCGTGACGTCACCAAACAACAACAAACCACACTGGACGTGGTAGTTTGTAATAAAAATAATGGAGACGAAGAGTTGAGTGTCTGTTTATAACAATAAAAGAATCCAAGCAATGTTTTGGTTAATAGATTTTTATCTGTAAATAAGAGAAGACAAGTCACAGCAGTTTCTGATACGAAAAAGATAAGCAAAAGGTAGACCTACTGGTAGCACGACCAGTAAAACGCCTTTGTCGGTGAGGTACGACTACGAGTAAGGCCTTTTAAATCCGAAAGCATTGGAATGTCGCCTTGCACCTCGAGGATGCCTAGATTATACTGATGGCTATCTACCTACCAAGTTTCATACCTTTACAACAAACTATCTGGCCTGCAGCCCTCTTTTGAAGATTTTCGACATGCTGCACTTGGCACGCCACGTGCCATGTGCACCGCCCGGGTGTGATGAAACCTGTTTAAAACAAACTTTAAAGAACTGGGCAATCATATGGTACAAATTAGGCAATGATCGGCCCTGTGGTTTCTGAGATATAAGCTTCTCAAAAGCGTTACGGTCGGGCCGGGTCGGGCCGGACGGGGTTGAGCCGCTCATATGTGAGAAAATGCCACTACTTGACGAGAGACTCGCGAGGGCTTCGCCCTTGCTCGTAATAAGGCTCACGGACAAGGCGAACCATGCCGACTGAGGATTGTCCTGGGAATCGTCCTTGACCAATTAATTATTTCGTGTACTTGTATATGTAAATTATTAAATGCAGATATTATTAAAAAGCTGTCAAGTTCTCTCCAGTCAATGAGAATATGCCACCTAAAACAACCTAAAATTCTTCAGCAACTACTTATTGTAGATTGGATATGCAGTAGCAACGTATCCTACACGACTGTGCTGGTCGATGACAGTGATAAATTTTCCAGCAATATGATTTCACAACTATATACTGAGTTGCCTTAAAACTAACTGATCCGGTATGCGTACAGTGTTTGGATATTCTCGGCAAAGGAGTGTGATTTTAGTCAGAAATGTTTGCGTTGGGACCTCCCTTGCATCGCATAGCCTATTTCTCCGTGTGTGTTTTTCCATGTATCGTTCCATAATAATGCTGGCAAGTCATTGTAGATTTATGTCGATAATTTTTGTACCTTCGGTAATGTGTATATCCAAATATAACACTGAAAACTAGGCGTTAATTTTAGCTTAGTGTACTACCACTACGTATGTGTGTCGGGTGAACCCACGTCCAAAAGGGCACGGGTCTTGTAGGAGGCGGGGCTTGGTGACGTCAGTGCATCCAGTCAGTATTCATTCCTCTTCATTTTGAAAATTCCCTCGTAAGATTAATAAAGCTCTCTGAAGATTGCACGATTAAGATAAAAAACTACAACGTCGAATGTCCTGGTTAATGGTGGCTATAATGCCTAACCCCTCCAGTTCGAAAAATCTCTCCTAAGCAGAATAAAACCGTCTGGAGAAGCAGAAATAAACCACAAAAAGGCGTCCTCTGGCTGAAGGGTTAACACCTGACAAGCCTCACTCTTGCATTTGCTTTTTTTTTTTTTTTTTTTTCTGTACGGGGTCTGGATCTGAGCACAGTAATCTGAAAGTGGGTGAATGTAGGCACACTGTAATATCAGAATGATTCTTCATTTATTTGAATCTGGAGCAGAGAAGTTTTTCAGCACAGAGGAAGAAATGTGCTTTATTCTGGTGATATCCAGACGATTTATTTATTTATTTATTTATTATTTATTCCCTGCTTTAGTTTAGAGATGTGTCAGTTTAGAGGGATCAGAAATAACCATCACTAACACCTACCCCATTACAGCCCCTTTATAGCTTAAATAAAATAGTTTGATTGTAGGCTGAATAATATACAAAAAATCCGTCATCGTAGTGAAAGGGTTAAGGCTTGAATGATGTGTGAATGGAGGTGTGGCCCATTTTCCCAGGCACCCTTATGATAGGTCTCCTGTTTTTTTTTTTTTTTTTTTTTTTTTTTCGTTTGTATTTCTTGTCCTCCCTATTAACACCTCCAGCCCGAGTTCATCATCTATCCTTCATTCTAGCAACTACCAGACGATTTTTTCTCAATTTCGAGGACACCTCTCGTAACGAAGAGATTAATGATTGCTATATATATAATCCATTCAGTTGCAAAAGCCTCTCGTCCGCTGAATCTAATCATCTAATTGTAGCAAGATTAAAACCAGAATTACCGGTACGTCATATTAAAGGAACTGACTTTCTCACTACGATGGCGTCAGTTTTAGATTGTTTGCTACCTCAGAGGGTTTTAGTCTGCCCGTCGTAGTGAAGAGGTTAAACACAATCGCCATTCACCCTTTCTGTCCAAGAGGACCAGTTGTCTTCTCATTCACGCTGCCTCCAGACGATGTTGTTGAACTTTGGGAAGGTTCCTCGTAGTGAAGGGGTCAGTAACCGTGGAAAAGGTTTGGTGGTGGTGATGATGATGATGATGATGAATTTTAGCTGCTTGGGTTTCATGACGTATTTTGCATCGTATTCTGCTTGCTACTAGACGATTCTGTTCACCTGAGGAAGGACCTCTCACAGCGAGGGGGTTAGCAACAAGCTTCATTAACCTTTTCAGGCCGGTGGCGTATTTGTTAATTTTATTGGTGCTACCTTCAGACAATTTCATTCAGCTTAGAAGACACTTTTCGACTTGGGGAGATAACATCCTTCATTAACGCCTTCATTGTGATGTGACTACCCTGTGATAAATAAAATCGTCAGGTGGCAGCAAGAATATACCAACGAATCATGTCACCGGAACAGTTTAACCCTCCATTACAAGCCATGTAATATATTTTCTTTGTGTGTGTGTGTGTGTGTGTGTGTGTGTGTGTGTGTGTGTGTGTGTGTGTGTGTATGCAGCCAAAGCTGGAAAAAGGATTTTGATGAAACTTGGCAGGATGGATGGAGTTGGGTCCAAGGTGGGCCAGTTTCAGTTTCACTGATGTTTTGTGAAGGGGTGTTTTTGACCCGTACAGTTGTCCCCATTGGTGTTACAGCACTTGCACTTGGAAGAGGCAGCGGGGAATTTCCGTGGGGTTTCATCCACACCTGAATAGAGAGAGAGAGAGAGAGAGAGAGAGAGAGAGAGAGAGAGAGAGGGGAGTGTTGCATATCTACCAATCCAGTGCTTATTACTGGTGCTTCACTGATGCAACGAACAGACAATTTTTCAGCAGAAGATAGTGGTTGATGTGGTGGTGGTGGTGGTGGTGGTAGCTATGATGATGGTGGTGGTGGTGGTGGTAGCTATGATGATGATGGTGGTGGTGGTAGCTATGATGATGATGGTGGTGATTGTAGCTATGATGATGATGGTGGTTGTGGTAGCTATGATCATGACGATGATGATGGTGGTGGTGATGGTGGTGATAGTGATGGTGGTGGTAACTGTGGTGGTGGTGGTGGTGGTGGTGGTAGCTGTGATGATGATGATGGCAGTGGAGGTAATGGTGGTGGTGGTAGCTGCAATGATGATGATGTTGATGGTGGTAGCTGTGATGATGAAGGTGGTGGTAGCTGTGATGATGACGATGGCAGTGGTGGTGATGGTGGTGGTGGTAGCTGCAATGATGATGATGTTGATGGTGGTAGCTGTGATGATGGTGGTGGTAGTTGTGATGGTGATGTGGTGGTGGTAGCTGTGGTGATGGTGGTGGTGGTAGGTATGATGATGATGGTGGTGGTGGTAGCTGAGATGGTGATGGTGGTGGTGGTAGCTGTGGTGGTGGCAATAGCTGTGACAAGAGCTCGTTGGCCCTTCGGGCTCCTCGCACTTGCTCCTGCGGAGGGCTCTCACGCTGCTATAATACTGTATATTTTAGTTATAGCTATGAGCAAAAAATTCTACAGAGATCCTATGCCGGGCGCCAGGAGCGGCAGTTTTTGGTTAAAATGTGATCACTCATTAAATATAGTAAAAGTTTTTCAATCGTGATGGGCCAAGTTTTTTCACATCAACGAATTTTTTGCGATTTTTGTGCCAATTTTGGTGCAATTTGAATGTTTAGTTTCGGCTGCCCAAAACACACACACACACACACACACACACACACACACACACACACGGCTAGTGCTATAGTCTTTTAGATGATAGTGGTGGTAGCTGTGATGGTGATGGTGGTGGTGTTGATGGCAGTTGTGATGATGATGGTGGTAGCTGTTTCATTAACTCCTTCACTATGATGACGTATTTCTTGTTTTTGCTGCATCCAGACTGTTATATTCAGTTTGGAAAGCACCTCTCGTGTTCAAGGGGATAAGGAAGGCTATATCTAACTCCTCGAGTTCGGTTGTTGTTGTGTTGTGCAGTATTTGTCCCACACTCGGTGGGGCACGGGCAAACAAAGCCCGTCAGGGAAGCAGCAGATGATGGTTCTCCAATGAGAGCGTAGCTGGGCCAGCACGAAGGCTGACGAGGAGGCGAACAAGGGCAGGGGAAGGCGCGGTGGTTTCGGCAAACTGGCACACGTTGGTCCAGGAGGGCAGGGCGGGACGGTGAAAGCACGGTGGACTGCGTGGCGCCGATGGAGGGGGACCGACAAAGTGCTGAGATGGAAAGCCGCCCCGACACTGCCCTCAGCCCCCAGCCCCTGATGCAAATAAAGGGCGATGGAAACTCGCCCAACTCTCCAGCAGCAGCAGATGAAAGCATGGAGTTTTTTTTTTTTTTTTTTTTTTTTTTTTTGCCTATCGACCATTGAGGCAGGAGCCCCTGGTCATTAAGGCAGAATATATACATGTATATATATTTACACATATATACATATATATATGAACATATATATATACATACATACATACATACATACACACATCCATGTATATGAACATACACACTTTCATGCACACGTACATATATATATAATAATTTTTATTTTATTATTTTTTTTGTAATTTTATTTTTATTATTTTTTTGTTTATTTTTTTATTTTTTTTCTTAACCTTATATTACTTATAAACTAAAATGCCTAATGTAAAGACCCTAGAACTAATCACCTAACAGACAAATCGCTAACCTATACTAAATCCTAAGAGACAAATAACTAGACCTACACTAATGGTAAAAAAGCCTCGACCAAGAGATCACCATCGACTGCAGATATGTAATGCCATTCTACATTACATACCTGCACTCATCACCTGGTGATTGTCAGTCGAGGCACAACCTAATATAGGAGACATCAATATATGAAAGGGAACCAGACGAGTCAGGAACATTTCCATATACGTCAGCTGTCGTCCCTAATTAGAATAACTTAAGCAAGATGGTATAATGTATTTACATAATTTGTGCAAAAAGTGAAGAACCTCGGCCAGCAGACCACCATCGACTGCAAGTGCCCAATACCTTCCTATATTGCACACTTGCACTCATCAGCTGGTGACTGTTAGTCGAGGAACGGGGTTTAATGTAAGGGACATCTATATTAGAAATAGATCAGTGGGGGGAGGAACTATTTCAAATATGTCAACTGTCAACCCTAATTAATATTACAATATATACATATTTACCATTGATAAAAACCATAACCACACAGTAAAAAAGTCACATCACTCTGATCAGTCCGGTCTCTCTCAAGAAAGCCATCAATTTATCAGTCATAACAATGTCCCCATCACCCAGGATGGTGGAAAGGGTGAAGGGGACGTCTGCTGCGCCGCAGTAATTTATAAGTGAAGCACGTTCACGAATAAATCGCCGACAGCGCAGGATGATATGACTGATAGATAACACCGCATCACGGATGTCACAATGCGGTGGGAAGCGTCTTTCCATATAAGGTTTCATATGTGTTAAAACGGTGGCATTAAGCCGTAATCGTGCCAACACTTTTTCTTCCAGGCGACTGGGGCGGTTGGCGGTGTCCCAGTCGCCCAGGTACGGCTTACAGGTTGGAATATTTAGTCTGGTCCACTGACCTTGCCACAGAAGATTTATTGATTTCTTTCCGAGAGAGAGACTCGACCGTAGATCACGAGGAACGTCCCAAGTCTCCTCGAGCTCTACAGCCGACTTTGCAAGTAAGTCAGCCTGCTCATTACCGTAGATACGACAATGACCAGGCACCCAGATCAGCGTGAATGACTTGTTGCATGAATGCAACTTATTAACGATGCGGCCCTGGATCTCGTGAGAGTCCGTAGTACAAGATGCAATTGCCTGAAGGGCTGATTTTGAATCTGAAAATATGACAAATGAATCATGCCTAGAATTGAGAGCATAGTCTATGGCTTTGTCAATAGCAAAAAGTTCTGAGGTGAACACAGATGTATGAGTCGGCAACCGAAACCTGAGGGCACATTCAGTCGACCACACACTTGCACCCACACATTCACTCGACTTGGAGCCGTCGGTGTACAAGTGGTGGGACCCCAGGTGACGAATGATGATGTTACGAAACAAGTGGTGGACCTCCGCCTCCGGCGCCTTGGCCTTTGGTGCTGGGAGCCATGTAACATCAACAGTAAAGGCAGGTGGCTCCCAAGGCGCTATATTTTTTAACACCAACTTGTCACAGTCACTGGGGTCCACACCAAGCTCCTGAGTCAGTAAGTGAAGGCGAACGGCAAGTGGCCGACGCACCCCCCGCAGAAGGTGGTGGTATTGACGCAGGGGGGTACAGGCCACATTGCCGATATTACTTTTCCTAAATGTCCTTACACTATAGGACAAGGCCAGGTGGTCACGGCGAATACGGAGGGGAGGCACATTCGCCTCCACTTCCACATGAGCCACACGGGTACACCGGACGGCTCCAAGACACATTTGCAAACATTTATTCTGTAGCACATCTAATCCTTTCAGCGTGGCATCGGATGCCGAGCCATACACCTGTGCGCCATAGTCTAGCTTTGATCGAATAAGGGACTTATACACCATTAATAAAGATTTTCTGTCGGCACCCCAGGTAGTACCCGCTAGGTACTTGAGGACATTTAACGGTTTATCACAACGAGCAAGCAAAGTATTAATGTGAAGTTTAAAATTCATTGTTCGATCAAAATGTATTCCTAAAAATTTTACAGAATTTTGAAAAGGTACCGCCTGATTATCCAAAGTTAAGCACAAATTAGGTACGTTACGATTAGTGAAGACTACAGCGGCACACTTACAGACGGAAAACTTAAATCCCCACTGCAAGGCCCATTGGTGGACGGAGTCAAGGGCTGCTTGAATCCGCCCAGCCGAAAATTGTGCATTACAGGAAGAGTGCCATATTGCACAATCGTCAGCGTAGAGCGAGTATTTAAGATTCCTCGGGATGGGAGCTGATGACAGAAGATCATTGATCATAATACTAAATAAAGTAGGACTAAGCACACTTCCCTGTGGCACCCCGTTTTCCTGGATAAATATATCCGATGTTACGTTACGGGGCAATTTGACAGAGAAAGTTCTGTCCCTTAAGAAATTTGAAATAAAAACAGGCAAATTTCCTCTTAAACCATAAGCATAGAGCTTCATTAGTATACCGTGTCGCCATGTCATGTCATAGGCTTTATGGATGTCCAAGAACACCCCTATCATGAATTCTTTATTGGCAAATGCCTCTGCAATACAATGCTCCAAATTCATTAAATGATCTAGTGAACTTCTGTATTTACGGAAGCCACATTGTTGATCATTTAACAAATTCTTCGACTCTAAAACAAAAAGAAGCCTATTGTTAACCATACGTTCCATGACCTTACATAGACAAGAAGTCAACACAATAGGACGAAATGAAGTGGGATTCATAAGACGACCAGCCTCTTTGGGTATCGGTATGACGTGCGCAAAGTGCCATGAGTTTGGGAACGTTCGAGACGCCCAAATCATATTGTACAATGCTAACATCTTAATCAGGTTGTCCTGATTAAGATGCTGGATCATACTGTACGTGATGGTGTCTGGTCCAGGGCTGGTGTCTTTAAGGGCAAGGAGCAGTTCATCTAGCGTAAACTCTTGGTTGTACGGGGAGTCTACGTCTTCTGTGGCAAAGTCTAATATCTTTAGCTCAGCCGTGCGTTTATGATGTTGGAAACGCGGGTCATAATTGGCTGAGCTACTTACACAAGAAAAACTCCTGGCGAGGATGTTAGCAACGTCCACGGGCTCGTCATAGGTGGTGTTATTCACCTGCAAGGTTGTGACAGGGAAGTATGGGCGTTTATTATTTAATAATCTTATAGTGGACCAGACTTTATGTAATGGTGTTGTACGAGTCACCGTGGACACAAAGGACCGCCAGGAGTCACGTTTAGCCCTTCTTATTATTCTCCTTGCCTCAGCCCGTGCCTGTTTGTATGTAATAAAATTTTCCTCAGTGGGCTGACTATCAAAAATCCTGTATCTCCTATTGCGTTTTCTTAAAGCTTGTCGGCAATCCGGCGTCCACCAATGTGCTCTATGCTTCGCATGAACTGTAGAAGTCTTGGGAATAGCAGCCTCAGCTGCGTGTAATATGGAAGTAGTTATATTTTCGACCTTAACATCTATGGTCTCCCCAGATATATCTAAATTGACGATCCTTGAGAAGGATCCCCAATCTGCTTTCTTATAGTTAAATTTTGGAGGTGGAATGTCCGAAATGATGGCGCGTGTATAAGAAAGACAGATGGGTAAATGATCACTTCCCAAGGAGTCGTCGTAAGGGTCCCATGAGAAATCTTGATGTATACCAGGGGAGGCCAAAGATAAGTCAATGGCCGAAAAGTTACCAGTACGATCATCTACACGAGTCACTCTACCATCGTTCAGAAGACAGAGGTTGGACTGTAGTATTAGGTCGACTACTTGCTCCCCACGACCATCAATCCTCAAGCTACCCCATTGATAGTGATGGGCGTTAAAATCGCCCAACACTAACTTATTGCCAGGGAGATGTTCAAAAAGTGAATTTAAAGCATCACTATCAATGGGGCCATGTGGAGGCCAGTATAGAGAGCAAATAGACAGATACGTGTTATTAAATTTTACTCTGCACGCGACAGCTTCCAGAGTAGAATTTAGAATCACTTCCGTTTGTGGGTGTGATTTGTGTGTGTATATGGCAACTCCGTGACCTTCATATCTTCTATACGAGTGATAATGTTTGAACTGTGGAGGATCAGGATGATCCTCCAGGCGCGTCTCCTGTAAACAAACAACGTCTGGCCTGTGTATTGACAGCAAGATTGCTATATTGTGTAATTTATTCCCGACACCTCTACAATTCCACTGTAATAGAGTGAATGTGGCGATTTAAGATTTACGAGGGTGGCCAGTATGCTTAGTTTTTTTATGCCCCCCACGTCCAGGCGAGTGGCTACCGGGGGACCTTTCCCGGTTCTTGTTCATGGAGACTTCCATATTGTCGTCAATGATAAGGCTCCCAGACTCCACCGAGGAAGAGCTATTCTTTCTCTCCCTCGTTGGACCAGGAGCGGGAAGGACATGAGGACGTGACTGCTTAGTGAGGGGGGTCAAATTAATTTTGTCAGACTTGTCAGGCTTCTGTTTTGGCCGCACTGACTGCGGCAGCCTGAGAGTATGATGTAGCAACAGGGATATCCGTAAGAGAGTTGGAACGTACAGGAGGCTTAGACTGAGAGGTAGGGCGTGGGGCACGAGGAGCGAATGTAAGGTCAGTCTGTGTCTCAACGGTGCACATCACGGGACGGGACACAACCGCCGATGCATAGGAGATATTAGGCTTGGGAGTTGCATGCAACTCCTTCACCTTCTTCCTTGCATCGTAAAAGGAAATGCCCTCAGTTGCCTTCACTGTGCAGACCTCTTTCTCCTCTTTCCACTTGGGACAAACCCTCGAGGAAGTGGAGTGAGCATCCTTGCAGTGAAAGCAGCACTCAGTCTCGGATGTACAGTTGTCAGCAGAGTGACCCACAGCCGCGCACTTGCCACACACGATGTTGGAAGCCCGACAAGCCTTTTCATGGTGTCCATAGAGCTGACATTTTGAACAACGAAGGGGATTCGGGATGTACGGTCTTACATTTACAATTTCATATCCCACTTTGACATTTGTATGTAGCAAAACTTTGCCAAAAGTGAGGATAACTGTGGCTGTCTTCGTCCTTACACCTTCCTGATAACGAGTGATGAATCTGGCATCAATTACATCCTGATGAGCAAGTTCCTGTATGATTTCTTCCTCACTCATCACCATGAGATCCCTGCAAGTGATAACACCCTTGCAGGAATTCATGGATGTTGGAATCTTGGCCTCGATATCATGGCAGTGAAACTTAAGCAGCTTTAGCAAGTCTTTAACTTGAGAGGAGTTGAACGTCTTAACCAGGAGGTCTCCATTTCCAAGTTTTTTTACTTGTTCAACCTCTCCCGCACAGTGGTCAATCACCTTCTTGACAATGAAGGGATTAAGTCTGGACAGGGGAGTGGAACCTAGAGCATGAAGAGTTACGAAGGTCGCGTTATTTACAGGGATGTCAAGCGGGGAACGAGTCTGGCGTCCGTCAGTCTGGGGCCGGTCAGTAACGGTAGGAATGTCGTCAGGACTACCTCCCCCCCTGAAGGGGGGGGAGGCAGTAGGGGGGTCCAGCATAGCTACCACTTCCCCCGTGAAGGGGAAGTGGGAAGTGAGAGAAAAACGACCAAGGGGCAAAGTACCTGGGGAAGACCCACCTAGGCTGAGATTACCCTCTCAAACCACTCTCGGGAGGACGCGCCTGTGTGTGACTCACACCCCAGAGCGATCAGGGGGGGGTACACTCCAGAGGTGAGTAAGCAAAGGCAATCTCAGAAATTAGATATAGACACCTACTATATCTACTAAGGCCAGGGAGGAAAATGAGGTCTAGCTAACCTAACTTTATTGAAAAACGCCCTAGTGGCGGACAAAACAAAGCTAAAGCCGGTGAGGCAACCCTGCTGCTAGACGAGAGCTCAGAAACACGTCTTCACTCTTCGCAACCATCCATCAAAGTCCACATGGAGGGGATAAATCTCCTAGTGGAGGTGTTCACAAACTGAGGAGTTGCCAGTAATCACAGAGAATTGTAATTAGGAACTCAGTCAGCTCCTCTCGGCTTGCACAGTCACATATTTTCAAAAATCTCTTCCATGACTTTTAGTGATGAACAGCATATAAACAACACATAAATTCTTCAATACTGTAATCATTAGTTATTAAACCATTTTGCTATACATTGAATTACAAAGTAAACTACTGCAGAACAGTTACTAGAATGCATAAAACAAGTGGTCCATTAGCATTCACATCGTGCTGGAAGTATTGGGGCATGTTTCATTTAAAACGCTTATCATTTAGTTATCAAAGAGCTTAATGTTTCGTGTGGCAAGTACTGGAGAGAATATACCGACAATTACTTAAAAAAAAGAAAAAAAAAAAAAAGCATAATTTATGAAGCCAAGATCATGCAAAGACAAAGCCACCGACTGAAATCGCAAAGCCCGATGTTTCCAGGAGGACAAAACTTTAGGCGAGCGTGTGCCACTGAGCTCTATAATATGGAGGGGCTCTCTCATGGGAATTGCCATGTACTTGGTGTGTCCATTGCCAGAGCTGCTCTCACTGAGCTCTGTAGTATGGAGAGGCCATCTCTGCTGCAGGCGTGTGATTTTGGCCGCCATATTGAAACACCAGCACTCAAATTCAAATTCAAATACTTTATTTCCACTATGCAATGGTTATTAATAAAGATACACTCGTCGCTTATAATACAAAAACACATATGGATTATGATTCTTTTTCTGCCTAGTTCAACGAATTATATCAGGTACATTTAGCCAGTGATAATAAAACAACGCCATAGGTTTCTGCAGTACAGAACTTATACCCTTTACGGCACTATCCATGTCATGAAACCGAATGTCCAGATTGATAAAGGCCGGAAGAAACATGGAAATATCTACAAGTGAGTGTGAACAAAAGAGAAGAGGACATGGAGAGAAAGACTGGAGATAAATGGGCCAGTTTTAGTGGCCTCATTCATGCAGGGATACTGGGGAAGAATCTTCCCGCCCCACCACAGGGAGCAGTAATTTTATAGAAATAGCAACAAGATATATTTCATTCTTGTGAAATGTAATGCCATCTCTCTTCGATGAATTCATGAGCCCATTTTTGTATCCGTAAGCTTCACAGTGGACCATGGCTCTATATTTTTCGGAATCATCAGCTTCTTTCAAAAAGCCATAGAGTAGCTCAGTACAAAAACGCGGGCATCAGGCATGGAGTGACATGGTTGCCGCTACACCAGTGCCGCCCTGGCAGCGGCTACATAAATTACGCAGTGCTACCCATGAGAAAGCCTCTCCATGCTATAGAGCTCAGTGGCTGCTCTGGAGTAGTGACAGCCATGTTACACCCCGTCTGACACCCGGGCTTTTTAAAATCAGCATCTGAGTCCGAAGAATATAGTGCCATGGTCCACAGTGCAGTTTACGGATGCAAACATGGCCACTGAATTTAATGAAGAGTGATGGCATTACGTTTCATATGATAAAAATATATCTTGTTGCTAATTCCGTAAAATTACTGAACGTGTTAAATGGCCTAGAAGATGATTCTTCCTTCTCAAGAAGTACAGGTATCAGTATCTAAAGGCTATGGTTATTTGAGCACTTTTATGGCAAGAGAGACAGGGGAGGCCTCCTCTATGCAAGTGAGAGTGTAGTTAAAATCTGTCATGAAAATGAGAAATGCTTTCAAACTTTCCAAAAGAAAAAAAAAAGAAAACATCAGCCAATGCCACTAGTTATTTCCACAGCTGTATTACAAAACATTTTGCACAGTATTAGCATTCATAGAATATTTGATTGTCTAAACACCGAAATGTTTGACACCTCCATTGAGGACAGTCATGTTCACAAATTAATAAAACTGGTATCACAGTGCTACAGTATTATTAGGGTACGTCACATCAAGAAATTTATCACAGAGGAAGTTCTAGGTATTAAAGGACGAAAGCAGCTGGCTAGTTTGATTGGATTTTAAAATCTGCAAGAAATAATTATGGTAGAATGTTTATGCATATGAAGATGTGTGTAAGCAGCACTGTTAATAGTGACAATTTTTTCTGTCCATAATGTGCATATATACTTTATGATGGCAAAATGTACATCATTTTCATATATGTGCTCTTTCCATCGACTTCAATTTTATCTTTACTATCATAATTAAACAGATATTAAGTTAAGGTGGTCATAATGAGAGAGGAACAAAAAAAAACAAGTATGCTCTGCACTGCAGCAACCTATGACGTTGCTTTATTCATACTCTTGGCTAAAAGTATCATATATTTCGTACAGCTATGCAGAAAAAAAAAAAAAATCAAATAAAAGCAGCAGGGAAACAGAGACAGTAGCCAAACAACAAGAAGCGGTGCTAAGGCACAAGCAACCCCTCCCCGGCAATCATTTTAGAGCTGACGTATAAAAAACAACAGGATATCAAGTCAAAGATGTCACATATCGAATATGGAGTAAATCGGGTGAAAATATAAGATTTTATGCCCATCTGAAACTTTGGACCCAACCCACCTGACAGACTGACCACCCTACCACTAATGAGAGTTACCCCTCCTGATGTAGAGGCATGTTATATGATGTAGATTTGAAAGATGCACCTTTATGTTTTGGTTTCATGTCGATGTGGCGAATTTGAAAGGGGTTATGGTGAAAAAACGATTATTTTTACATTTTTTTTTCTTTTTTTACATTTTTGAGGCTTACAGCCTGGGCCTTGGCCTAATTTGGTCCAAAATCTAATCAGGTGATCAGAAGGTCTTTGCCCATCATCCCTGTAATTTTAGTCAAAATAGCACCTGTAGTTTCCACATAAAGTTGTTAACAGATAGACAGACGGACAAACAAACAAATAAACAGACAGACAAACCGAGTGCAAACAATGCCCGTTCCCGAGCTCTGCCCTGTGTTCCAAAGGGGGACTTCTGGAAATCGTCTGCCACCAGATGTCTCTCACTGTCAACAGCTTCTCTGCCCCAAACACGTGTTCAATGACCATGATTTGTCTTTGTTGACGTGAAAACCTGTGTGGCAAAATAAAATCATACACTATTGAAGTATTGAAAAAACATTGTAACAACAATATAACAGAAGAAAACACATTGCTCACATTGTTGTATTTCCCCAAAAATGAGGCCCGCATTTTGAAAACCTGGCACTTATATATTTCTTTTTGTCGTTTTTAATGAAGATGCTACAACGCTAATTCTTGCCTCCTGAAATGTTCTATTTATACTGTAGTTTTAGCCAAGCACTTGTAAATGTTTGTGCAAGTTTCTTTTTTGGCGGAAATTTCATGATAATGTAGTAAATTATTTTACATCAGCCATCCAAGCTCAGAGACAGTCTCCATTTCAAGATCTGATGTGACATATCCCCCGAGGAAAGCGCGCTACCGCCACTTTCAAATAGGTCATATCAACTCTTGGAACGGGGACTGTCTCTGAGCCCGGATGGCTGATGAAGAATTATTCAATACTTCATCATTAAGTTTCCATCAAAAGAGAGACTTACACAAACAAAACAAGTGCTTGGCTAAAACTACAGTATAAATCGAACATTTCAGGAAACAAGAATCAACTCAGCTTTGTAGCAGCTTCATTAAAAACTGCGAAAAGATATATGTATATAACTTGTGGGAAATATTTTCTCCCACAGTGGTTGCACTCTTTACCTTTTAAAATAGTGTCTCTGTTGAAAGCAGAGGAATAACCAGAGAGCGTTCATGATAAATTCAAGCAGTTTTTCAACCCAGAGATTGCATTCTAGTTCTGGTTAATAATTCATATTATTAATAAATTAAATGCTAATGCATTTAACCTTTCTGAACAACCATATCGTAAATACATGTAGCCTAAATACTTAGGAATTTTCCAAAGTCATGACTGCACCTGCATAGTAGGATAACGTGGAATCCTGATGGGAAAATGGAGGTAGGTCTAACATATCTTGACATAAAGAAAGTGAATATTTGGCTTTAGTTTTATTTAAAACTAAAATTAACATGTTAAGTTTAATTTTCTTGCAAATTTCATGAAGTAATTCACTATTTAGGTTATTGTAATTAAATAATATTTGACATCTCTGAATCCTATGAGGGGAGAGAGACTTGCCAGTTTTTCATTCTGTTCTAAAGCTCGTTCGAGCCGCACATTGTACAGTGAACTTCTGATAATCCGGCATCCAATAGTTTGGAAAACCTGATGGTTCAGAATTTTCAGCCCAGGGTATTTTTAGCTTTTCTGGGTTAAAAAAAAAAAAAAAAAAAAAAACGAGAAAAATCGTGAAAAATCGAAAAATATCGAAAACTAGCCAATCGTGAAAAAATCGAAAAATATCGAAACTAGCCGAAAGTGGTGCACCGAACTATCCAATTCTTTACCCATGCTGACATTCAGGAGGTCCCGGATGTTCACCCAGCTGGTTGTCTGTAGTGTACTTTATTATTCTGGGTGTGTTTTGAACATTTTCTGGTACCTGTCTGATAGTCCGGAAAATCTGATAATCTGGGAAGTCTGTGGGCTACTGCATTCTGGATTAAAGGACTTTTACTGTACAACTTAAGCACCAAGGATGTTTGGAAAGGCTCAGGCAAACCAAACGAGACCTCAAGCCCGTCGTTATCTGTTATTCCGACTATCTAGCTAAGTAACCTTTATGATGTGGCCAAACTGGGGGGACTAGCTAGGATATAAGGAGATATTACTGGGGAGTTTGAGTATTAATTATATCCTAATTTCCAAAGTGACTTCTAGTATTTAAATTTAACATTTGTTGTTGTTAGACCAACACTCGCCAGAAAGGAGCGTGCAAAAATTTGTGACAGGTGCAAGGTTTTCAAAATTCAGGCCTCGTTTTGGGGAAATAAAACAATGAGAGCAATGTATTCTCCCCTGTTATATCTGTTACAAAGCTTTTCCAATACTTCAATAGTGTATGACGGTATTTTGCCACACAGGTTCTCACATGAACAAAGAAACATCACTGTAATTTATCACATATTCCGGGCAGAGAAGTTGTTAATGGTGGTGGCCTCTGGCGGTAGGCAGCATCACAAGCCCCCCATTGCATTGCCACGTTGGTGATGAGTTTGGGTGTTTCGATATGGAGGCCGTAAGTCACACACTTGCTGGGGAGATAACCTCTCCATTTTATAGAGCTCAGTGATGTGAGCATACAAACCTTACCTGAGCGCTATAAATATTTTTTAACCAAACGACTTTACGCTAGTTTTATATATAGGCATATATGTCTGATAATTTTATTTGAAAAGACATGACTGAGAAAGTGAATAATCGCTTTTCAGCTACAAGCAGTATTTGTCCTAAGGTTTAGACAGTGTATTAGGATATGTTTAGAAGCGGAATTTGGTAGTTAGGTAGTCTAAAGTTTCTCACTGATTCCCGATATTCTCAGTAGTTCTTTTGCGAGTCAGAGTTGCCAGTTAGCCTGCTGTTTGTGAGAGAAGTTATTTTGTAAATTGTACATTAATTTTTGTGTCTTTTTTCTCCATAATGTTTTATTTATATAATTGTTAAATTATGTCATTTACGTTTGTATGATAAATAATTTATAGTATTATTTAATGTAAGAAAACTCTGGCATGTTTTGGATGTCTCCGAGTTGGTAACTGTTGTAACCATGCTCTCTCTCTCTCTCTCTCTCTCTCTCTCTCTCTCTCTCTCTGTAGTACGCGAGAACTGTGGAAAAATGTAGATAATTTTAGAACACTGCAAGCTTATATAACGATGGGGAAGAGACTAGAGGAAGTTCAGTCGGTTGTCGGTACAGTTTGAGTGTAGTGCAGTGTCAGTGAAAACAGTGAGGTGTTGTTGGCAAACAGTGAAGTGTTTTTGAAGTTCGTACATCATCAGTACTTGTGAAACTAGTCAAGTGTTGTCAAGCATTAAGTGTAATTGCAGTCAATAAAGTTCGCTTAGCTCCAGCGTTTGTGAGAATAGTGAAGTGAAGTTGGAAAGTATTAAGTGTAATTATTTGGAAAATAAAGACAGTGAACTTAAGAAGCCAGCTGATTTTGTGTGCTGCACACCGAAAGGCTGACCATAGGAAGAACAACTCACTGGGCAATGTCCTTCCTACACTGAACTACTGCTGTTGGAGCCTGTGGCGGTGTGGGACGGGGACATAACAAATAGTTTAGTGATTCCCTTTACCTGTATCATACTGAAGCTTCGTTCCTTATATTATTGAGTAAGATATCTTCTTAAAATTATAAACAGTGATATTTTAAACACATACAAAACAGAAGTTTGCTGTAGTTGAGCATGTTTTTACTTTTCAAATTAAGTTATCAGGTGAGAACTGACAGCTTTTAGAGTCTGTGAATGCTCCCATTGGAGTAAGAGACCTAGATAATGACGAGAATAAAGTATAAGCTTGTCATATGATAGAAGGGGTCATTGCTCTGCCTGTGCATTTGGCTGTTGTTATTTGTTACCTTAGGCCTGTCAAACTCTGTCGAACATCACCTCTCCTCCTCTAAACCTCACCTCTTCCTGTCTGAGACTAAGCTGTCTGAGGCAGCTTACAGCAAACCCTTTCCTCCTACTTTCTCTATACTCATTTCAAAGCCAAAGGTGACTGTTGTGTATATGTACGCAACGATTATTCTTGCTTTTGTGTTCCTGCGCTTGATTCTTCTGAATTCTCTACTCTCTGGCTTCGGCTTTCTTGTCATTATCTGACTAAATAAATCTGCACTGTTTACTTATCACCTAATTTTACTGAATATGAAAAATTCTTCAACTATCTTACTTCTACGATGGAACACATTCTGTCCATTTCTCCTTTCTCTGAAATCTCCATTCTAGGATATTTCAATGTTCACCACCACCTCTGGCTCTCCTCTTCTTTCACTGATCAACCTGGTGAACAAGCCTACATCTTTCCTATCCTTAATGACCTAGAGCAGCTTGTACAGCACCCTACCCATATCCCTGACTGCCTTGGAGAGAGCTCCAACATACTTGACCTCTTTCTTACAACTAATCTTTCTACTTACACTGTTAATCTTTCCTCTCCATTGAGCTCCTCTGATCACAACCTAATTACCTTGACCTGTCCTATTGCTCCGACATGGCCTGCGGACCCTCCAAACAAATGTCGACTCACTTTGGAGCTGCAGATTGGGAGGCCCTCAGGCAGTACTTCTTTGATTTTCCCTGGAATTATTAGTGCTTCCATGCACGGGAGCCATCTGTGAGTGCATTGCACATTATGGAGGTTATTCTCTAGGGCATGGAAGCATACATTCCCTTCTCATATCCTTTGACTAATGCAAGAAAGCCTTGGTTTAATCATGCTTGTTCTAATGCTGTCTGCAACAAGGAGAGGGCCTATAAACGGTACGAGAACCAACCCTCCCCTGAATCACATCTTGCTTATGTTTCTGCGCGGAATCATGCTAAGTCTGTTCTTCACTCTGCTAAAAATAATTTTATCTGTACTAAATGCTCTCAACTCTCCAACTCGAATTCATCCCGCTCCTTCTGGCACCATGCCAAAAACCTTTCTAACAACTTTACCTCATCATCCTCCCTCCTCTTTTCTATTCTGTTGGCTCTGTAGCTATTTTTTCTACTGATAATGCAGATCTCTTCACTCTGACTTTCTCCTTCAATTCCACCTTAGACGATTCTGGTGCTGTTCCTCCATGACTTCCCCCCTCTGACTTCCTCATGGCTGACATTAAAATTTCTTCAGTTATTGTATTTTCTGCTATCACTGACCTTAATACTAACAAGGCATATGGGCCTGATGGAGTCCTTCCAATTGTCCTCAAGAACTGTGCTTATATGTTTACACCCTGCCTAGGTGAACTCTTTCACCTTTGTCTGTCAACTTGTACCTTTCCTTCTTGCTGGAAGTTTGCTCTCATTCAGCCAGTCCCAAAGAAGGGTGACCATTCCCAACCCTCAAACTATCGTCCAATTGCTTTAACATCCTGTGTCTCAAAAGTTTTTGAATCAATTCTTAACTGAAAAATTTTAAAGCATTTTTCCTATCACAACACTTTCTTTCTGATCGTCAGTATGGGTTCCGTCAGGGACGATCCACTGGCGATCTTCTCATCTACCTTTCAGACTCCTGGTCATCCTCCTTTCGGGACTTTGGCGAAAGCTTTGCATCGCACTTGACATCTCAAAGGCTTTCGATCGAGTCTGGCATAAATCTTTAATTTCCAGATTGCCCTCTTACAGTTTCTATCCTTCCATTTGTGCCTTCATCTATAGCTTCCTTTCTGGTTGTTCTATAGCCGCTGTTGTAGACGGCCATCTTTCTTTTCCTAGATCTATCAACAGTGGTGTTCCTCAGGGCTCTGTCCTTTCACCAACTCTCTTCCTTTTATTCAACAATGACCTTCTAAGCTGTACATCTAACCCTATCCACTCGTGTGCTAATGATTCCACCACCTTTCCATTTGGTTCCTGCAAAGTCCACCTCAGCATTTACTTCAACAAACAAGGGATGAGGCTATGGCAAATCTAATGTCTGACTTGGCTCGTATCTCTGACTGGGGCAAAAATAATCTTGTTTTTAGTGCATCAAAAACTCAGTTTTTACACCTATCAACCCGACATAATCTTCCACAGGAGTACCCACTAATGTTTAATTATATCCAGCTCATCCCTGCATCATGCTTGAACATGCTTGGGGTTTCATTCACTCGGAGCTTACCTTGGAAAGATCATATTACATCTCATGTAAAATCTGCGTCCAAGAGATTAGGTGTGCTAAGCCGACTCCGTGCCTTCTTTACCCCTGCACAGTTGTTGACTTTATACACGGGTTTTATTCGCCCCTGTGTAGAGTACAACTTTCATGTGTGGGGAGGCTCCCCACATACAGCTCTTCTCAATAGGGTGGAGTCAAAGGCTTTTTGTCTCATCAACTCTCCTTCTCTTACTGACTCCCATCAACCTCTGTCTCTTCACCGCACTGTTGCATCTTTATCTCTTTTTTATCACTGCTTGAATGGTCACTGCTCCTCTGAACTGTCTGCTTGCATGCCTTCACCTCTACGACGGACATGTAGCACCCGTCTAGTAACAAACTCTCATCCCTTGTCTGTCCAACTCTCTAATGCAAGAGTTAACCGTTACTCCCAGTCCTTCATTTATGCAACAGGTCAACTCCTGAATTGTCTCCCTCTGTCTGTATTTCCTGCTTCCTATGATCTCCAGTCTTTCAAACGCAGTGTGTCCAGGCATCTCGAAATGAACGGATCTTGAATTTGGCTCTCTTTTGTATTCCTTTTGTTTTTCTCTTGGAAGGGACGGTTTGCTGGCCCCAGGCCTTTGGTTCCTTCTTTCTTGCATAAAAAAAAAAAAAGACCGATGCCGTATTTCTTATCTCTTGCTGTCTCCGGAAAATTTTATTCTCCTTATGTAAACTTCCTCTTGGATTTCTTTGGAAGGGACATTATACCTCCTCAGTCTTGAGTTCTTTCGTTTTGCACAGTAAATACTGCCTTCGTTATTCCCTTCAGTACGAGAGGTGTTTCATAAGGTGAATAAGTTCGTCTGGAGGTAGCAAGATCAAAGTAAAGATTTACGTGAAAAGATTAAATACCTCTGCTTATTAGTGGCTTTGTTTCAAGCCAAGGATGTCATAACATTTAATAAATACATATATTTATTGCGATATGACTTGCATTTGTTGTGCTAATATTAACCCCCTCAGTCTCCTATGACTCCATCTCAGCTGAATAAAAATAAGAGGGTTAATGGTATCAGTAATAACTCACTCAGGTTCGTATGACGAATTCCTAGCTGACCAAAACAGTCTGGCGTTAGCTTTAAGATGATACTAGAGTTGTGCTGGCAATGAGAGTGCTACACATTGTACGTTTATTGACGTTGATCCTTTCAGGACGATGAAGTATTTTCCATTTGACTCAAGCTGCCACCACGTGATTTTTTAAGTTTGTGAGAACCTCTGTCAACCCTTCTCCCTTGCTAAGTAAAATCGTCTGGAGACAACAATAATTAAATGAACTCCTCCAGCCAGAAACGTTTCTCTTGTGTTAAACAAAATAGTCTGGAGATACCAAGACAAAAATGAAAAGTAAGTCATCGTCCAGAAGGAGTTAACTTTCGCGTGGTTTAATCTCATCTTATTTCACTCCCGCTTTTCCCAGATGATACACAGGGCCAAGAACCCTCCCATGCTCGGAACAACTCTGGTATTCCATTCCAGCTAACGCCATACGAGTTTATCTAGCCGAGAGTGAGACACAGGCCCCTCAGTGTTAAGATCTACACTATTTACAGTATATTGCCCCGATATAAATTTTATAATCAAAGGCTTATTGAACCAGTTATCATTGATTGGTCTCACGCTTATATATATATATATATATATATATATATATATATATATATATATATATATATATATATATATATATATATATATATATAACCTAAACTTTGACCAGTGTCTTTTGTCGTAGTCTTCATCCAGCGGGTTACATGCAGTCATAAAAGCCGTTTGGCAGACTTTTATCATTCCTCCTGACTAGACAAAGGGTTTGGTCACCCCTATCTGGAAAGGAAAAGGAGACCAGCGTGACTGTAGTAACTACCTTGGCATTACAGTGCTGTGTCAGGCAAAGCTCTTGCTCACATTCTCCTGATGCGTATCCGGGACCATTTGCAAAAGTTTCAGAGACTTGAGCAATCTGGATTCACGCCCAAGAAGTCTACTGTTGACCATATCCTAGCTCTTCGAGATCTTGTGGAACACCGTCTTGAGTTTCGACAAGGTCTAACAGCAGCCTAAGTGGATCTCAAGAAGGCATTTGACTCAGTAAATCAGGAGGTACTATGGGAACTCCTGCGACTTCGTAGGATCCCTGCTGGGATAATCCGACTGATTTCTGGCTTGTACTCAAACACTGAGTGAGTGCTGCCAAATGTGTGTGGGGGAAGGGGACATCCGACTTCTTCCCAGTAAGCTTTGGTGTATGACAGGAATGTGTCCTTGTCCCCACATTTTTTTTCAACGCATGTATTGATTGGGTACTGGACCGGGCTGTGAGTCGAAGCCACTGTGAGGTATCAATTGGCAATTTCAGGGTTACCGACCTTGACTTAGCTGATGATGCAGTTATCCATGCGAGTTGCTGGAGTTACTACTGAGCTGCTTCGAGGAATTTTACAAGAATGCAAAGCCATCGGGATTAAAGATCTCTTGAGCCAAGACCAAGGTCCAGGCATTTGGTGGCTTATTGGATGAAGCAGTTCAGTCTGTCCAAGCATGTGGTGAGGATATAGAAGTCTTGGAAAGATTCACATATCTTGATAGTGTCATCCATAACAAAGGTAGATCAGACTATGGGATCTCTCGCCGCACTTGTCTGGCCTACAGGTTTATGGATTCACTAAGTTTGGGTACTTGGCACTGTCGTTATTTGTGTAAAGGGACGAAAGTTCGCATCTTCAAGGCGCTGGTGCTCCTTGTCTTACTTATAGCTGTGAAAAACGGTCACTAAACAGTGACTTGAAGTAGAGAATTGACTTCATTGGTACGAAGTGTCTTCGCAGGATCATGGGATATCGCTGGTACAACCGGGTGCATAACGAGCAACTACTTCGTGAGAGGTCTATTACTCACATAACATGTCAATGCCAACTCCAGCTATATGAGCACGTGGCCTGCATTCCTGAGGCTGATCCTGCTCACAGCGTGATCTCTGAACGAGTTAACCCAGGGTGTAGGAGGCCAAGGGGAAGGCCACGTAACTCATGGCTGGAGCAGGTCAATCACTTCTGTCGGGAGATACTTAGAGGGGGAAGAGTCGCTGCCTGGAGGGTTGCACAAAAGGACCCGCGTGTGTGGAGTCGGAGAGAGTAAGGCTATGCGCCCCGTGGCGTTTGCTTCTTCTTAATGATGATGCTTAATCTCTTTATTATAATGGTACATATTGTGCTTTATTATTCATTACTCTAACCGCCAGACAACTATGTTCAGTGTATGAGAGACTCTTTTCGTCCTGAATAGGGTTTGAAACACTCTGATAACCACTTCAGTACGAAGACGATTGTTGTCTTTATTCTTGCTCCGCCAGGCAATATCATTGATATTTGGAAGCGGCTACCCTCTCGTAGTGGACGAGATAATGAAGGCTGCTTCTAATAAATCCAGGGGGAAAAGTCTCCCCTAAGTTGACTGTAAAATTGAAAGAAGGTAGCAAAAAATACAATCAACTCGCTGAAGGCTCGTTATCAAGAAATAATAATAGAAGAAACTATCATCAGACCGCTCCTCCGATCACTCATCATTCAAGCCTTTGATATTAAGTAATACCTTCAGTATGAGTCTGTATTTTGTTCTTGCTGTCACTAGGGTATTTTATTGAGACCGAATGCATCCCGCTGTTGGGAGTTTAGCTCTCAAACCTCAGAGGGTTTCCAGAGGCAATAAAAATGGCATTGCGTCAGGTAACGTAATATAAATAGGTCATTTCCCAAGGCTGAAGGTTTTAATCGAGACTTTCTTAACCCTCAGAACTCGGATAGATTCCCAGTGCCGAATATGATCATCTGGTTTTTGTTTGAGAAAATAAATAAGTCGTCCCCAAGGCTGAAGAGACTGAAAGCTAAGTGAGGACCCAACTCTGAATTCTGGGGTACTCAGCAGGCGACGGTGATCCACTCTATTGCTCTAGTTGATCATGTACGTGTTCTTCGTATATTGTTATAAAAAAAAAAAAAAGAGGAAGGGAACTGGGAGAAGGAGAATTGAAGGAAATGAAAGGAGAGAATAGGAAAGGGGGAGAGGAGCATGAGGGAGGATGAGGAAACGAGAGTGCGACAGAGAGGAAGTACTGTGCGTGCAGACAGACAGACAGAGAAGGGGAGGAAAGAACATACTGTACAGAGAAGTCATAAAGGGAGCGAAGAGGCGTAAGGGTGGGGGGGGGGAAGAAAGGGAAAACAGGAAGCAGGGAAGAGAAAGGGAGGGAGGGAAGCACGAAGGAGAAAGAGAGAGATAGAGGCAGAGAATAGAAAGGGAGGGATGGAGGCGGAGAGGAGAAAAGGAGAAAGGCATGGAGAGAAGAGAAAGGGAGGGAGGTAGAGACGTGGACTGGTCACTGGAGAGAAAGTGTAAAGGTTACTTCTCTCCCTTCCCTCCGCCCCTCCCTCCAGCCGCTTCCTTTCCCTCCCTCGCTTCATCCATCCATCTCATTCTTTCTCTCTGCGTCTGCCCCTTCTTTTCTCTTCCTCTCATTTCTCTCTCTTGCCTCTCTTCCTCCCTCCCTTCCTCCCTTGCCTCTCTTCCTCCTTCCTTCCCTTGCCTTTCTTCCTCCCTCCCTCCATCACTTTCTTTCCATCTCTCACTTTCTCCTGTTTCCCCCATCTTTCCTCATACGTTTCAGCCTTTCCCGCCTTCATCCCTCTCTCTTTTCCTTCTGTTCTCCCTCACTTTACTTCCCTCTCTCCCTTCGTCTGCATACTTCTCTCCCGTTCGTCCCTTCATCCCTTCGTTCCTTCCTTTCTTCCTTTCTTCCTTGCTTCATCCATCATTCTCTCACTCTCTTTTTTTTCTTCTTTTCCTCCCTTCAATAGCTCCTTCCTTCCATCCTTTCTTCCTTTCTTCCTTCCTCCTTTCAATCCTTCCTTCCTTCCATCCTTCCCTTTTTGCTTCATTCCTTCCATTCTTTCCTCCTTCCCATCCTTCATGGCCTCCTTCCTTCCATTCTTCCATTCTCAGTTCTTTCCTTCCATCTTTCCTTCCTTCCTTCCTTCCTTCCTTCCTTCCTTACATACCTACTTACTGTTTACTTGTTTACATACTTACTTACCTATTTACGTACGTATTTACATACATACTTACTTACCTATGTACTTACATACATACTTATTTACATACTTACATAATTACATACTGTCTTACTTACATACTACTTACATACTTATTTACTTACTTGCATACCTACATATTTACTTCCTCACTTCCTTCTTTCCTTCCTTCCTTCCTCCTTCCATCCTTCCTTCCTTCCTTCCTAACTTACTTACATCCCTCCTTCATTCTTTCCTTCATTCTTTCCTTCCTTCCTTCCTTCCTTACTTACTTACTTACTTATTTACTTAATAATTGCTCCCTTCCTTCCTTCCTTCCTTCCTTCCTTCCTTCCTTCTTGCCTTACTTCCTTACTTACTTATTTACATTACTTACTTTACATATTTATTTTCTTACTTTTTACTTACTCCTTACTTTACTTCCTTCCTTCCTTCCTTATTTTACATCCTTACTTTACATACGTACTTACTGACTTTACTTACTTTACTTATGGCATTTTTTGATCTCTTTTTGATTGGTTGGGTCGTCCATGAAAAACTGGAGAGAGAGAGAGAGAGAGAGAGAGAGAGAGAGAGAGAGAGAGAGAGAAAGAGAGAGAGAGAGAGAGAGGCCCTTTACCCTGCCCGGAAGGTGAACTGGCTTGTGGAGAGAGAGAGAGAGAGAGAGAGAGAGAGACTGCAGATAGCCTATCTCTCGCAGTAAACAATGTCGCAGTAAACCAGTCTTAATCTCTCTCTCTCTCTCCCTCTTTCTCTCTCTCTCACATTATTATTATTGTTGTTGTTGTTATTGTTGTTGTTGCTGCTGCTGCTGCTGTTATTATTATTATTAATAGTAGTAGTAGTAGTAATAGTACCAGTAGCAGTAGTACTATTAATATTTTTATTACCATCATCATCATCATCATCATTTTCTCCCTTTTCACTCTTCTTTCTATTCGCTTTCCCTCCCTTTCATTCTCTTCCCTGTCTGTCAGTTTCATTCCTTCCCGTCTCCGTTCCTTCTTTTTTCACTCATATTTTTTTCTCTTATTCCTATTTTCTCCTCTTCAATCCTTGCTTCAACTCTTTCCATCCTTTTTTTCCTTCATTCTTTCCATGTTTCCCTCCCCCCCAATTTCCGCTCCCCCCATTTTCTTCTGGCATCCCTCTTTCATTTCCCTCCCTCTCCCCCCCCCATTTCTTTCCTACATCCCCATCTTTCCTTTATCTTCCTTCTTACTCCCCTTTTCTTCCTCCCCATCCCTGTCCTCCTCCTCCTCCTCCTTTTTCATTCTCTTCCCTCTTCATCTCTTCCCCATCCTCTCCCTGTTTTATCCCTCCCCTCTTTCTATTACCTCCCCCCTCTCCTCTTCTTCCACCTTCCCCGTCCTCCCCGCACCCTCATTTTTCGTCCCTCTTCTCTCCTCCCTCCTCCTTCCTTCCCCCTCATCCCTTCTCTTTCTCTCCCTCTCTTTCTCCTTCCTCCATTCCCCTTTCCCTGCCTCTCTCTTATTTCCTTTCCGTATCTTCCTATCCCCTTCCCTTCTTCCTTCCCTCCCCCTTCTCTCCCTACCTTCCCCTCTTCCCCCTATCCTTCTCCCCTCTTCTCCCCCTACCCGCTCTCCCATTTTTTCTTCCCTCTCTCCTCATCTCCCGTTCCTCTGCCCCCTCCTTCTCCCTCCCTCTCTCCCTTTCTCCCTCCCCTCCCTCCCCCCCCACTGAAAGTAAGAGTGCTTGCTCACACACCCTCAGGAAGGACTGGTGCTCGCTTGACCGCTCCCCCCCTCCCTCCCACCTCCTTCCATCCCCCTTTCCCCTCTTCTCTCTCTCTCTCTCTCTCTCTCTCTCTCTCTCTCTCACACACACACACACACACACACACACACACACACACACACACACACACACACACATCCAACAAGGCTATTCCAACGACCCATCTAGGCAAAAAAAAAAAAAATCTTACAACAAAAAAGGAGAGAAACTTCCTTCCCTGTGCAGAGACCTAGATAACTTCCCCCTCCCCTTCCTCCCCTCCCCCTCCTCCCCTCCCCCTCCCCCACCTTCCTAGATCAGCTTATTAACCCCTTCAGTTCGATTATGTATTTTCGTCATCGTAGTCAGTCCACCACCAGGCGATTTTATTCAAGTGAGGAATAATCTGCAGTGGGGAAGGGGCAAATGAATACTCTCTCTCTCTCTCTCTCTCTCTCTCTCTCTCTCTCTCTCTCTCTCTCTCTCTCTCTCTCTCTCTCTCTCTCTCTCTCTCTCTCTCTCTCAGGCTGAGTAAAATCGTCTGGATAAAGTAAGAATTAACCAAAAAATCCACCATCGGCTGAAGGGGTTAAGAGCTTCACCGGGCTACTATTCATTTTGTTCTTTCTCCCACCAAACGATTTCATTCAACTTTGTGGAGACACCATGAGATGATTAGGTTAACGGAGGAGATACCCAACACCTCCACTCCTACAGGTATCCCAAAAATCCAGAGAATTCGTATGATTTTAGCAGAAATAAACCTTCCCAATAATTAGTCTCAACAGATGAATAAAATCGTCTGGCGGTACGGAGAACAATGCAAATAATCGTCCTAATTTTACTGGGGGTTTGGTTCTTTCAGTGTTGTGGGGTTTCCTTTGATTTTTTTTTTCTCCCTGACACCAGACTATTTTATTCAGCAAACCCCCCCTCCCCTCCGGCAGAGAAGGGTTAATGAAGACTGTTACTAAGCCCTCCACTTCGAAGTTTCAGGGCTGAATGAAATTCGTCCTTAGATAACAAGAATAAAACATAAAGCAGACGTCGTGGTAGCGAAATTATCAACTGCTTTTACCCCTTCAGCACACTGACACAAATTATTCACCCCTCGTTAGACGATTTTATTCAGCTTGGGAGAGACTTTCCAAAATGAGAAAAGTAGAAATAGCCTTCATTAACCCCTCCAGCACGAGAGGCCTTTCTTAAGCTGAAGAAAATCGTCTGGAAGTAGCGAGAATTAACTCTAAAATGCCTCATCGGATTGAGAAGGAGTTAACTGGATGACGACTTTTTTTTTTTTTTTTTTTTTTTTTTTGCCTCGACAAGGAATTCACAGAAAGGTGGTAAGAAAGTGACCATGTACCCCTTCAGAGCGATGACGTTATTTTGATTTTTCTTCTTCCTTAGGCCAGGTGATTCTATTCAACGTAGGGAAGACCTCTCGAAGTGAAACGGTGAGAAGCAGGCGCCATCAACCCCAACAGTCCTCCAGCCCGCTACACACTTGCACATGTCACAAATTTCGGCGTTAATATCCACCGTCCATACTGAATACATGCTAGGGTTGTCTTATTGAGAACTGGTGTGATTCAGTTTGTGTGTGTGTGTGTCTGTGTGTGTGTGTGTGTGTGTGACCATATATACAAAAAACAGTGTTTGTTTCTGTCACTCTTATGTCCACTATGGAAATCGAGAGGGATGGATACAGAATTCACTAAACAGCTCTAACAGATGTAACTTTTTACGACGAATTTAAATGTGTACATTACAGGTGCTAAATTAGCGTCCTTGATGGCCAAGAATTGAGCATGTTAGAAACATGGTAGCCATTTACCATGGAGTTTATCATTATTATTTTTACAACCGCACCACTGTTAGCTACAACGTGTTGGATGGATGGATGGATTGAAGGGGTGGCCAGAGCGGGTGAGGTGGGCGGGCAGGGTTGGTTTATGGATTGGTAATGGCAAAAATAAGTCCATGGGAGAAAATTTCCATGGAGAATGTCCCTGGGGAAATGGGCCCAAGGAGAAACATAGGTTCAGTGGATAAAATGGGACCACTGGAGTCTTCTAACATAGGTGGAGTGGCCATCTAGAGTCCCAGGCAATGCTGGTATTCACGGTCATAGGGTTTCACCCGGGCAACACAGGGTACCCTTGGTAATTATTATAATCAGAGTTTCATTTTTTGGCATAGATATAAAGGGTAGGAAGTTAAAACTAAGCAAAATTAATTACATACTCTTTGGTATTGTAAATCATCCACAGAAACAAAATATGCATAACGAAAGTGACAGAATTTGTTTTGCAACAAACGGCATGTATTTATTTCAGATGGACACCATACGTTTTCTTACTGTAATCTGCATATTTCTATATACTGTACGTAGCCTATGCTTCAGACAAGAAGAAAATGTGGGTTCCGGTAAGCATCTGGAGCTGGGACTGCTGACATTCCTGTCTTCCTAGATGCTGACAAGCATCCCAGCGTCTTACATTACCTCTGACTGATAATGTAAGTAACCGAGTTGATGTAGAGTAATAGTATTCTCAAGCAGTTTTGAACCAGTTTTAACCATACTTGATGAAAGAGTTGAGGGTAAGCCAAGAGGTTGACCTTTTGTTTTAAAATGCAATAGGCCAAAGGTCAAGGTCGCACGAAAAGGACGTGTTAAACAGTTACCATCCGATTTAGACCAAACATGCTGCAATGTTTGAGAGTAACGCAAGAACGAAGGGAGTCGATCTTGAGAACAGCCAGTCAAAGGTCAAGGTACTTGGGCAAGGTCAAAGTTAACCTGTGTGTGTCTGTTTGTGAGCACAATAATTATAACTGTTTTAATTTGCTTTAGTCCAAACTTGGTGAGCTAAGGGGTTGACCTATTTTTTTGTGAATAACAGGTCAGATGTCAAGGTCACATGGCAAAGACAACTTAACCTGAGACCAAGCTTGATGGAAGGGTTCTGGGCAAAGCGTGGATAAAGGAATTCAGTTATGAGAACAACTGGCTAGAGATTAAGGTAACAGAGTAGGGTCAAAATTCGACCAGTATGTGTTCTAGTATACTAGTATTTTACTTGATTTTTGTCAGTATCTATTGTGCTTACTTGCACTTTCCCCCTACCCCCTTATAACAAGCCCCTGTAGCTCCAGTATATATTACCTGCAGTTGTCTCTCCATCATTAACCAGATTCTGAAAGCATTTTATCTAAGTACTGCCACAGTGGGTAACTTTTTGTATCCAAAAGGGTCTGTCTTGTACTCAACCTCCTTCCTGTGTGACCGCTTAGCTGTGACTAAGGGCTATTGCAACCTGGTGCAGGTATTAGCATGGTAGTACAGGTTGGCAGTGGATGATGCAATACACACCCTGCAGTGGCATGGTGCTATAATTTCTCTTGCTTCCCGTCAATGCACGGTGCAGTGAAATGAAAAAAATTCTATTTGAAAAGAGAAATCCAATTTAATTCAGATTGCATTTTCTATTTTTGAAGAAAGGAAATTAATAACCCTGTATCCCGTACGTATGTGTGTATGTGATACATCTTTGTAGCTATATCTATTTGTTTCTAATAAAATACTTAATCATTCTCTCTCTCTCTCTCTCTCTCTCTCTCTCTCTCTCTCTCTCTCTCTCTCTCTCTCTCTCTCTCTCTCTTTCAATACAGTAAAAGTCACCCCACTCATAATTTCCGGCAGTCACATTTTTTCATGTCTCCCACAACTGGTTCTTCGCCATTTCCTCCCACCCAACCAAACGTCCAGTCATTAATATCAACACGCCCGCGTCAATTCTACTTTCGACCTCAGCAAGCGCGAATTCCGCACGGGTGATGCGGAGCAAGTTCTTACTATTTTTCGTTCATTTTATTTCATTTCGGTGCGACTTTGAGAGCATCTTCATCAGTCCGTATGAAGTTCACTGCTGGATCGGACCTTTTCTTCGAAGAGAGAGTGACAGCGTTAACATACCCTTCCCCAGGTGCTGGAGAGGTACGGTTTCACGTGGTGGCACCAGTTTTACCGGTTGGCTCCAAGGCTCGGTTGCATAAATGCTCCTCAACTCCCTCCCTATCCCACTGAAGAGGAGGTTGGTGGACTGCATGAGGACAACATCAACAACAACAGCAACTACTACTACTACTACTTCTACTACTACTACTACTACTTCTACTACTGCCACCACCCTTCCCCAAGCTGGCTAAGTAAGTATCAGGAAGTGGTGTGTGTGTGTGTGTGTGTGTGTGTGTGTGTGTGTGTGTGTGTGTGTGTGTGTGTGTGTGTGTAGTGAGAGAGGTGCATGTGAAAGTGGACGTGTTGTATTGGCTGTGCTTCTGTGCGTTCATCGGTATGAACCAACAGGGTGCGGGCAAAATCATCATGCCATTTTGTGAAAGGCCACACTACCAGCATCCGTTTTTAATGTCCGCCACAGCTGGATTCGAACCCAGTCGTCTGAATGCTTGTGTGCTCAAATGCTGTGAGTTTTAGCCACCTCATTCACTAGAGGTTTCCCTTGAAGTCAAGTAATTTTTTGTAGACTGAGTAATATAGGAGATATCACTGTACTGAAGCAATGAATAGAGATTGCATGCAACACCTTCCCTACGAGGAGTCTCCTATAAGCTTAACTTCTTCAGTCTGGGGGCATTTCTTATCGTACCCTTGCTGCTACCATGCGATTTCATGCAACTTAGGAGAGCACCTAAGTATGGAAGCAATTAATGGCTGCTGTACTAGACCTCTCCATTTCAGTTTGATAATTCTCTCCTAAATTCATTGTAACTGTCTGAACACTTCTTAAACAAAATGAGAAACTTCCGAAAGAAAAAAAGATAAGTGATGTCCTGGTGAAGAGGTTAATGATGTGGTTTGTTGGAAGCAAGACTCACATAAAACACGTCATCACGCCACAGGGTTGAACTATGCTACCGAGACCACCCCTTCACTACGACGACACTTTGAGGGGTTAGTTGCAGCCTTCATGGACCCTTTCACTCTCAGATGGCTGTATTAGGTCGAATAAAATCATCTTGGGGTAATAGAAAGATAGTGAAGTAAGGCATCACGATACTGAAAAACGGTTAATCGTCCTTACTACTTTATTCCTGCTTCTGCTAGTCGACTTTACTACTCTCATTACTGACAAAGATGGTGTTAGTGATGGCCGTACCCAACCCCTCCAGTCCCAAAAGTCTCTCGTAATCGTAAATTGAATATAATTATGAAGGGTACCAAAAAAGAAAAATAATAGTAAAAAGAAAGTCATCGAAGTAAAAGTGTTGAGTATTATGGTGCATCGGTGGACCTGTCTAGTGGTATAGAGAATAAACTGGGGCAGTGATAAGAACGAGGTGGAGGGTACTATTTTGGGTGATTTTCTCTCTCTCTCTCTCCACCTTCAGTCTTTCATTCATTCCTTTCTTTTTCCTTCTCCTCTCTCTCTCTTCTCATCATTCTCCTCTCTTTTCACTCCCCTCTTTCTCCTTTTTTCTTTCTTGTCTTTTTTTTCTCCTTTCCCTCTCACTTTCCCTCCCTCCTTCCATACTTTCTTCCTTCATTCATTCATTCTTCTTTCTTTCCTTCTTTCCTTCCTTCCATGCTTCCCTCCTTCACTAGTTCATTCATTCTTCCTTCCTTCCTTCCATTTGTCCATCCATCCATTCTTCTTTTCTTCCTTCCATCCTTTCTTCCTTCCTTCTTTTTCTTCTTCTCTTCTTCCTTTCTTCCCTCTTTTTTTCCCCTTCCTTTCTTGCTTCCTTCCTTCTTTCTCTACTACCTTTTTCCCTTCCTTCCTTCCCTTCTTTCTTATCCTTCCTTCACCCATTCATCCTTCTTCCTTTACTACAGTCGTTTATATTCTACCTTCCTACCCCTATCCCCCTTTTCTTTCCCTTCCTCCTCCTTTTTCCTTCCATCTTTCACCAGTCAGTCATTCTTCCTCTCCCCCCTTTCTGTCCCTCTCCGCCTTTCCCCTTACCCTCTCTCCTCTCCTCACCCCTTCCCTCCCTCTCTTCTTCTCTTTCCGCCACCCATTCTTTTTCCCTCCTTTCCCTCCCCACTTCCCTTCCTTCACTTTCCTTCCCTCACGCCTTCCTCTTCCTTACCCTTTCCTTCTCCTCCCCTTCCTACATCCCTCTACCCTTCTCCTTTCCTCTCCCCATTGCTTTCTTCACTCCACTCTCTTTACGCCTTTCCAGTTTCTTTCAGGCATAAATTAACTTAGTTTCTGTATTTGCAAAAAAATACATATATTTTTATTTTTTCCTATTATTTCATTTCAAATAGTATCTCAAAGTACTCACATATTTTTGAAGCAGAAATTTCAATGGTAAACTCTCCTTTTAGGTAATTGTCATAGTTTGATTTCCTTGCAGTTATCAGTAAATTGTACAGTAGTTCATTTGTAGACTGAATTTAGGTTTGTCCTGTTTTGTAGGTTTTATCTAGTGACTTCTTTTTCTCTGGCCTTAATATCCAAGTATTCAGTTTTGCTCTCTCATAATAATTTAAGGAGTTAATCAATTATTTACTGATTTAGTTGTGTTCTGTTATGACATTTTTCCTGTCTTTATATTTCAGGTATCCTCATAATTCAGGCCGTTGCAGGAGCTTAATAAACAGTATTACTGTAATTATCTGCTTGCAAGTACAGTACTAACCTAAGAATACAGTGTTTTTTCCTCTGCAGTTTAACACAGTAGTAGCATTGATCTGTAACTGTAGTATTACTGAAAACTGTGTAAGCATTTTTGCATTCTGGGTGCAGGGCTAGATGATGTAACAGAGTCCACGGATGATACTGTTGAGAGTGCGACTAACGATAGCCTGATTATTATGCCATCGCCCACCTATGGTTGAGGAGGCATTACGTGATTAGTCTGCCCGTACGGGCGTGAGTGGGTCCGTGCGTCCGTAACAATTTTGGGAGCGATATTTCCCGAACCCATCGACTGATTTCCACCAGACTTTTGTCAGTATGAGGAGATGATGAAATGATTAGGTCAGCTAGGTCAAGGGGTCAAAGGTCAAGGCCGTATGGTATCGACTTAATTTAGCATTGTGTCCGCGATATCTCCTGAACCCCTCGACGGGTCTCGACCAAACTTTTGTCAGTGATACAGTATGAAGGGACGATGAACTGATTAGATCAGCAAGGTCAAGGGGTCAAAGGCCAAGGACATATGGGGTAGACTTAGTCTATTTTTAGTCTCATATCAACCCACAATGAACCCTGTCGTGGAGGTTGTATGGCGAGTCCCTGCGCAAGCTTTGGTGGAGGCGTACCGAGCGACGGTTTTCGTCCACAGCTCAGGGCCCGAGTTCTCGGCGTTTCAATATTCATGCAGGAACCAGTGATGTTGTATGAACCCGGTCCAGAGAGCTGATGCAGAAAGATAAGAAGATGGTCCGACCCAGTATGGATATGTCGAACAACTTAATATCAGATATACTCCGTAGGACTGATGCAGGGAATATCTTCTTCAGTAAGTTTTAAGTATAAATATCACGGTTAAGTAACTTTGCTAACAGGAAGGAGTGGAGTTCAGTGACAAGTGGAACCATTTCTACTACCAACGAGGTATGCAAGCAAGTGATGAACTACACTTAAACTCCACATATTTTGCCTGTCTCGGTCAATTGTTCAGTGACACAGTAAGAACTCAGTCATCATGAGAGGAAGACACACCAACCAATATAGCGATGACACATTCCAGTGAGACTGTAGGTAACAAATGTTCCTCACGCCAGAAAGACAAACACGGTCAAACTCTTGTCGTAAATGTGCTCAGTCTGTACAATAAACTTCCTGATCATATTTTTAGTGATGGCTCTGGTGTAACTGGCATTATAGAATCAATACTGAATACTGAACAGAGATTTTCTCGTGGAATTTAATCTACCAGGTTATATTTTCAGTAGTGAAAGGAATGGTAGAGTGTGGGGAGCCATACTATTATACATTAAAACCCGACTTCATCCTGTCATTATTAATAATCCATCTATTGACAGCATTGATAGTATTTACCTCCAGCTCATAAATGAATCCCGTAGTAAAATGATGACTGGCCTAATTTATTGCCCACCTGAACAGCCATGTGACATCAGTAATGAAATCTACTATCATACTGCTGAAATCTCTTGTACCCAAAATATTCTCATCCTTGATTATTTTAATCTACCATTTCCTAAATTAGAAGAAGGAATTTACACACCTGTACACAAACCTGCGGGAAAGTTCATTGCATCATTTCGTAAATTATCCAACACGGAGAGCAAATATCGTAGACCTAGTGTTGGCCACATCAGAAAATTCAGTGAGTAATGTCATGGTAAGAGAACAGTTTAGTACAAGCAGTCACCGCACAATCGCATTTTTTTTTTTTATGTAAGGAGGTAGAAACAAAGGGCTAGAAGTCTGCAAGACTGTTCCCTCCAAGAAAAAATAAAAACAAGATAACAGTGAGCCAAATTTAAGATCGTTTGTTTCGAGATGCCTGGGCACACTGCGTTTGAAAGACTGGAGGTTATAGGCAGTAGGAAATACAGAAAAAGGAAGAAAATTCCAAAGTTGACCTGTTGCATACATGAAGAACTGGAAGTAACGATTAACTCTTGCATTAGAGAGTTGGACAGGAAAGGGATGAAAATTTATTGCAAGACAGATTCTACACGCCAGCTGTAGTGGTGGGGGAATGCAAGTACAGTAGACAGTTCAGAGGAGGAGTGACCATTGAAGTAGCGACAGAAAAGAGATAAAGATTCAACAGTACAGTGAAGGGACAGATGTTGCAGGGTGCCAGTAAAAAGAGGAGAGTTAATGAGACGAAAAACATTTGACCCTACTTTGTTTAAGGAAGCTGTATGTAAGGAGCCGCCCCATACATAAGACTTACACTCTACGCTGTCGAATAAGACCCCTGTAGTCAACCACTGTGCAAGGGTAAGGATGACACGGAGCCGGCTTAGCACACCTAATCTCTTGGAAGCAGATTTTACAGGAGAGGTAATATGATCTTTCCAAGACAGATCCCGAGAGAACGAAACCCCAAGTATATTTAAAGGTAATGCAAGATTGATTTGGATATTGTTAAAAATTAGAGGATAATCCTGTGGAAGATTTTGACAGGTTGAAGGATGTAAAAACTGAGTTTTTGTTGCATTAAAAACAACAGGATTACTTTAACCAAGTCAAAGATGTGAGCCAAGTCAGACATTACGCGTAGGTGTGCTATAACCTCATCTCTTGTTTGTTGACGCAACTGCTGAGATGGACGCTGTAAGAAGCAGCTGGAAAGGTGAAGGGTGAAGTCATCCACTTATGGGTGGATAGGGTTAGATGTGCAGCTTAGAAGGTCACTGACGAATAGAAGGATGAGAGCTGGTGATAGGACAGAGTTTTGAGGAACATCACTATTGATAAAAAGAACGGTGGCTGTCAATAACAGCAGCTATAGAATGACCAGAAAGGAACCTAGAGATAAACGCACAGATAGAAGGTTGGAAACAGTATGAGGGCAGTTTGGACACTGAAGATTTATGCCAGACTCAATCGAAAGCCCTTGTGATGCCAAGTGCAATGGCAAAGCTTTCACTATAGTCCCGAAAGTAGGATGACCAGGAATTTTAAAGAAAGGTGAGAAGTTCGCCAATGCAGCGTCCCTAGTTGAACCCATACTGACAGTCGGGGAGAAGATTTTGACAGGAAATATCCTTTAAACATATTTTGTTTGGAATAGATTAAAAACTCTTGAAATACAGGATGCTGAAGCAACTGGGCGATAATTAGAGGGCTAAGAATGGTCATCCTTCTTTGGAACAGGCTGAAAGAGAGCAAACCTCAAGCAAGAAGGAAAGGTACAAATTGACAAAGACGAAAGAGTTTACCTAGACAGGGTGTAAGAACAGAAGCACAGTTCTTGAAGACAACAGGAGGGACCCCATCAGGCCCATATTCCTTAACTTGAGTGAAGACAGTATCAAGGCCAGTTATGAGAAAGTGTCTGACCATAAGGGAGCTGAATGTCCAAAACTGAAAACAATGGTGGGTATTCATGACTGGCATCCCTTTTTTAAAATGTCAGATATCAATGACGCATAGCATTTTTTCATAGTAGCTTTCAGCAGAGAAGTTATGTATTCCAATATGCAACAGATAGTCTGCTGATAATATAAAAATAAGTATGGAATACTAGAATGAAGCATTTTCTATTAGTAGCAACAAAAACTTGCGCTCAAAAATATTATACTCTGACAACGATTCAGAGCAATAAAAACAAATAAGATGCTTCGTCAAAAAGCCAAAATGTTATCAAAAGAATGTAATAACAATGAAGCTCGTGTTGCTGCTATCAATCAGTCAAGCTCAAAATACTGCACCACCAATAGGCCCTATAGTTACAGGTAACGGAGAGCTACCGGTGATGAAACATAAATAATGGGAATTCTTAACACTTTGCACCAGTACTTACATCAGAAAATACAAGTACAATTCCCTCAACTTCCCCATTTCCTATAAAAGAAGGTAACATAATTCATTATATTACAGTTAGCAAGAGAGATGCATGGCTTGCAGTTAGTTAACACCAGGGTCAGACAAAATATCCTCGTATCCAATAAAGGAAATACAGAATGAAATGTCAGATCCTTTAGCTGAACTCTTCAACATACCACTAAAGAGCGAGAAGATACTACAAGAATGGAAGGTACAAATGTAACCTCAATATTAAAAAAAGAACAACAAAGCACAACCAGAAAATTATCACCCAATTAGTGATCTACAGTTTGTCAGAAACTGTTACCAAAGACGTTTGTCAAACACTTCGAAACAAATAATCTCATCAAAAATTCGCACATGGTTTTAAAAATAATCACATGTCTTAACGAATCTCTTGGATTTTTTCAATAATGTAGTGAGGATGTGCGACGAGACTAAATCTACTGATATTTTCTATCATGATTTTGAAAAAGGTGTTTGGCAAAGTTCCATACAAAAGACTCCTTTAGAAGTTAGAAGTACATACCATCAGAGACGGCGTGCTAATGTGGATTGATAATTGGCTAACAGGACTAAGCAAAGAATCTTAGTAAATGGAAGACAATAAAGCTGGATAGATGTTGCAAGCGGAGTGCCACAGGGTTTAGTGCCATGTCCTCTTCTGTTATATATATATATATATATATATATATATATATATATATATATATATATATATATATATATATATATATATATATATATATATTATTCCATTCTTCTTTCCTTCCACTCTCTACTGTCTTCCTTTCCTTCAGTCTTTCCTCGTCCTTCTGCCTATGGGTGACTTTACACTCCCTCTTCTGTCTTTCCTTCATTCTTTCCTCTTCGTTCTGTTTGTGGGTGACTTTACACCGAGTGACAAGCCAAATACTCTCCTATACACAAGGAAACCATTTACTATGCTGGGTGTTAACCATATAACCAAAATTTGCCGCCTGGTGGTCTAGTGGGTAAATATGGCGCTCCAGTGGGATTGAGCTGGTGAAGGTTTATATCCAAGGAGTGGTTGGGGTTCATTGCTCACATTATGCCACTCAGGGATGAGTGAGGCTGGTCACTCTCATCTTAAATGTCGAAACCAACTTGGCTCAATCGGTAGAGAGGTGGCCTGCGGTCCTACCGGACCCAGGTTCAAATTCCCGCTGGGACAGGGAACAGTTTAAGGATTTGAGTTTCATGTAAAAGCAGATTTTACTGATCTACCAGAAGACCCGCCGACATGTAAAAATACCCCCGCTAATACCAATATATCAGTCCTGTATGAGACAGTCCTAGCATGTATTCAATACGGACGGTGGGTGTTAGCGCCGAAGTGGTGACATGTAGAGGTGTATGATATGTAGGAGGACTACTGGGTCTTGGGAGCAGAGTGTGAAGCCTATGCCCAGAGTCGAACACATTAAAAAAAGAAAAAAAAAAATGCCAAGCCCCGGGCTCCTACGCTCCTCTTGGGGTAACGTAGGATTGGATGATGTATATATATATATATATATATATATATATGGCAAGTGATGAGAAGGGTGGGTGGTGAACTGAATGAGAGGAAGGCAATGATTGATTATGTGTGTGTGGATGAAAGGATGCGAAGATGTGTAATGGATGCAAGAGCTTATAGAGGTTGGGGGAGTGAACTTTCTGACAACTACTTGGTGGTGGCCAGAATTAGAATTCAAGTAAGATGGAGGAATAGAAGAAGGGAAAGACGAGAGGAAGGAGTAGTTGCAAGGAGAGTGGAAAGGTTACAAGAGGATGAGAAAAAGGCAGAGTATAAGAGAAAAGTGGAGGAACGATTGGGCAAATATGAATTGGAGCAGATGGGAGACGTGGAAGATGTGTGAAGGATATTTACAGAAGAAATATGTGCAGCATGTGAGGTGGTGTGTGGAAGGAAGAGAAGACGGAGGGGGGTGCAAGGAACAGCGTGGTGGACTGAAGAGGTGAGACAGGCTGTGGCACAAAAGAAGAAAGCATACAATGAATGGATGAGAAATAGGGGCGTGGAAGAAGTTGAGAGGCGGAAGAGAGAGTTATATGTAGAAAGAAAGAGAGAGGTGAAAAGATTAGTAAGAGAGAGTAAGAAGAGAGTGGATGAGGAATTTGGAAGGAATTTGAGTGTAAAGTGGAGGGACTGTAAGAAAATGTTCTGGAAAGAGGTGAAAAGAGTAAGACAGGGTGGAAGTGAAGTTAGCAGGGGAGTGAAAGATAAAAATGGTAGATTACTAATGGAGAAGGGAGAAAAGGTGAGCAGATGGAGAGAACACTTTAAGGAATTGTTGAACATAGAGGATGGAAGTAATGCGAGTATAAGTGGCTGGGGAATGGCTGGAGGCAGGAAGGAGGTGAGAAGACAGGAAGAAATCAGTAGGACAGAAGTTGTGGAAGCAATGAAGAAAGTTAAATCAGGGAAAGCCCCAGGAATTAATGGAGTGTGTGGTGAAATGCTGAAGCATGGGGGAGAGATAGTAGTAGAATGGATGTGGAAGATGTGCAGATTGGCCTGGGAGGAAGGTAGAGTCCCGGAGGATTGGAAGTCGGGTATAATTATTCCCTTGCACAAAGGAAAAGGGGAAAAAGAAGTGTGTGGTAATCATAGGGGCATTTGTCTTCTTAGTATAATAGGAAAAGTGTATGGTAGGATACTTATTGACATAGTTAGAGAAAGAAGAGAGAAATTAGTTGGAGAAGAACAAGGAGGCTTTAGGAAGGGAAGAGGTTGTGCAGATCAGATATTCATTCTTAGATCTTTAGTGGAAAAGTTTCTAGAGAAGGGAAAGCAGTTGTATGCGGCTTTCATGGATTTGGAGAAAGCATATGACAGGGTGGATAGACAAGGATTGTGGAAAGTGTTAAGAATATATGGAGTAGATGGGAAGTTGTTGAATGCTGTGAAGAGTATGTACGATGGTGCGAAGGCTGCAGTGCGTGTGGATGGTGAACTAAGTGAATTTTTCTCTTTGAAAGTTGGGTTGAAACAGGGATGTGTCATGTCTCCATGGTTGTTCAATCTTTACATGGATGGGGTAATAAAAGAGGTACAAGGTAGGGTAGTGGATGTTGGAGTGGCCCTGGTGAGAGAGGATAGTGTTTGGAAACTCCCTGTACTGTTGTTTGCAGATGATATTGTGTTGTTGAGTGAAGACGAAGGGGAGCTGCAAGGCTTGGTGGATGAGTTTGGGAGAGTGTGTAAGAAACGGAATCTAAAGGTGAATGTATGGAAGAGTAAAGTGATGGTCTTTGAGAGAGGTGAAGTCAGTGAATGTACAGCGAGGTTGGATGGTGAGGAATTGGAAAATGTGAGTTCGTTTAAGTACTTGGGTAGTGTGATGAGTAAGGATGGAGGTCTGGAGGGTGAAGTGCATGAAAGGGTACAGCAGGGAAGAAAGGTTGCTGGTTCTTTGAAAGCAGTGATAAGAAACAGGGAAGTGAGCATGGAAGTGAAAAAGTTACTACATGACAGTATTGTGATACCAACTCTAACGTACGGAAGTGAAGCTTGGACGTTGTTGGAAGGACACAAGTCAAGAGTGAGAGCAGTGGAAATGAGTTATTTAAGAGGAGCCTGTGGAGTCACATGGGGAGACAGGCTGATGAATGAGGATATAAAAGAGCGTTGTGGTGTGGACGTGGATGTGATAGGAAGCGTTATGAGGAACACACTGAGGTGGTTTGGCCATGTGGAGAGGATGGGGGGTGAAAGACTGACGAAGAGAGTGTATGTGAGTGAGGTGGAGGGGGGAAGAGGGAGGGGGAGGCCGAGGATGAGATGGAGGGATGGGGTGGAGAGGTATATGGGAGAGGGGGGTGTGAGTTGGGAGCAGGGCAGTGAAATAGCGGGGGACAGGGCGACTTGGAGGCGATTTGTTTGTGGCCACCCCAAACGGGATTGAGGCGTCTGGCAATATATATATATATATATATATATATATATATATATATATATATATATACTGTATATCATCAGCCGTTTGAGTGTCCACTGCAGGACTGGCCTATCCCGACTGAAGTGGGGACGATGCAGCCAATGTATCTCAACCAAGTGGCTTAGGCTGTCTGGTAGAGATTGTATTTAGAGTGAGAAGTGCTTGTAAGTGCCGTTGTAGTGTTGTAGTGGCTTTGGATGTGTGTGTAGTCTGTGAACCAAGTGTAATTGGCCCGCACAAGCCAACTGGGATCAAGCATACTTTATAGTATGTGACATTGGTTCAACCACAGCGCCCCTCATGTCCGCCAAAGCAGTACGCGGTAGGAAGAACGCTCCCAAAGTTTATTACCCTGGCGGGGCGCGAACCCTCGTTCTTCAGTGTACGAAAACGCACATTTTACCACTGTACCACAGAGGTTCCACACACACATATATATATATATATATATATATATATATATATATATATATATATATATATGTAGAGAGAGAGAGAGAGATGTATGTCTATCTATCTATCTATCTATAGCCCGACGCCCTAATCCCGCAAAGGGTGGCCGCAGACAAAACGCCTCCAAGTCACTCTGTCACCCACCATTTGACTTCCCTCCCCCAACTCACCCCCTCTCTCATATACCTCTCAACTCCATCCCTCCACCTCATCCTCGGTCTACCCCTCCCTCTCCTTCCCTCCACCTCACCTACATACACCCTCTTAGTCAGTCTTTCATTCTCCATTCTCTCCACATGTCCAAACCACCTCAGTGTATTTCTCCTAATCTTCTCAACCACATCCACATCTACCCCACAATATATATATATATATATATATATATATATATATATATATATATATATATATATATATATGTATGTATGTATGAGATTGATTAAGGATTGTACGTTTATAAAATATCTAAATTTGTAAGTGATGCAAAAACTGTTAACATAGCAGACAAGGCGTTACAAAATGGAACACCGAGAACTCAGACCCCTAACTGTCTATGCAAAGCGTCGCTCGGTATGCCTTCTCCAAGCCCTGTGTACGGTCTCGCCATACAACCTCCTTGACTGGGTTCATTGTAGGTTGAAATGAGGCTGATCGACTCCATATTGCCTTGACCTTTGACCCCTTTACCTTACTGTCATAATCATTTCATCGTCCTTTCACGCTGTATCATTGACAAAAATTTGGTCGAAATCCGTCAAGGGGTTCAAGAAATATTTTCCTCCACATCCATATGACCTTGACATTTGACCTCTTGACCTTTCTGACCTATTACGTTCATCCTCCCATCACACTGTATCACTGAGAAAAGTTTGGTCAAAGTTCGTCCAGGGGTTCAGGAGATATCGTTCCCACATCCGTATGACCTAGACTTTTGACTCCTTGACCTTGCTGACCTAAGCAGTTCATCGCCCCTTCATACTGTATCATTGACAAAAGTTTGGTTGACATCCATCTAGGGGCTCAGGAGATATCACTCCCACAAGGATAAACTAAGTCGACCCCATATTTGACCTTTTACCCCTTGACCTAGCTGACCTAATAAGTTCATCATCACCTCGTACTGCATCGCTGACAACATTTTGTTAGAAATCAGTCTCTGGGTTCAGGCGAAATCGCACCCAGAAAAGTGTTGCGGATACACAGACCCATGCACGCACACACCCACGCATTCACGGACAGACAAACCAATCACTTAATGCCTCTGGTGGGCGGAGGCATTATCAAACAATTTAATCAGATCTTGCTCAACTGTTTCACTGAATGCAAACGTGGCAGATGGATTTCAGTATTAGTAACCGTAAACTGATAAACATTGGCAGCAAAAAGATGTGGGCCAGCTACACCTATTCTCAGAATATCATTCAACTCAATAATGTAAGCCATGAAAAACTTAGGAGTCATAACAGTTGATCTGGAACCAGGCAAGCAATGTACAGAGGCTATTAAAAATAATCAAAATAGATGCACTGAATTCATATGTTGTGATTTTTATTACAAATTAGAAAATGTTGTCCTCACATTGTACACTTCTCTAGTACACCCTAATCTGGAGAACCGTGTCGAGTTCAGGTCACCTTATTAAAAAAGGAAAGAAAAAATGGAAGACATGAAGAATCTCTAGATGGTACAGCAAAGTTCATCGAAAATCATATCTCGCTTGAGAGACAAGGCATATGAGGAACGTTTAAAAGAGCTGAATCTTTTTACCTGCCTAAGCGCTGATTAAGAGAGGATTTAAATCAAATATGCAAAATCTTCAAAGGATATGGCGATCGAAAAGTACTTCACAGTACATCTTTTTTTGGCAAGTGTTTCCAGTCACATGAATTTAAGCACTTCTTTTTTCACTAGAATTGTAAATATTTGGAACAAATTGTATCCTAATGTGGTAAACTGTTATACAGTACTGACATCCAAAAATCGCTTGGACAAGTGTTTGTCCTCTTATCATCAGTTATACCTAAGCATGTTCAATTCTGGGTGATATATTTCTGAATAATGCTTTCTTGCAGTACAAAACACGGAGGTTGTAAGCTCAGAACAACATCAATTAATTCCCTGTATTGACTAAATGGGTTTCCTTCGCAGGTTATATTTGCGTAAAATATTATTTCCTTTCATCCTTTTCCCATGAAATTTCCATGACATCTTTTCTATGCTGTATGGTAGTCTTTCTCACTGTTTCCTGCCGACATCGGTTGGAGGATTTTGACTCACAGAGTAGTTACGTTACATATAATCTAGCAAACGGCCTCGAAAGGTATCAATAGATTTGTTGCTGTTTGCTTTCCTTTGTACTCCTTCCCTTCACTTTCCCTCCTCCTTCCCCTCTTCTCTTTCTTTCTCGCCCTTTCTCTCCCCTCCCCCCATTTCCTCCCCTCAAACTTTTCCTCCTCCCTCTTTTCCTTCCTCTTCTTTTGCCTCAGCCCCCGTTCTTCCCCATTCACTTTCCCCTCACCCCATTCCCTCCCTTCTCCCCTCTCCCTTCTTGCCCCATCCCCCACAAAAACCCGTCTTGGAGGGAATGCTATCACTTTCAAGAACTGTGCTGCGCTTTGCTCTCCTCCATGGTCTGTGTCAGGCTACCGGTCCAGTCCACAACCCCCCGTCGAGTTCTTTACTAGTCGGTTCTCTAAGTTGTCGGGAGCAGTATTGTCATCGTCGTCGTTATCGTCATCGTACTGTAGTCGCCAGTACAATCATAGTCATTATCATCTTCGTCGTCGTCATTATCATCATCATCTTTATATTTTTTCTGCCAGTAAGGAAAAACACAAATTACTTATGCGTTTCCAGTTGTCATTTTGCCAGATACGTTGAACAATATTTCTAATCCACTGTCAGTTTCACCTGTCCAAGCTTTCTTATATATTTCCAACAAACATTTCATAACACTCTAAATAACACTTAATCATCTCTGCATAGCTCTCGTATTCCTTCAAAGATCATCATTTATCACTGCTTTCTCTTAACTAATCACTTCACGTGTTGCCCATTCTCAGTATATTACCCACAGTCACGGTTTCCTGCTCATTTTAGCTGTAGTTCTCCCAGTAATTAGAACTGTGATTAGAGTATCTAGCAGAAATGAGCCACACCTCCATTCACTCGACATTCTTGCCTGAACCACTCCACTAATCACTTGATCACCTTCGTGTGTAAATAGTTGTAATAGGTGTGACATTTCACGTCTGTGTTCTTATCTTGGGAGCCTATTGAAAGCATTCCCGGCCCCACCACCCTCGTCTTTTTAATCCCCTTGTATAACACGTGGACAGTGCGTGGGAAGACTGACTCATAAAACGTTAAGACACTCATTAACTCCGTGCGTGTCAGCCATGTGGGCTAAGTTGTTACAATGTCAGCCATATGGTCGCAGTTGTTATATGTCAGCCATATGAGCGCAGTTGTTATATATCAGCCATGTGGGCGCAGTTGTTACACTTGTCCAACATTCATTGCCGTATTAACCATTACAGAGAGAGCAGAAGAACTAAATTTGAAAGCTGATAAGCACATAAGGACTGTGTTTACATAACATTGCTTCATTTTCATATACCTGAAATATCGCCAAGAAATGTGGTCAGCCACTTTCTGGTCTGGTTGCCCAAATGATTGTCGTTTCAGAACAGCTATCACCACCACTACCACCACCACTACAGCTACCACCACCACCACCATCACTGCTATCACCACAACCACCACCTTCATCACGACCATCACCATCACAGCAACCACCAAAGCTAGCACCACCACCATCGCCACCACCACCACAGCTACCACAACCATCATCATCACAGCTACCACCATCACCACCACCACAGCTACCACCATCACCACCACCACAGCTACCACCATCACCACCACCACATCTACCACCATCACCATCACCACATCTACCACCGCCACCATCATCATCACAGCTACCACCACCACCATCATCATCACAGCCACCACCACCACCATCATCATCACAGCCACCACCACCATCATCATCATCACAGCTACCACTAGCACCATCACCGTCACAGCTACCACCACCACCACCATCGTCATCATCACAGCTACCACCACCAACATCATCACAGCTAACACCTCCACCACCATCATCATAACCACCACCACCACCACCATCATCATCACAGCTACCAGCAACACCACCACAGCCACTGCCATTTTCTGCTGACTAAAATCATCTGTTCATAGCATTACTGAAATAATAGACATCCGAGTGTAGATGTACAACTCTCTCTCTCTCTCTCTCTCTCTCTCTCTCTCTCTCTCTCTCTCTCTCTCTCTCTCTCTCTCTCTCTCTCTCCCAAAGACAGATGAAACTCCACGGAAATGCCCCACTGCCTCTTCCACGTGCGTGTATTGTAGCACTGATGGGAACAAGCAATAGGGGCCAAAACATCACTTCAGAAAATATCAGTTGACATGAAACTGGAACTGGCCCATCTAGGACCCAGTCTCAACCATCCTGCCAATTTTCATCAAAATCCTTTTTCAAGTTTTGGCTGCACTAGACACACATACACACCTCCAGGGTTATAGTGTGTGTGTATATATATATATATATATATATATATATATATATATATATATATATATATATATATATATATATATATATATATATATATATATAGACTGTGTTCGCACAGAACCAGATACATACTCTTCATCGGCATTCTGACCAGAGCAATCCTGTAGATTCGCAACGCATAACTCCACACACCAGATGCCTTTGCTTGGGCACTGTACTCCATTTCACCAACACCTATAGCATTGATAATGGTCCTCAGTACTGGATATAACTTTTTATATTGCGCTTTATATTGGTTCTAAAGGTAATAAACAGAGATTCACCTAGTGCAGAGGATTTACATCAACACTACAAGCGTTGACGACATTATTGGCTGTGTCAAACTTGGTGAAATGGAGTATAGTTGAGTACCTACAGTCTATACTGAAAACACGCCAGGGCTGTTTCATTGAGTACTGGTGTAATTATATCAACGAATGTGATTTTATGATATGTCGGTGGGTCTTGTGGAATATATGTCTCATTTTTTAAACGAAATTCAAAACCACAAGCAGTTGATATCACATTCAGCATCGGATGGGACAGAATATAGGAAAAACACCAAGTGCAGGGAAGGGACCCGTTTTATTTAACGTTTGCCATGCAAGTTTCCACAGGAGGAAGCCTGCTTGGCAAAACGTCGATTAAAACGAGTCTCTTCTCCTGCACTTGGCGTTTTTCCTACATACCACAGTTTCTGAACTCAGCCTGCTGGTGGATCCTTTCCCTCAGCAGATCACCCCTGTATCAAGGTCTCCTCGGGGAACTGAGAAAGTATGGTGGGCATGAACTGCCTGCATGTGGAAAATGCTATAACTGACTCGCCAGAAGCATGTGACCATTGATCTGCTTCATATGGTACCACCACCACCAACACCAACAACAAACACCAACAAAAGTGGATTAAAGATGTGATTAAGCTCCCTCTCATTTTCTGTTTTGCGAAAGCCAGTTGTACTTGCTTAGTTTCATATTATTATGATAATGATGATGATGATGATGATGATGATGACGATGATGATAATGATGATGATGATGATGATGATGATGATTCCTTTCCTAATTCTTCTTCCTCTTCTTCTTCTTCTTCGTCTTCTTCTTCTTCTTTTTCTTCGTTTTCTTGTTTTTCTTTGTTTCCTTTTCTTCTTTTACTCTTCTTCTTTATCTTTTCTTCTTTTTCTTTTCTTTTTCTCTTCTTCTTTTCTTCTTTTTTCTTCTTTTCTTATCCTTCTTTCTTTGTTTTCTTCTTCTTTTTTCTTCTTCTTCTTTTCTTGTTTTTCTTCTTCTTCTTCTTTTCTTCTTTTTCTTCTATTCTTCTTCTTCTTCGTCTTCTTTTCTTGTTTTTCTTCTTCTTCTTCTTTTCTTCTTTTTTCTTCTATTCTTCTTCTTTATCTTCTTCTTCTCTATCTTCTTCATCATCATCTTATCATTTGTTTCAAACTATTTGAAGCAATCCATCATCAAACCCATACCTGACAACCTATAACGTCCATCTTTACAGTGCGTATTTTCTCCTTGACCCAGCACCCACCTCAGTGTAAGCCAGTTCCTCCCACTCCTTGCTGTCCACCCCACTCCATTTCTAACCCTCCCCACATACCGCCCGCACATGGATTTTTTTCTTTTCACAACACTCTTCCCACTAACCTCATACGCATCTTAAAAGGATATTTTCATTCCTCCTTACTTCACCACCCACCACCGTCTAAGCCCATCCCATCCACTCCTTGCTGCCTACCCACCCATTTTTAACTCCCCCACCTTTGACCTGCATCTTACCAGCCAACCTGTAATCCCTATCCTCACGGCATATATTTCCCCGAACAGGCCTCACCACCCACCACCCGCCTGATCCATCCCGCCCATGCATCTGCTGCACCCATCCCACCCATTGACGAGTTAACTGTATGACAGAGAAAAGAAGAGGAGAGATCTTTACCCAGCCTAGTTCCTTTGTTACTCTTTTGTTTATTTACGCAATTGCATGAAATTTAAGCAAAAAAAGTAGCAAGTAATTATCTCTTACTTAACTTTTTTTCTCTGATGCGGTTCAATTTCTTTACCACGTTCTCCGTTAATTATGAAATAGTTTTTGATCAATCTTGTTATTACTTTTGCCGTAATGCAATAACTTTACCTCCACTATACTCATTACTGTCATGGAGTCTGATACTAATGTTGATAAATAGTATTCTGATTGCAAGATAATATTCTGGACGCTAAGAATACAGTTAAGTTATTAAATAATACTGTGGATGGATTTATGTGATTTTGACCCTTAAAAACTGTGCCCATTAACCCCATCATTGCTGTGGACTCACCTACATTCTTACAGAGTCTTTAACACCAGGAAATTTTGTACACTTGAGGCAACTGGTAACTGTCGGTGTGCTAAAAGTGATCTCGACTGACACCTTCTTACCTACTGCAATGACACGCATTTTGTTCAGGCTGCTTACCTGTCTCCGTCCCTCCCTTACTGGCTTATTTACCTACTTACCTACCAACCCGCCTACCTTCTTATCTGCTTACCTACATACTTACCGTACCTTATCTACCTACCTATGTACTTACCTTACATTTTATTAACTTACCTTACTTTCCCTTACCTTAACTACCTACCTACCTATCTACCTTACTTTCCCTTACCTTACCTTAACTAACCTTCCTTAACCTTTCCGTACCTTACGTAGCTACTTGCGTACCTACCTGCCTACCTATCTATTTACTTCTTACTTATCTACCTCACCTATCCATACCTGACCTTACCTTACCTTACCTTACCTTACCTACTTACCTACCTACCTGATCAGCACCTCTCCTTTCCCTGCCTGCCTGCTTCTAGTGTGACCTGCTTTTCTGACCCCTCCCCCCACCTAAGCGGTGGGGGTTAGGTCAGAGAGAGAGAGAGAGAGAGAGAGAGAGAGAGAGAGAGACCACAGATCTTGCGATTCTTACTATTATAGACAGTCATTCAGGATTAAGGTAGAAACGTTCTCTAATATTTATTCTGACTATCGCCTTTTGGCTTTAGTTCAGCAGAGGCCTCTTTGACTAAAGGAATCCGAAGTCATCACCAATAACGCCTTTAGAATTGTATTTTAAATTCTGGCTACCTCCATACAATTTCATTCAGCCTAGGAGTCACCGTTGCACCTGCGAAAAGGCTTGGAATAGAAAAGTAAAGTAGAACTCTCACCTCCAGCCATCACACCCTCCGACCACTATGTTTGTGGAAAATTAGGATAAAATAAACACATTGCACCAACGACTGATAGCGATACCTAAAATGAAATTAGCGATAACATAATGAAAGAAATACTACAGGTCATGTTTCCCCCCAGTGTTGGATATCACGACTTGCGCAATATATATATATATATATATATATATATATATATATATATATATATATATATACAAAATATTGTCACGTTTAAATAGGCGAAACTAAGCCGTAGGTATTCAAAGAGTAGAGAAATTATTTAACCCTGTCGTGCGTGGGAACAAAATGTTTGGATCTTTATTCTGGGCTAAAACACTTTTATTATTATTATTATTATTATTTTTTTTTTTTGCAGTTTTTGGTGTCATACGTTTCTCTTAAACTTAGTATATTCGTTTAGTGGCTGATATAATATGCAAAGAAGAAAACTGACATCTAGAGCTAATTACGCATGTACTGTACGTTTGGAAGTAAAGCTCGACAGTATTGTATTCGTATTGCTCTAGCATGACCTAAAGTTGCCATCTTCCCATCTCGAATGCTGAGTTTTAGCACTAAATTAATACGAGAGAATGATCCTAATAATGAGGACACGTTGAGGAAAGAAAGTAGAGCCGTAGTATTGTCTTATTCTGCCACTGAGCACATGAAAGAGCACGCAAAGGGACAAAAAACTGGGCCAAGGTAAGGTGGAAGGAGTATATAATCGGCCATGCCCTAGAATCACGTCTGAGGCAGCATTACTTATGAATGGATTTATTATTAACATCTTTTGCTGCGGTAGACAGCACTGGGCATTTAATTCAGGCTACACCCATGCCATTTTATTCTGCTGAGGGAATTTCATACTCTCTGAAAGTTAAGAGATTATTATTACCTCTCACTACTACAGTTCTCCCCGTCTGAAAAAAATCACCTCGTGTAAAGTAATGGATCCATAGAATGTGAAAGTGTTCAGTTTTTTTTTCTTCTGCAACAGTATACTACTAACTGCAATATGCTGTCAGTATTAAAGGATTAGATATGTAAGTTATAACAGTTGAGAGAGAGAGAGAGAGAGAGAGAGAGAGAGAGAGAGAGAGAGAGAGAGAAGAAAAAAGAAAACGAAACTAGAAATGAGAGAGAGAGAGAAGAAAAAAGAAAACGAAACTAGAAATGAGAGAGAGAGAGAGAGAGAGAGAGAGAGAGAGAAGAAAAAAGAAAACGAAACTAGAAATGAGAGAGAGAGAGAGAGAGAGAGAGAGAGAGAGAGAGAAAGGTCAGAGAGTGGAAGGGAAGAGGTTAGGCTAAAATATCAAGGTTGGTGAAACTGCGAAGAACAACAATAGCATGAAGAAAGATGACGCTGGGGATCATGATGATTATATCAATACGGTGACTGGAATAATTTTAATAATGATAATAACAATAAGAATAATAATAATCACAATAATAATAATAATAATAATAATAATAATGATAATGATAAAGGTTGATAATAATAATAATAATAATGATAATGATAAAGATTGATAATAATAATAATAATAATAATAATAATAATAATAATAATGATAAAGATTGATAATAATAATAATAATAATAATAATAATAATAATTGTAATAATAATATTAATAATAATTAATAGTAGGCATAAGCAATAATTATAACAATAATAACAACAACAGCAATAAGATCATCATCATCATCATCATCATAACCAGTACACCGTAAAATTGTCCAAAGACAACTCTGGTAAAGAAAAACTTTCCACAGCCGTTACCTACTAGATGCCGAGCTATAAAGGGACCTTGAGGTCAAAGTCACAGATCTTGTGCATGTCACCTTAAGCCATCAGAGTCTGTAAGTCCACCAAGTTTGGTGACTAGCTTTAATCCTTCATAGAAAATTAGGTGACATCTGGAATATTCGGAAAAGTCCCAGTTTTTCACTCCAGGCAAGGTTAAGGTCACTGATCTTGTACATGTCACCTTAGGTCATCACGGTCTATAAATCCACAAACTTTGGTGGCTCTGGTGTTAATCATTCATGGAAAATTATGTGACATCCAGAATATTCGGAAAAGTTCAATTTTTGACCCCAGCCGAGGTCAAGGTCACTGATCTGCATATCGCCTTAGGTCTTCACAGTTTATAAGTCCACCTAGTTGGGGGGCTCTAGCTTTAATCCTTCATTGACAAATAGGTGGCATACAGAATATCCAGAAAAGTTCCTATTTTTGTTCCCAGGTGATCTAAGAGAATAATCGCCCGACTGGAACCATACTCCTTTCTGGGCTGCATGCACCTTAAGGCTATTATGTACTAAAATTTCAGCTTCCAAGCCTAAGCGGTTCTTGAGATAACGTGTCTGGCTCACTCTTCTGTGTTCCGGATAATATCAGGAGATCCAGTTGATGTATTGCAACCATACAGTATTTGGCCAAAAGAGGCGGAAAGCTGTCCGACTAAGCTGACCAAGTTTGGAGGCTCTAAATCAAATAGCCATTGAAGTATCTCAGCTTTTAAATAAGTAATAAAAATATTGATGATGATGATGATGATGATAATAATAATAATAATAATTATAATAATAATAAAAATAATAATAATAATAATTATAATAATAATAATAACAATAATGATAATAATAATAATAATAATAATAATAATAATGATAATAATAACAATGACAAAAACAAGAAAACTTCCCACAGGGATGTGCGAAGTTTTAATAATGAAACAAAAGCATCAGGGGGCCGAATGATAATCTCCCGCCAAAATATGTTGTTGGCTAAGATACAGGCTACCTACAAACCAAATTAAAGAAACAAAAAAAAAAAATCACAGAACTCTACGGAATTCAACCACCGCATTTCACAAAAAAGCCAATCCATATTAATGTATATATTTTTTTTTTTTTTTTTTTTTTTTTTTTTTTTTTTTTTATGCGAGGAAGAAGGAACCAAAGGCCATGAGCCCGCAGTAACAGTTCCCTCCAAGAGAAAAACAAAATACAATAGAGAGCCAAATTCAAGATCCGATCATTTTGAGATGCCTGGACACACTACGTTTGAAAGACTGGAGATCATAGGCAGGAGGAAATACAGACAGAGGGAGACAGTTCCAGAGCTGACCTGTTGCATAAATGAAAGACTGGGAGTAACGGTTAACTCTTGCATTAGAGAGTTGGACAGAAAAGGGATGAGAGTTTGCTGCCAGACGGGTGCTACGCGCCCGTCGTAGAGGTGGAGGAATGCAAGCAGACAGTTCAGAGGAGCAGTGACCATTAAAGTAGCGATAGAAAAGAGATAAAGATGCAACAGTGCGGCGAAGAGACAGAGGTTGAAGGGAGTCAGTAAGAGGAGGAGAGTTAATGAGACGAAAAGCCTTTGACTCCACCCTATTGAGAAGAGCTGTATGTGGGGAGCCTCCCCACACATGAGAGTTGTACTCCACACAGGGGCGGATCAAACCCCTGTATAGAGTCAACAATTGTGCAGGGGTAAAGAAAGAGCGAGTCGGCTTAGCACACCCAATCTCTTGGAAGCAGATTTTACAAGAGATGTAATATGATCTTTCCAAGATAAGTCCCGAGTAAATGAAACCCCAAGCATGTTCAAGGATGATGCAGGATTAATCTGAATATTATTAAACATTAGTGGGTATACCTGTGGAAGATTTTGTCGGGTTGATAGGTGTAAGAACTGAGTCTTAGATGCATTAAAGACAACCATATTATTTTTACCCCAGTCAGAGATATGAGCCAAGTCAGACATTAGGTGTGCCATAGCCTCATCCCTTGTTTCTTGAAGTAACTGTTGAGATGGGCGTTGCGGGAACCGAATGGAAAGATGAAGGGTGGAGTCATCAGCGTATGAGTGGATAGGGTTAGATGTACAGCTTAGAAGATCATTGATGAATAAAAGGAAGAGAGTTGGTGATAGGACAGAGCCCTGAGGAACACCACTGTTGATAGATCTAGGAGAAGAACGATGGCCGTCTACGACAGCGGCTATAGAACGACCAGAAAGGAAGCTAGCGATGAAGGCACAGATAGAAGGATAGAAACCGTAGGAGGGCAGTTTGAAATTAAAGATTTATGCCAGACTCGATCGAAAGCCTTTGAGATGTCAAGTGCAATGGCAAAGCTTTCGCCAAAGTCCCGAAAGGAGGATGACCAGGAGTCTGAAAGGTAGGAGAAGATCGCCAGTGGAGCGTCCCTGACGGAACCCATACTGACGATCGGAAAGAAGGTTGTGATAGGAAAGATGCCTTAAAATTTTTTTATTAAGAATTGACTCGAAAACTTTTGAAATACAGGACGTTAAAGCAATTGGACGATAGTTGGAGGGTTGGGAGTGGTCACCCTTCTTTGGGACTGGCTGAATGAGAGCAAACTTCCAGCAAGAAGGAAAGGTACAAGTTGACAGACAAAGGCGAAATAGTTTGCCTAGGCAGGGTGTAAGCACAGAAGCACAGTTTTTGAGAACAACAGGAGGGACTCCATCAGGCCCATATGCCTTGTTAGTACTGAGGCCAGTAATGGCAGAAAATACATCAACTGAAGAAATTTTAATGTCAGCTGTCATTCGGCCACCATTGATCAAATCCTCACCAAAGAAATGAGCTTATGCACATCCACATATTTACTGTTTCCTAAAAGTTTGGCGAAAATGCGTCCACAACTGTTCGAGATATTTTGGCAAAACACACACACACACACACACACACACACACACGCACAAAGACAAGCACGCCCACTGACACACTCTAACAAAAACTATATCGCCTCTTCACGCTAAAGGCTTCCATCCATCCATCATCCAGTCCTACATTGCCCCATGAGGAGCGTAGGAGCCCGGGGCTAGGCAGTTGGTCCCGACATTTAAGATGAGAGTGACCAGCCTCACTCATCCCCGAGTGGCATTACATGAGCAATCATTCCCAAGCACTCCTTGGATATAAACCTTCACCGACTCAATCCGATTGGAGCGCAATAATTACCCACTAAACCACCAGGCGCCAAAATTTGGTTATATGGTTACCATCCAGCGTAGTAAATGCTTTCCTGGTGTACAGGAAACCATTTGGCTTGTCACTCAGTGTAGAGTCACCCACAACCTGCAGTTCGTGGAAAGAATGAAGGAAAGAAAGACAGAAGAGAGACTGTAAAGTCACCCGTAGGCAGAAGGACAAGGAAAGAATGAAGGAAAGACAGAAGAGAATGGAAAGAAAGAAGGATGGAGAGGAAAGGGCAGACACCCGAGAGCAGCACTACATCGAGTGAGTGGATGGTGAGCGCTCCCACCTACCACATAATAGTAATAATATTAGATAATAATGTTGATAAACATAATGATGATAATAGTACAAAAATCTCCCACCTGTCCTCATTCACCTCATATTACCCACTATATAAATGGGGCAGCACAAAATTTGAAGTGTTAACATGGTGTCAAGTGAATAAGACGAAGACGAAGATTATTGTTGCTGTTGTTACTGTCACTGCTGTTGCCGATGATGATGATGATGATGATGATGATGATGATGATGATGATAACGGAAAAACATAGTTACAGAGTGTGTGTCTGAGAGAGAGAGAGAGAGAGAGAGAGAGAGAGAGAGCACATTCCGCATCAGCTTACTGTACCAGCTTCACTGGGATAGTGAAATGTTTGCCGGACCTGTTTAGCTAGTGGAAGGAGCCAAGCAGGAAAATAGGAGAAAAGAAAGTGAAGAAGTGAAGAAAATGAAGGAGAATTTAGAGAGAGAGAGAGAGAGAGAGAGAGAGAGAGAGAGAGAGAGAGAGCGTTATCTGACAGGAAAAATATTTTCGAGACGGAACAATTAAAGTGGCAAAAATTAAAATATGTCAACAAAATTAAACAGAATAAGCAGACAGAGTATAACGAAATAAAATAAAAAGTCTGTTGAATATTCGAATGAAGGAAAACTTTAATGGTGAAAAAAAAAAATAATAACAATAATAATAATAATAATAATAATAATAAATACTTGCTTAATATAGAGAAAAAAAAGGTGATGAAATTTTGTTATGTCGAAAAGAAACACATTAACTCCTTAACTGCAAAATACAATCCTTGCATTTTATTTTTTCAGACAATTCTGGCTGATTTTTTTGAGTTGGGGGTTACCTGTTATGGCAAAAAGGTTACAAATTACCTCGACGACATTTTAACTACGAACCGGATTATCTCAGCTTTATTCCAGCTTATTATTGTTATCATTATTATTATTATTATTATTACTATTATTATTGTTATTATTATTACTGCTGTTGTTGTTGTTGTTGGTGATGGTGGTGGTGGTGGTCATTTATTATTATTATTTTTATAATATTATATTAACAGCAAAAGTAATGGTAATAATAATAATAATAATAATAATAATAATAATAATAATTTCCATCCAATGGATGGAAATTATTATTATTATTATTATTATCATTATTATTATTACCATTACTTTTGCTGTTAATATAAGAGACTCGCGGACCTACTGGGCCACTCAGCACTTGTCCAAATTAAGGCTGTCTCTGAACCACGCTTCGCTTTCCTTGCCCTAATGAGCGTCGTTTCTGAAAAGCTACCACCATCGCCACCACCATCGCTGCCACAGCTACCACCACTACTACCACCATCTTTGTCACAGCTACCACCACCACCATCGTCATTGTAGCTACAGCCACGAACATCATCACAGCTACCACCACCACAGTAACTACCACCACCATTATCATCACAGCTACCATCACCACAACCCCAGCTACCACCATCACCATCATCATCACAGCTACCTCCACCACCACCACCACCATCACTACCACAGCTACTGTACGACCACGACCAATATCATCACAGTTACCACCACCACCGCCACCTTCTCAGGTACCACCACCACCACCACCACCACCACCATCATCATCATCATCATCACAGCTACCATCACCACCACCAATAACAACAACAACACAGCTATCACCATCACCACCACCACAGCTGTCATCACCACCATCATCATCACAGCCACCACCACCACCTCCACCAATACAGATACCACCACCACCATTATCATCACAACTACCACCACCATCATCATATCAGTTACCACCACTATCATCACACTTACCATCCCCACCACAGCTTCCACCAGCACCATCATTATCACAGCTACTTCCACCACCACCACCACCACCACCACAGCTAGCAACATCTCCATCATCATCACCACCATCACCACCACCACCACCACCACAGCTTCCACCAATTTCTGATGAATAAAATTGTCACTTCATAGCATCAGTGAAGTAATAGATTTCGGAATGTAGATCTTCTCTCTCTCTCTCTCTCTCTCTCTCTCTCTCTCTCTCTCTCTGTGCAAAGACGTATGAAACTCCACGGAAATGCCCCGCCGCCTTTTTCAAGTGCGCCTATTGTAACAGCAATGGGGACAGTTACATGGGGTCAAACCATCCCTTCACATAATATCCATCGACATGAAACTGAAACTAGTCAATCTGGGACCCAATTAAAACCATCTTTTAAGGTTCCATCAATATCCTTTATCCAAATTTGACTGAACCACACACACACACACACACACACACACACACAAAGGATTATGCCGCTATAGATTTCTGATACCGAAGAGACGATTATATACAGTTTAGGGGAGACATCATGTAGTGAATGGGCTAATGATGACTGTATCTAATCCCCTCAGTTCGAAAAGTATCTACAAGCTGAAGAAAATCGTCTGAATAGAGCAAGAATTTGAGATGTCCTTGGGCTGAAGAGATAAGGAAAATATTTGTATGTGATTTATTTTGGTTCACGAGCGTTAACATGAGTAATTATGGTTCACGACGAGAGAGAGAGAGAGAGAGAGAGAGAGAGAGAGCAAATTTATAAACAAGGTACTGATAAATAAGAGATAAAAAAAAAAATTTACTTAAGGAAGAATGTTATTGTTACTGTGTGTGTGTGTGTGTGTGTGTGTGAGAGAGAGAGAGAGAGAGAGAGAGAGAGAGAGAGAGAGAGAGAGAGAGAGAGAGAGAGAGAGAGAGATTCCACCTGATTATTAACTCAGCCCAACTTTCTCCTTCCTTTGCTTGTTTACATCGATGGGTAGAATCAATACTAAAGTTTCAGTGTTGTGTTTTGGCGGTAGCATGAACGAAATTTTAAAAAAGTCCCCGAGGAGAAAGGGTTCAGTAAGTACAATTCACCCTAATCCCTTCAGTCCGCGGACATCACTTAATATTATAATCCTGTACCCGCCAGACAGTCTTTATTCATCACTACAGAGCGATGCCATGAAACTTAATATTTTGTTTGGGCTACTTGCGGGCGATTTACTTTCACCTCAGGATGGACCTCTGAAGGGATTAAAAACTGTACCTTGACTACAGTTACGGCACGATTTCATGTATTTATTTATTTATTTATTTATTTATTGCTGCCACCTAGCTAATCTTTTTCCCGGCAAGGACTCCTGTTAAGGGGTTTAATTCACGGCAGACTTTTCGTAATGAAGTAAGTCATAGAATTTCCATTATCCCTTTCGGTGCGATGTTGTCCTTGTCATTATCTTCTTTACACCCACCAGACGATTGTATTCACGTTATGGCTCACGTAACGAAAGGGTTAGAATCTCCTGTAATCCCTTCACTGCAATAACGTCTTATATGTTATCTTCCTGCACCCGTTAAGTAATTTATTTTTTTGGTTCATGGGAGACCTCTTGCAGTGAGGAGGGTTAGAAAGTCTACATTATCCCGTTCATCATATTTCTTCTTCAACTTGCACCCGTCAGATGATACTGTTTAGCTTAATGGAGGAATCTCTTACCGAAGAGGTTCGATAAGTCGTTCATTAACTGACAAAATCTTCAGGAGGTAGCAGTAACGAAGCAGATAAATCGTCTCTGTTTATATCCCCTTCCACACAAATTTTTAAAAAATAGTGGTAAAATTTTACATCCTCTCCCACCCAAAAAATTTTAAATCATTGGTAAAATTCTGCATGAAGGTACACCGGTTCCCAGAAACGCAAGTAATATGCTTGTGAAACGAAGGTCGTATCCATGACCTTTCTTAAGCATAAAGTTTATATCAATTGTTTGTTTATGATTTTATTTATTTGTCTCATTTAATGTTGGTAAAACTAAATATATACAATTTACTAATAGACAGATATTGCCAGATTCGTATATTACCTTCAGTGCTACTAATATTCCCATCTCCAATAGTATTGAAATTCTCGGTGTCTCACTTAACAGTGCCCTCAGCTGGACCTCTCATGTTAGATCACTTGCTAAAACCGCCTCAAAGAAACTTGGATTAATTTACAGAGTCCGTAACTTCTCCACCGACGAGCAGTTAGCTATAATTTATAAGTCACGTGCGCTCTCAGCCTGAATATTGCTCACCCTTGTAGAACGGATGTGGAGAGGTTGCATTAAAACAACTAGACAAAAACAGAACAAAGCTGTTACAATTATTAACAACCCTGTCATTACAAATAAACTATCCCCCCCCCCCCTACAAGCAAGAAGGAATGTTGCCTCCCTTGCATTATTTTACAGATATTTTTATGGCCAATGCTCAGACGAAGTTGCGTCCATGTTGCCACCTCTCCATGCCTTCCCTCGTGCTACACGGGCATCTGGTAGGGCTCATGACTGGAATGTCACTCAACCATATTGCAGAACTTCTGCCTATCAGAATTCTTTCATTCTCCGAACTGCATCTCTCTGGAACTCACTTCCCCAGAGTTGTTTCCCTCCAAACTTCAATCCACAGCTGTTCAAGACTAACTGTTACAGATATTTTATGAACAGAAGACACCAGTAATCTGGTGTGTGGATTATTTTTCTTTATTCATTTGTTTTTCCTTCCTCTGTTCTGGTATTTTAAAATATGGGATTGCTTGTTTATGCTGTTATTTTGATATGAGTTATACTTAGATTATTTATTCATAAGTGTATTTTGTTCTGAAATTGTGTGCAGGACTGCTTTTTTAAATTTCCATTTACAGTTATCCATGTACACACTGGCATTCCATCAAAACACACTTTGCTGATATTTCATATGACTAGCCGCGATGTCAGTAAAAAAAAAAAAAATAATAATAATAATAATAATAATAATAATACCTTCTCTAATACCACCACACACGGTCCTGGATGAGCTAGCCCTCACATATATTCTGCATGGACGGCTGGATAGCAGTGTCAAAGTAGAGACATGGTAAAGTGTGCAGCACGTAGAACGGCGGCTGAACCTCGAGGATTGAGCTGTCTGCGAGTAATCTATACCCGAAGCAAACACATAAAAAGAAAAAAAAAAAGTAGAGTAAATATTAACGTCAAAAATGCGACAAAACATAATTATTCACGATATCAAATAACTGCCGTGAAAACCTGTTTATCGAAGAAATTAGTTGATCCCTTCGCTACGATGAAATGTTTGCTGTATCTTATTCTTGGTACCATCAGGCAATTACATTCAGTTTACGACAGACTTCTAGCAGTGTCGGTGTTGGGAAAGGCTGTATTTAACTCCTTTAGTTCGAAAAACCTCTCTGAAACTGAATACAATCGTTTGTAAGTAGCAAAAATATAGTGGAAAAATACGTCATTGTACTGCGGCTTACGGAAAAAATACGACACATTCATGACAATAAATGCGATGGTATTCCGTTTATTGTAGACATTGAATGACACACTTTAAGAATACGACCTTCTACTGTAAAATGTTACTTTAATACGCTCCGTAGCCCAATGGGACCAGTAAGTTGTGAAAGACTGTAACTACAACAGTGATACGTATTTTATTTTCCTTTTTGACCCTGTGTGTACGTTAATTGTGCAAGAAACTAGCCTATGAGTACGAATTGCAAGGGCGTTGGTAGGTCATTGTGTATGATCTGTTACACGTTAGGAATGTTGAGTACTCTGCTATTGAAATCGTTTGAAGTCTGTGGTAGTAGATTTTAGTCTTTGTTCTCCTCTACGCTTGAAACATTAGTTAAATTCTTGCTGGTCATCAACAAGCGCTTGAGTAAGTTTGCTTAAATTATTTGCTAATTGCAACAAAGTAAGATTTCCTAAGCTTTGTCTATTGCTAATAATTAATAATTAAAGACTTAGTTTATCGAACAAGTATTTTGCAATCTTGTGCTAGACATGTGCTAAATCAGCATGAGCTAAAAATATAAGTAAAGAAAAAAATCATGAGTGGAGAAAATGAAAAAGATCTCAGTGCCTAGCGAAGCAAGTTTCGAACTAAATATTAAAATATGACGCTGCGTGTAACTACACCTAAGAAAGAGAAGGCGAAGGCACAAGAGGAAAACTGTTTCACACCCGCCCAGAGAACGTAATGGTAAGAATTATTAGTAAATATCTTTATCGCATTTAAATCAGAGGAAAGAAGTGAGAGTCGCGTTGCAACCTCAAGTCACCTTCGCGCCGCAAAAACCAGTCCCCAGTGATACTGTATTTTTTCTCCACTTTCATTAGGGCACCTACTTCTTTTTAAATATCATTTTGTTCTTTCTTTCCTACTTCCCACGCTCTACGTTTGATCAGCCTGCTCTTTCTTGTCCATCTATCCTTCTACGGACCGGTGGGCTCCCTATGTATTGAATGTTTGGCGGGAGTGCAGCATTCAGCGATGACGTTGTGGAAAAGAATCTGAACTTTCACCGCAGATCCGGCCCTCCTCGTCCATCCCACACCACCGACGGTCATTATGATGCACTGTGCGAGGGCGACTACACACACATATCTCAGCGTGTTCATATTGTAGTTTGCGTACCAGTCTTCCTAGCAACTCTTTCTTAGTTATTTGTTTTGCATATTACACCTCAATAGCCCATTGTATGTCACTGATGTACAATTTGTCGATATTAAATGATGTAAATTGCGTACTATATAAAAAAAAAAAATGTCAAGGTTTAACATGCGAAATAATTCGCAACGAAGATGTGCTGCGGAGCCCCTATTCCATGTACAGTCTGGCTTGCTGTGTCCTTATTTTAGTTGGAAGAGGAGGCTTCTTATCGCCTTTTTCTTGGTGATACGTTTTCTTTCGTAATAAACTTTTTATCTTGTATGATATGTAAGTCATTTCATTGCCGACATACATTGCATATATACCATATAGCCCTACCAAATTATTTACGTGCTGAAAACGTAGAAACTGGTAATAAAAAAAAAAAATGCTAGTGAGCCTCCTTGACGGACGACAATAAAACACACAGCCTTATATGCCCGTGTTTCTAGTTGGCCTCTGAGATTTTGTAAAACCTCTTCCTCGCCATATTTTTTCTTTTAAGCCTAAACAACCTCTGGTATGTTATTAATGCAAATTATATAAATCCCATTACAGCCTAAGTTCAGAGGAATGGACAGAGCGTGGCGCTTTCAAGAGTCAATAAGGGGGAATCATTGCGCTCAGAACTATGAGCTTGGCGAACGTTGAGCCGACAGGCAGAAGGCGATACGCTAAGTACTCTTCAGCAAGATACATATCATTGGATCCAATGATATAATTATAAACCAGTAAAGTGCGCTTTGTGAGCGCATGACGAGCGAGCGAGCACCATGTTATCACAATTTCCCTCTGGTTTATAATTATAGGTGGAATCTTTGGTATGTAATTGCTGGAGTTGATGCCAGAAAAACACAGCGTTACGACTGAATATCTTTTTTAATTTGGTTTCATAACTGAGGCGTTCACCGATTAGACCCAAACATTTCTTCGAAAGACTCGAAATTCCAAGGGGTTCCTACGCCTTATGGGTGAGTTTTGAGTTGGCAGCAAAATTTATTGAATGAACGTATCACATGCAGAAAGAATTTCAGTTCTACTTAACACAGGAGTAAAGTTATTAGCTTCTGCTTTGCGTGACGGTCAGGTCAGGCCTCCCATTTCCAAACGCTCTCTCTCTCTCATGTAAATATATATATATATATATATATATATATATATATATATATATATATATATATATATATATATATATATATATATATATATAGTGTAGATAGATGTAGGTATGATGTATAAATCGCAGGAATTATCCTAACCACACATTGTACATGTACCGGTAGATACAGGATGTCCCATAAGTCCAGCATCATAGGAGATTTTATAGAATCTGTTCATTCATAATGACCCTCATTGTTTACAACACACAGATCCAGTCGATGCTGCCACTCCAGTAACACTCATTCGACGACGGTAGGAAAAATCTGGCGACAAGCGTGGTAGATCCTTTCTTCCAGGTACTGCAGACCAGTAATATTCTCGGCATTAAGCAACGCTTTAAAGTGACCCCATAGGTAATGTCAAGTGATGTCAGGTCTGGCTTTCGTGGGGGCCACTCAACTCTCCCTTGGTGACCTATCCAGTGTCCTGGAAACGGGTGATCAAGGAACTTTCGCACAAAAGTGGCATAATGCGTTGGTGTGCCATCCTGTCGGAACCAGACCGGTGTTGTATGCACGGAGTGACTTATGCTGGAAGTTACCGTTCCGCTCAATGCGCATGCGCCGAATGGCCGTATAGCTTCTATATTGAAAGTATCCGCATGTAATCTCAAATTTTGTGACATTTATCAACAACATTGTATGAAATACATGTGTCAGGAAGATAGTTGAATGTCTTATCGACCTGTAGGTAACTATAGGCCGATATATATATATATATATATATATATATATATATATATATATATATATATATATATATATATATATATATATATATATATATATATATATAAAGATATAGATGTATGTTACAGGCAGATTGTGAAATTAGTCATTCCGTGAATTAAAATTAGTTTAATTTAGGTTTATTTAGGCTAGGTTGATCTAGGATAAGGTTAGGTTAGGTTTGGTTGGGTTAGATTAATTTGGGCTTAATAGAGAAGGGAACGGTAACTTCCAGCATAAAGTCACTCCGTGCATATGACACTGGATACTTGTGGTTTCCGTAGTCTGGGTAGTGCTTCTGAATCCATCATGTTCAGGTAATCTTCAGCTGTGACTGTGCTTCTGAAGAAGAATGGACCAACAATCCGGTTCTTCCATATTCCACACCAGACCATCAGCCGTTCTGCACCTTGCTCCCTGCTTGGCTGAAACCAGTGTGAATTTGTAGGGCACCAGTAACGTGTGTTCTGACGATTCACTTCGCCTGAGCCATAAAAATTGGCCTCGTGGAAAAAAGGATTTGAGATGGGAACGTCTCATCTGCTTGACACATCTTCAATGCCAATTCACAGAATTCCATACACCTGTCTGGATCATTTTCGTCTAACTTCTGGTGTAGCTGCAATTTGAACGGATGTCACTTCGTGGCTTTAGGATGCGGTGAATGCTACACCCTCACACGCCTGTTTGCAGGGACATGCGGCGAATGGACTTCTTAGGGCTGCGTATGGATGTCGCTAAAACTGCAATGCTGGTCTTTTGACCCGTAGTACGCCTTGGCCGACCACTTCGAGATTTGTTGTCCATGCTCACCGTGTCTTGGAACTTTCTCAGAAGTCTGCTCACACAGTTTTGGGTGATTGTTTCCCTCTCGAGATGTAAACGATTGAACTCGTCAGTCACTTCTCGTTAACTTCGGCCCCCTACCAACAGAATTACTGTATGCGTATGCGTTCCTCCTTGCTCAGCGCCATATTCATGTATCTGGAAGGAAAAGAAATGTGCACTCATCCCTATGATGCTGGACTTATGGAACACCCTGTACATAGAAAAACAGATAGGTAGAGATAGAGATATGTTTGTATATATATTTATATAAATAGATAGATAGATAGATTTAGTTTTATATATATATATATATATATATATATATATATATATATATATATATATATATATATATATATATATATATAATGTATATGTACAGCATGTATGTAAACGAAATACAGAGCAGTAAGTCACCGCAAAAGCGAGTATTGGCAGATGTTATCGGATATTAACCTCTTGACAGTGAAATACCTACGAGTATTTTGCATTTCACCTATGTTAGCGTAAGATAATTCCACTAGGCTCATGAAAGCCTTAGACACTCAAAGCACAGAAGTGGCAGCTTTAACTCCAGGTTCACCTCAACCCGGTGAACTGCTGGCAGAAGCTGCCCTTCTCCAGCAGGTCACCATTCTCCTTTCAAAGGCAGGGAATTGTGGGATGTTTGTATAACCAGGCAGAGAAGCTGCTCAGTTATATCGGTGTCACCACGTGAAGGCCTCCCTCCCCAGCACCACACCAAAAGTTAATAATAGCATAACACAGTTCTGGGGAAAGATAAAGAACCGATTATTATTCAATATTATAGTATACAAAGCCAAAGAGTTAGAGAATATTATTGTTATTAGTATGCCACTACACTTGTCTGTCAGCAAAAAATATACGTAGGTCTCTTTGCACGATATATTTGTTTAAAACAGCTACCCGTTGAAAGAGAAAGTTGGGATATAGAAAAAGATGACTGATGATATGAAAACTGATATCAACAAGAAGCTGAGAAGGTTAAGATAAAAAAAAATGCTGACAAATGATTCTGCAGTTAATATTAATGGGTATTGCTTGATTTTTTTTATTTGTGGATTCCATGTGTCAGCCGGGAAGAGTTATTTTGATCCTACTGAGGGAAAGCTATGAACGGGAGAGAGCTGCTACCTCATTATGGAGGCGAGTGTTGGCAGAGGGATGGCTTCATGTTTATAGAAAGGTGCAATTATGTCATTATGAAAATATAGGGTGATATTTAACAGTTATTACTCGATCAATGCAATTAGCCCGTTCTGCAAGCCTGGCAAGAAAAGGAGGTTATGCTGCATTGTGTAAGTCAAAGCCACACCTAAGAGGGAGAGGCGGAAGTTGATGGATGTTTTTGTGCTATTTTGTGAGAAAAATATTAAATAACTAGCAGGGGTACCCGGCGTTGCCCGGGCCAAAAAAAAAAAAAAATGAACACTCTTATCCCATTTCTTCTATTTCAGTCTTTCTACTCCAGAAAGACCGTCTACCTCTTATGCTTTTGAGAGATTATAAGAGGTCCAGGAACTTTCTATTTCAGCTTTCGCAGACTAACGCACAATATTTGTGAGCACTTGTTTACTACTATCGGTGACCTCAAATAACCTCCGACCTGACCTCAAATGAGCTCGGAGGTCAACCTCACACAGCCTATGTTCGTACTGGAGGCCATGTGAGTCTCCATGACAAAAATTGGGTTGCTGGGTCCAGTCGTTCGAGCGTGTTATTACCAGTGACCTCAAATGACCTCCGACCGGTGGCCTCAAATGACCTCGAAGGTCAACCTCACATTGCCTATGTCCGAACTGGAGGTCATGTGAGTCTCCATACTCAAAATTAGGATGCAGGGGTACCCGGCGTTGTCCGGGCCAAAAGGCAAACACACTACCTGTGACCTCATATGACCCAGATCTGAATTTTGACTCCCCAAAAAACCATCCTTGGGTCACCTTGATTCAGAATATATATTACTCTGGGGGTCTCTGGCCCTTGGTTTGGGCGTGACTTTATGAAAAACATCGCGGCTCTTTTATACCTACAGATTCATGCTGGAGACGGATCTTTTCTTTTTTTTTTTTTCTCAGTTAGCAATAGACAATTTTATTAAGCTAAGAGTCAGTAAAGGAGCCTGAGCATCTTAATACTGTTACCATCAACCCACTCGTAGTCGAGACAACTCTAGTATTACTCATCTGAGTGAGTCATAGGAGCCTGAGAGTATTGTCTTATATTTCGAAGCTCCGCAATATAATGGAAACGAGGTTTGAAGGAACAATTTTAACATTTTTTACGTTAATGCTAAAAGCTTTTGTTCGGGTATTGCTGACAGTAAGCCTATATCAGTTTTTTTTTTTTTTTTTTGGGGGGGGGAAGGGGAATATAGTCCACTTCATGCCAGTCATGGACAGAAAAAGTTGGAATTGATGGGATTAAAAAAAAAATGAGATACCGGTAGTAGGGAAAGAAGGTTTGGACGATGCTAATGATAGTGATGATGATGATGATGATAATGGTGGTCGTGGTGGTGGTGGTGAATCTATTTGGGTTAAACCTTTCGCTGAAGTTGGTGCCTGTGAGTATTCTATATGCGCTAAGACCAGTTTTTTCCAGTTGAAAATACTATTTACAGTCACAGGCTTAAAAACTAACTAGAGTAACCCTTTCTCTGCTCGTGGATCACCTGGCAATTATGATTATGCCGACAACCGTGGACGCTGCTATAGGGAGGAACCAGAGACCTGCCCCACAGTCCCCGTTTAATAGAGTAAGCAGAACGAGGAGATAGTTATTTATTTATTATTTATTTATTTATTTATTTCAGGCGTTTATGATTGTTTCGTGGTTTTTTTCTTTTACTGTTGGACACTAGAGACATTTTTCTTATTAATCTACGTACTATAAGCATCTGTATCACAAGAATAATGACAACCAAAATTCAGCTCCCCCCTCCCCATAATAAAATCTTGGCTGCCCTCCCGTTCACAACAGATGATTTTGTTACGTAGAAAAAAAATCCTGGGACTCCAAGGGTTAAGGAATGAGTCTGTTATAAGCCTACAACTAATACTCGATTTTTGAAGGTAACCAATTATGATGCATGTTGTTTTGTTATTGGTATCCCCAGGCCATTTTAGTTAACCTAGAAGAACCCTATCGTAGTGAAGAGACAAGCGAGGGCCATACCTAATCCCTTCAGTTGCAAGAATTTATCCTACGCTGAGTGAAATTGTTTTGTTGTGCCATTAACGAGAGAGAGAGAGAGAGAGAGAGAGAGAGAGAGAGAGGAAAAAATAATCGGATTGAATGACTTGCTAGAAAAGGTCAAACTTGTGGAAAGGAGAGGCGAGATGTAATGTTTGTCATTTCATTCTGTGTGTGTGTGTGTGTGTGTGTGTGTGTGTGTGTGTGTGTGTGTGTGTGTGTGTGTGTGTGTGTGTATTGAAAGTTTCTTATACGGCTACTGTTACTGTTATTATTCACTTTAGTTAGTCTGAGGCAAATATTGGTACTCTATACTTTTTCTAAGGCCACTTGCTTAGCACCTTCAGTCTGATGAAATGTTCTTTATTCTCGTTTCTCTCAGAAGTATTAATTCAGCTTAAGGGAGAATTTTCGAACTGTAGGAGTTATATACAGCCTTTTTCATCCCTTCAGTATAGAAGTCTCCCGTAGGCTGAATAACCCTTCCTACGCCAGGTGAAAAAACGTAACCCAGAACACTATGTGGGGTCTTGAAAGGCCCTAACTTAGTTTTTGGATTTCTGTCATATGCACAAAGTTGCAAATGTTAAATTTTATACATATGTTGCCCAGGACACGGCACGTGTAGCCACTCCACGATGTGTCCCTTTTATGTTTCATTTTTGTGTTTTTGTGTGTTTTTTAATGAAAGTAAAAATTTTATTTTTTCTTCAAAATTTTTGAAAGTTTGCACATGTAATAAATAATATGACATATATTTTTAGGTTACATCATTCTTATTCATTCATCATGCTCTTAACATAATAAAATAAATGTATTATCAGTTATAATGCCATAGAAAAAACACAATACCATGAAAATAAAATGACGCAAAAAATTTGGTTGAATCTATGTTCAGGACATAAACGAGACCCACATCAATATTCAGAGAGCCCATGAATGATTTACAAATTAAGTAAACATAAATATAATCAAGATTGGCATTTATAATCAGAAAACTCCTGAATGATTTTAACATCAGAATAATCACTGCAGGTGTCATTATCAGCATCAGAAATGGGAGGATCTTCTACGACTCTGCCCCGCTGACTGTAGAACATTTCAACATTCAGTGACATGGTCAATAATATCTAGAATCTGAAAAAAAAAAAAAAAAAAGTTACACGGAATGCTAGGTGGGGTACTGGACGACTCCCAATGAGGTTTGCGCCCTCCTAACTCCTGAACTATAAGAGTCTTTCCACTCAAATGCTGTGTGTTTATACAGTGGCCTGAGACAAAGTCATGGTTCGCCAGATCCCTAAAACAATAAGAGGCTGAATGGCATCATTAAAAAAAAAATGTGTTGGGGTCAATCTGACCCCACATGGCGTACGAAGGGATAAAGTTGCCTGAAGGAAGCAACATTACAACACTGATAAAAGTCACTTTAGTGGAAGGGATCTGGGAAAGATTGAGATATGATGAGAGAATATAAATTGTCACGCAAAAAACATAAAGCAGAAATTATTATTATTTTATTAAAGTCCAACGTAGCATGGCGGATATTTTCTATTTTGCAACTTCATTGCAGAATGTTCGTGGAAAGACAGGGCAATATTGCGAATCTACATCCGTTAAGTAACATTTTCGTCATCAGCATCATATTCTGAAGTAGGTTTGTTTCCTCATAGAACTGGAACTACTCCCACATCTTGTACAGTAACTCTTGGTTGCATGAAAGTCGATGAACCTATGATGTAGGAATGAGTCTTCTTTGTTACGAGTCCATCCTACCATCCAGTCTGACTACAAGTGGCCATCATCTGAGCTGAACGGGGTTAGGGATATGTGTCAAGTTAGAATAAACGCACAATGGTGTTGTTTTGCTAGCTCTAAGCAGTCAAGTTGGAGAGATGACAGTTGCAGGCCAAGGTGAAGTAGACAGAGTGTAGTGCAATTATACCACTTTGCAAGGCTGACAGGAAAATTGGTCTGGCTAAATTATATACAAAAGGAAAATGAGATTTAAAGAAACACTCCAGTGTCATTCTCCTAATATAAAAACCTGTAAGTCAAATTCTGTTGTGAGCGATCCACTTTAGGACATGAACAAAATATGATGTATTACGACCAGTTGTTGCAATGAAAAGACAAGGTTATCAAGGCACGAGGAGAGGCTATACTTAATGTCGAAATTATAATTGTTACTCAAATTACTGGAGCTGTTTAAGTATGGAGGGAAGAATATAATTGGGCTGTATCAATAGCTGCGTAGCACTCGTGTTCAAGAGCGAGTTCATGTTTAGAGAGAGGTACAATCATGTCATTCTGAAAATAAATGTGAAAAACTATCACTGTATTATTATTGTAAGTGAACTGAGCTCGAATATGGAAGAAGCATAATAAGACTGAAGTGTATTGGTCAAGAATACTTGTTGATAGTGAAATGTGAGGTTATTGAGCTTTGAAGAAAGGCTATATTTAATGTTCCGAGAGTAGGCAATATATATACCACGAATTAGCACTCACTTATTGTAGTTGTCCCCATCTATATGGAACAACTACAATAATTTTATGTTAAAAACCTTTTACAGCCGAGAGATCCATGGTTCATTTCCCAGGCCGACGTCGAGATATGTGGGCAGGACCTTCATTACCTAGAACCGAAAAGAGGAACTGGAGTGGTAGTCTCGAATGTTTTTACGACAGATTGCCTTTTGGGGGGAGTTAGACAAAGGATATTCTGCATTCCCAATGCCTTGTGCTTCCTGCTGAAACAAATATTGCCGGTATATAAACCCACGCATCATTATCCTCTTCAATTATGAGTTGTCTGTGTATGTGAAACAAAAGCAATGGGAAGACGTATTTTCTTGCCCTCCCCTGAGAAAACAAACTACAATTACGCCAGGGAGTTAGTCGTAAATTTGTTTGTGAATCTGGACCTTGGATTGTAAGTCAAGGGTTGCGTGTCGTATTGTGGGAAAATGCTTAGTTGATTTGCTTGTCAGTCATGCCGGATCTTTGCTCTGGCTGACCTGTGCGAGGATGTGCACGTCACATGGCCTCCTGAATGTAATTGTCTGACGTTAGCTGGAACAGATGATTATACACTAACGTTGTTCACACCAGATGAGTTAATGGTACCATTTTCAACACTCAGACTCCTGTGACTCACTTGGCTGAATAATTTTTTTTAGTGTTAACTGGAATAAAGTACGCGAGAACAGGAGACCATAAGAGGGCTAAAAGTTAGAGGAAAAGTTGAAGCTTGAAGGAACATGGTGTGCCATTCTGCAAATTATGCTCGCCAATATGATACGCATTTTTAATTTAATTAGGCTATTAACAGACGATTTCACTTCAGAAGTGCAGGAGTTAATGAAGGCTTTGTCTAATCCTTCCAGTCTGAATGTCTCCAAAGATGAATAGAATCGTTTGGAGATAGTAAGGATGAAATTAACAAGACATCATCGTACTCAAGTTATCCCATCGATCTATGCGTATTTTAGTTTGTTCTTGATGTTTCCAAACAAAATTATGCGACTTAGGGGACACTTTTCAAACTGAAGAGGTCAAATAAGTGTAGCCTTGATAACTCCCTCCACAGTGAAATATCTTGCTAGTTGAATAGAATAGTCTGGTGATGATCTGGTGGAAATGAAAATTACGTCATGGGATTCAAGGGGGGATTATCAAAAGTTGTCCAGAATCAAGCCTGGTACACTATGGGCCGGACATATAGTACAATGCCAAGAACACAACTGGATGAGGAACTGAGAGACTGAAAGAAAAGTGTATGTAAATAATCTGTAAAAAAATAAGTATAATTCACTAATTTATTGTTGTTTTCAGTTTTTTTTTTTTTTTTTCAAGAACAGGGTGTGGAAAGAACATGATGATTTGGAGATAGGTGCTGAAATGTCATTCTGATAGAATAGTTATTGTGCCCTGAATCAGCCATGCTACACAATGGTCAGGGAAATATAGTAAGACTACACCTCAAATGTCAAGAATACATTTGAGGTAGGAATTCATTGTGACAGCCGAAACTGAGAAACATTTAATTTGTAAATCTTCTAAATATTAGTTACAAGGATGGAAACAAAATTTTGAGTTCCATAAAGAGTCATATATTATTATTCATCTTCTGTCTTCTGCCAGATGAATTTTTTTTTTTCTCCTTAGCCATTAATGAAAATTAATATAAATTTACTGCCTATCAACTCGCATTTGAAAGGCTAAATCACCTGTATGACGTCAAATGAGCACATTTCAAATAATGCCTCGTTCAAGAGCTACATTTATCATTGCTGCAACACAGTGTACCCTCTTGCATCAATGGACACTTCTTTTTCACTTTTGATTTACTTCTCTTACGAAATACTTACCCAGTCAAAATAAAAATAAAAAAATAAGTGATGTCATGCGAACCATTATTTTTTAAAATGTTTGGGTGCGAAACTCTGTTTTTTGAACAACTTTGGTATACTGTTATTACGGTTTTTAAATAATGTTGAAGCATTTAGTTTCAACACATGATTTATTCTGATGCATGCTTGCTACTGAACTAAGAATTCCATCCACGAATTCATCTCTGTAATTCACCTTTAAATTAACTACTTTGACATTCTGTTCGACTGTACTATTCTGTACTTGTCATTAAGATATTGAAAAGAAAGTGAATGCTTCAACATAAGTCCCATTATGTCCAATTAATGTATAAAGTCATCATTCACTCATGGCCATGGTTCACCTCTGGTACACTGTATAAACGGGAATTATAGTTAGACTGCGTCATATATGTCAAGAACAATGTCGGATGATACTTGAGATTGTTCAGACTGGAGGGAAAGTGCATATACAGTATATCATCTTTAAGCCCATCATTACTATTGCGTCGTTTGGTGGTTTATTGTTACTGGTTCCAAACGCTTATATTCATCTTATGGGAGACCCGTTGTAGTGAAAGAGTTAATGCAGACAGTAGATAACCGCTCTAGTTTGAAAAGTAATTCTGATAGTATGTAAAACTTATTTTTTCACCATTCTTCGTTTGTACTATCTGTGGGCGGGAAGCATAGTTGGGTTGTGTCCTATATGTCAAGACCAATTATGTAAAGGACTGAGTGTTGTGATTGGAAGAAAGCTGTTGTTGTACCAACTTTAACTTTTTTTTTTTTTTTTTTTCTAAGAACAAAGGTTGGAAAGGATTTAGTAATTCTGAGTCAAGTGCTAGTATGTCAGTCAATAGTAAATATTGTTGTCATGAATCCTCCTTGGTGGGTCTCAAAATATAACTAGACACGTCACTTACGGCAACAGCATCTTTGAAAGCAGGATTGTATTGTTGATGTTTTGAAGAAACATGGCTGTATTATGTCATCATTCCTCTGACGACGATAGAAATCTTTGCTATGTTCCAGGACCAGACGATTATACTCAGCTTATTAATGCCATGTCGCCGCATACGGGTTAACAGCAGTCTCCACCAACCTTCGGAAACCCTATGAAAATTGTTATATGCTTTAGCTACCACCAGCCGATTTTATTCACCTCAGGATCGGCCTTTCCGTGTACAAAGATTAGAGGCAAACCCGTATACCGTATACCTGTCACTCATTTTTATCCTGGTCTGTTTTAGCTTCATTATTTCATAGCCCTTTCTCCGCGAGAAACCTCCCTTGCTTAGTTAAACTGTCTGGTGGCAACAGGAATTTATACCACAGACAATCAAATTCCACATTACCCCTTTCTGCTCCGGGATGGCCCGGGGCGTTGGAGGTCCCTGGGCTAGGCTACCATAGTCCAGATCATTTAACCCAAAGGAGCCACTCTACGTCCCTGCCTGCGTTTATATGGTAGTAAAATCTTCGCTTTATTAGTGAAGGGGCTGAGAGTGACTGCTTCTCTCCCTTCACTGCAAGATCTCCCTTGAGCTCAATAAAATCCTGTAATGGTAGAAAGAGCAAAATAACAAATCTATCATCATATTGAAGGAATAAAGAGCAGAGGTTGGAAAAAATGTGAAGATTTGTAGAAGGTGGTAATATATCACACAGAAAGTTAATGTCTGAAGATGTCACTCATTAATTGTCATGTTTTAACACTGGTACGCTGTGGGTTATAAATACAGCTTGGTTAGGTCATATATGTCAAGAGTTGAAGTGGGATGAGGATTTTGATTGTTGAGAAGTGATTAAAGATGTTTTATAGCATTTTTCATCTGTAGTAACGCCCACCATCCATTCACTCAGTGCATTGCTGCTTTCAGGGGACTTTACACTGAGTGACAAGCCAAATGATTTCATGTAATCCAAGAACACTGGATTGTAACTTTAGTCATATACCCAACAACTGGGCTTCTGGTCGTATAATGGGTCACAACATTACAGCCAGATATGACCTAGAAGGGCTGAACTGCAAGGGGGAATTACCGTTCCTTGGTCACATGATACTTCTCTGGGTGAACAATATATATGTGATCGACTTGACAGTCCGTTCCCTGAGACCTAACAGTCCTCATACGTACCACACACCATCACGTCACCATATCGTCGCTAATACCCATTGTCCATACTGTATACACGCTAGGGATGTCTCTCAGAGGGCTGCTGTGATGGTATGAGACGGGATGTTTTACTATGACATGTAAAGTCGACCTCGCATACTTTCTGACATCACACCACTTTTTTCCTCTCTTGACACCACCTGGCTGCCATCACCTGTAACCCCTGGGCTGAACTGCCGTAGCCCTGCACTTGTGATGGAACAGTAAACGATTAGAATATTAGATGATGGATGCATTGGCCATAGTACATATCACTTGGGCTCCTATGACTCATTTAACTGCATAGAATCGTCCAGCATTAGTTGGAATAGATTGCTGGACCTGACCCAACCGTAAATTAGTTAAAAACTGCTGTTCACTTTGGCCCATATGGCAGTGCAAGTTTCGTAACACCTTTCTCTGGGTGATTTATTATGTCTATTACACGATTATATTATCCTTAATGTCCTTTATATTTTATATATATATATATATATATATATATATATATATATATATATATATATATATTAGCACCGACATAATTTGCCCCTACAACGTACCAAAGGACAAGAAGGCGTACTGTAATTGTTTAACCCTTTCACTGCGATGATGCATTTTTCATTTAGTCTTGGTGCCACATAAATCTACTCAGCTAGGATAGAACTCTTTTAATGATCGGGTTAGTGAAGACTACATCTAACCTCACCTGTTAGAAGTCTATCCGGAGTTGAATAAGATTGTCTGGAGAGAGGAAGAAAAAATATAATACATCATTGGACTGAAGGGATAAAGCTGTCACATTTTGTTGTTATTATTCATTTCGGATAACCGGAGATACAAGATTATGGTCACACTATCTCATATTATTCAAGGGAAGTTAGAAAAGCAATGAATTTTGACAGAAAAGTCGGTAAATAAAAACGACAGTGACACAGCGATTCTAACTCTTTTCTTATAGACCAACGTTCTTAATGAAAATAATTGTAGCACTAGATACATCTTAGGTGATTAACATTTGATTTTCGATCAAAAAATATTGCAGAACAAACGAAATAGAACCACACAGCGATCGAACACAAAGGCGCGTGAACGCCCTCCGATACCGTGTTTACTGCCTAGCCTGCAGACTGGTCATGATATCAGCACACCGTACAAACTTAAATGTATAAGATTTAAAAATCATAAATAGCAGTGGAACCTTGACTGGAGGCGTTGGAACCTAACTGGGGGACTTCGCCCCTAGATTTCACACTAACTATAGCCTCCCTTACAGCATGCAAACTACAATGTGCCTAAACAGTATTGTGCGTAAAGAGCGTTCGACAACTGTCACGACCAGTCGATGGCGAAGATAGGTGCGATCATAAAGCAAATCTTTTTATACATCGCAGAGGAAATATTCATTGAAATATGATATAGGTTCGTAAATCAGTGCTCGGTGATTAAATGAAACCTCTTCATATTCCGTAAAATCTAAGACACACGCAGTATAAAGTACAATAATTGAAACTCTTATTTACGACAAAAAAAAAAACAAAAATTTTTTTAAAAAGCCACATGTATACGCAAATTTATACAAAATAGCAAAGGATCCTGTCAACACTTCATTCCGGTGGGATATTTGGAAATACCGTGTTTCTGTCGTACACCCGATGTCACTAACCGACGAAAAACTGCCACTCTTCACCAGATTATTTAATTTTCGACATCAAAGTCGGTCAACTAAACCCCGTTCATTTTGTGTGCCCTCTGTGTCACTAAAAGGAAGGGAGAAATTATAACAACATTATTTTACTCCATGCTTCAGGGAAGAGAGGCTGTAATATAATCAAATAGAATAAAAAATTGGTGGGCTGAGTCTACCATCTCGGTTTTGGGACAGTTACTATTCTTTCCTTCCTTAAATATCGTTGAGCTTTATTTTACATCCATTTCATGTATTTGTCCATCAAAACAAAAATAAATAGTGTTCTGAGAAACATGTAACGATTCTTCGTTAAGAATTATTAGTTCGACATGGTTGAAGATCGTACGTTACGATCACAAACAATAACAAACTCACGTGTGTCTGCTGCCCCGGTGGACCTGCTGTACAAGGATAATGGAAAACCGTTGCACAGAAAAATGGACAGTGCCTAGACTGAAGTTTTTCCTGAAGTCTAGAGGAATATCCTGTTCAGGGTACACCACCGGCGTGTTGACTTTTTGGACGGTAATTTGGAGCCCTTGGCATCGTCGGATTTCGGCCGGTGGTCTCGTCTCTGCACGTATTCGGCTTTAAACATTGTACGATTTTCATATGAAAAACTGTGCAGATTTTCTTCAGCATTTTGGAGATGAAGCATTATTCCTTTAGAAAACTAAATTACATGGGTTTCAAACAAAAGGTGCAGCTAGAGACTTGTAAATATGTAATGAATGCTGTTACACCCGGTGTGCTTTCACGGCTTCTATAGTAACGTTTTCCTGCATATATCGCACTGAAACATATCTAGGAAATTAGTATAACAACTAAAGAATAATATCATGAAACACTTATGTACGGTTTATCAATAACTATCACGGGAGAGATTTTTAAAGATATTCGACTTCTGTGGTCTCTGGATGAGTAGCCCGACTTCCATATTGAACTAGCTGGTGATCAGTGGCAACTCTTGAGTTAGTGACGGTGGGAATTATCGAGAGGTGTTATGTCATTTTCAGCGTTGGTCTCATTGTTATTGCTTAGCCCCGGTCTGTCTGGCAAAGCAGACCAGTCTACCAAAGGTAAGCACTTGCTTCAGTGGGGCCGTTCTGCAGACACAGTATAATATGTACACCGTGCAGGGAACCAACCCCCCTGTGGTTGGATCAGGGATCCTATGGCGAGATGCAGGAAAATATGAGAAAGTCTGACTCCCAGGTAGACGCTGCAGCTGCTTAGCTCCATTCAGAGTGTACAGAGTCACCACGTGTAGGCTTCTCGTCAGCCCTTCGTTTTCATGGAAAATATTTGAAGCTGTTAAGTGTGGAAGGTGAGGGCGTCTGCCATCTACTCACATGATTTAGCGCTGCCTTCAACGGACCTGACACTGAGTGACAAGCCAACTGTTTTGTTGCAGTCCGTGACACCATTTACTACGCTGGTTGATAGCCGTATAGCCAAACTGACGCCTGGTGATCGTATGGATTAAGTTGTTATAACCGGACGTGGCCCAGAAGGATTTACATCCGAAAGAAGGCTGGATTTTATTGCACACACAGTGCTACTCAGAGATGAGTAACTGGCCACTCTCCTCTTATATATATACTGTGGACTAAACAGCCACGCCCCGGACCCTTGCACTCTGAATGGGACAAGAAAGGCTTGGATAAATGATAGGTAAATGAATACTGACTCCAATAACACCATTTTCCACTCTATGCGTCGCGCTTTGAGGGATGACATACTTGGGTCCCGTGATGCATGACGAGAGTATTGGGTGTAAAACTTAGAAAAACTGTTATACACTGTAGTTCTGAAAGTATATTTAGAAAGCTGTCACTCAGTTGTTGTTAACATTCATATTTATAACTCTGTTACAAAATCAGGTAGGGCACGAGATGTATACCGAGAACGTAGGAGAGAGGTGAGAAAATTTTAAGGTTATATATATATATATATATATATTTTTTTTTTTCAGAAAGTATATTTTAAAAGCTGCCATTCGTTTATTGTTATTATTCAGCTCGATTGTACTGTGGTGGAGAGCGCAGCTAGGTTTCGAGCTATTTACTGGGAACATAAACAGTGTGAAGATTTCGAAATATATGCTAAAATATCGTTCTGGAAAGGAAGGAATATGTAAATCTGTCGCTCATATATTAACACTGTTGAACTCAATAACACTTTGATCAAAATATAGTTAGGATGCGTTGTACATTTTATTAAAGCACCGGTTGGGGTGGGAATGAAGATCGAGAGAAGTTACCGCATGCCGTATATAAATTTTATGTCAGTGGGTGGCACTGATATTGCCATTATTCTACTCGGCGAGGCGGGCACGAAATTTATACTTATGGTACGTCGTGTTGATCAGCTGGAAGGAGGTGAAGGAATGAGAGATGTTTTCAGCCAGCAGTTGATGACTGTCATGCATCAACTTGGCGTGTCAGGAACGAGATACTGTATATAGTTAGGCTACGTCACATACGTTACTAACACTTAATACCCAATCTTCTGTGACCCACTATCAGTTGAGTATAATCATGAGACACTGCTTGTACAGGATGCTAACGTTGTCCAGACCTTGAAAGGGTTAATGGTACCAGTATTAACACTCAGGTTTTTATTACTCATTCTTAGCTAAATAAAACCGTCTGGTGTTAGCTGGAATTATTATTTGCCTTGTTCCAGTCATGAGAAAGTTAAAGAGGGTGAAGATCGAGATGAGGTACATAGTGTCATTTTGGAAGCAATTATGGATATGTATTTTCACTAATCACTAGATGGCCCTGTCCCTGAAACCATTCAGTGATCCTGCGTGTCACACACATTTTCACATTTCACCACTTGGGCACTAGTATCCACCATCCATACTGAATACAGGGTAGGGCTGCCTTATTCAGAAATACTGTGACTGTAATAGCGGGGATGTTTTAATGGCATGTCGGTGGGTGTTGTGGATCAGCAAAGACTGCCATCACGAAGTACAAATCACAAACTGTTCCCTGCCCAGCCTGCCTAGCCATCCACTGTGTCACCACCTTCCCTTGTTTAATACATTTATTTGCCATGGCCAGTCAGACAATATAGTATACAGTTAGGGAACACATTTCTCAATAGCAAAGGTTTAACAGAAGTTGAAATACCTAGAGAAGATACCCATACCACTTTGAATTATTGCATGCAGTTATTCAGCTCGGCTAATGAGACAAGAAATATAGTCAGACTACGCTGTACTCTTTAGTTAGAAATACTGCGGAGATGAAACAAACATACTAAAATATTGTTTTGAAAATTAAAATATGTAGATAGTATAGGAGATTTGCTTTTAAAGTCTGTAAGCCTGAAACGAGATCTATAGTCAGGGTACGTCATATTCGTCAACATCAGAGGTTTGGAAGATTATGAAGAAATGAGAGAAAACACCATTATATCATTCTGAACGTAGGTGTTAATATTGGGTACTGTAGTAGTGCAATTATTCATCTATGCTAATGCAGAACGAGATGCATAGCCAGGATGCATCATATTCTTCCACAACAATGATTTGAAAGAGGGTGAAGATGGAGAGAAGATATCAATATGCCATTTTGAAAGTAAATAATTTATGGTACCCGATTATTGCAGTTACTCACCTCTGTTAGTCTGCCAAGAGATATACAGTTGTGGCTGTGTCGTATTTGTCAAGATTGGAGGTTTGAAAGCGGGTGAAGAAGCAGGAGAATATATCTGTATATATGTAAATTTGACAGTGAACTTTTACTACACTCGTCCAGTTTGACGTGAGCTAAAATTGCCATCTCTCCTTCAGTTCTGATATGTAGTAGGAAACTAGCACTAAAATATGGTGCTGGTCACGAAGAAGGGTAATGGAAAGGATATTGTGACTATGCCACTGAGCTATCGGCAATAAGCTGCAAAAAGACGAAAATCTCTGCCAGTTCAAGGTGGATAAACAAAAGTACTGTATTAACGTAATTTTTCAACACTATATGTATAGGAAGAAGAAGAAAATGACTGTCGAGACGAGGTATTTTATGTGCCTCTGAAACTGAGTATTAATAATTATAACTCGTTTTTTATAACCTGACATAGATCTCTTTCATTTCAGCCAATGGCCAAATATAGTCAGCCTTTCGATTTGGCTATCAGCTATGGAGACTAAGTCTCATGGAATTTTATGTAACCATGACTTATACTGAAGCTGTGGAAGTAACCTAGTTCTGTCAGGTAAAAACAAAGCGGCAATAGTATTGGATTATTGCAATTTATTCAATTCTGCAAGTCAGGAACGAGGTAAATGGCTAAACAACGTCATGCACATATACTGGCAATGGGGTGGAGACCAAGAGAGGATATTTTATATCATTTTCAAAACAAGATTCATGGATACTTTTCAGTTCGAGATATTTTGATAAGCCACGCCATAAATGGCAGCGGTATAGATTGAAAAGGAAGGTGGGGAACGGAGAGGATGTGGCAGTTAAAAAGTAAATATTATTAGCTCAGCCTAGTACTAGATTTTAGAAATTATTCAGCCCTGTGGTACATGGGGGCGATCAACAATATCTCACTTGATATTATGCGACCCTCAGGTTACTCTACACTAAGCACGTAAACCAGGAAACCATTTGCTACGCAAGGTATTAACTATTCTATCTATTTATTGCCAGACACCATAATCCCGTAAGGGGTGGCCATTTGACTTTGAGTTATTTGTTTTACGGGGAGGGGCACTAACCCTCCACCAACCAACTTGTTGACACGTAGGGAGCACGTATGGTTTGGTTATATGGTTACCACCCAGCGTTGTAAATGGTTTCTTGGCTTACAGAAAACCATTTGGCTTGTCACTCAATGTAAAGCCACCAGTAAACCATGTAGCCAAATGGGAGCCTGGTGTGTGTGTGTGTGTGTGTGTGTGTGTGTGTGTGTGTGTGTGTGTGTGTGTGTGTGTGATAGCTTAGGAGTTCCACCCGGTTGTGGTCCATATTAGTTTACATGCGATGGATGGTTGGGATACACTGTTCACATACCACTCAGGAAAAAGCAACAGATCAATCCCTTTAAATCTAGACTAAAGACCTCAGTCCTGGGCCCCTATGCACCTGGTGGGCAGTAAATGAAGGAATAGTAGATAGATAGATCGACAGATAGACAGAGGTAGATAGATAGATAGATATACATACAGATTCAACAGTGCAAACTTAAAGAGATATACAGTTAGGCCATGTCATGCTAATCAACTGGAAAGAGCTTGGAGTCGAGGGGGATGCTTCGTGAGTTGGAAAGTAAGTATTGGAAAGGTGATACTAGTCATTATGAAAGTAAATATTTGCATAAAGTATTCAGGTCGAGGTATATAGATAGGTTATACCATATTCTTCAGTGGTAGAGATTAGAAAGATGATAGTGATGTAATTCTGAAAGTAAGTACTGGCAAGGGGATACTGCTGTTCATTCATAAATATTAATAGTTGCCTTCGATTCGAGATGTATAGTTACGTCATAAGGTACGTCATGTTCGTCAAAAGTACATGAGGGGAAGAGGATATTAGTGTCATTTCGAAAGTAGAGACTGGAGAAAGTATACTTATAAGGGCTCTCGAGAGTGGATGTTAATAGTATTCAGTACGGGATGTATAATTAAAGTACGTCATATCCATCAAAAGTAAACATTAGAAAGTGGACACTGATGTAGTTTCGAAAGTGAATACCAATAAATATCATTCTGTTTCAGATGTATAGTTAGACAGCGTCCTATTAATCAGTGTTACAGGTAGGAAAGAGGACATTAAATTGAAAGCATAACTGGAGAAGGGAGACTGATAAGGGATTTCGAAACATAGATAAGCAGATAGATAGACAGATGGATAATGGACGGATGGATAGATAGACAGACAGATAGATAGACAGTGTGTGTGTGTGTGTGTGTGTGTGTGTGTGTGTGTGTGTGTGTGTGTGTGTGTGTGTGTGTGTATTAAGGTTACATGATATTTGTCAACCAGAGAAGTTGAAAAGAGTGTACAAATAGCATTTCAAAAGCAGGCATTAAATAGGGGATACGAATAAAAGCTTTAAAAATAAATATAAATTAATATTATTCAACAGCATTCGTTTGGAGATGTATAGCTAGGTTGCGTCATGTTCGTCAACGGTACAAGTTTGGGAAGAGGGTGCGAAGTGCAGGAGAAAGGCCCCTGATGGCACGTTACGCAAATCTTGGCCTGCGTCGCTTTGCCACTGTGATGTGTTGGTGATAATCCTCTCACTCCTCTGCCGCGCGGTGAATATTGATGCTTCCAGCTCCGTTATTTACGAGACGGCCCCGGCAATGGCGACAACGGAAGAGTTATAGGCGTGTTGCTACAGCCTCTCACTCATTTTAATCACCTATTGCGAGTCCGGCCGTGGATTTATAACTTTTTCCTGTCGAGATAAAGCGTCGTTTGACTGATTAAAACATTTATATACGGGGTTTTGGCGTGTTTTTTTTACATATATTAGGCTTCAAGAATATACCCAGTAATTTTTTGCAGTCGGGATAGGTTTGGCATGTTTACCGCGTCCAGGAAAGATAATTTGTCTTTCGTAAGGCGTAGTTGAGTTATTTTATTTTTAACGTTAAGTAAATGTTTTGTGTAAATCATGGGTATTTAAAGTTAACTAGGCTCTTGTTAGGTACAGGCAATTTCCTTAGCGCTTTCAACACCGTGACTTTTTTTTTTCCTTAAAGACGATTTTTTCAGCTTTGGAGAGAGTATTTGTGGTGTCGTGGTTAGAGGCAGTCCCCATTGCCCTTTCACTGCCTGATTTCCCTCCCTAAGTTGAAGAGAATCGTCTAAAGGTAATAAGAATAAAACAAAATACGTCATTGAACTGAATGGATGTGATATTAGACTGCGCTAGGGAAACTAAGTGATATAAAATAAATTAATTGCTTGAAAACCATGTTACTTTATCCATAGGCAAAAATAGGTAATGTTAGAATATGTTAGGACAGTTTGGTACACTAGGCTAGGCATTAAGTTAGGCTGCGTTATTCTGAGATGCGATAAAGTAGACTGTGGTAGAAGGAATTCATTTAAAACAGTAACCTAGTTAAAAGGACTCCATTTTCATTGTCCTAGCTATTCAGTTATTGTCACTATTTGATATACAGATAGACAGATAGATAAATAAATAGAGATAGAGATAGATAGATAGATAGAGATTGATATAAAACCTACCGAGATGCGTGGTGCAGATTTAAGCTAAAATGTCCATATTTTTTTCTGTATATTACGCGCGCGCACGCACGCACGCACGCACGCGCACGCACACACACACACACACACACACACACACACACACACACACACACACACACACACACACACACATGATCACAATACGTTAATGCGTAAAAAATCTTTGTCACCACTTTTTTTTCTAAATATATTCCGATGGATTGACTTAGATTTATTTCGAGTGCTGTGGGAGATATTTTCCGAGACTAAAGAGAATTTAGATAGATGAGAGGGCCACCGCCGAGGGAAGTGGGCTGGTACATTGTTTGCGTATAACTTGATTAAAGTAGGCAAAATGTCATCTAGGTAACACGATGACAAGAAAAATGGCACAATTCATTACTGTTAGCTAAATCTGGCACTGTTCCATCGTTACACTTGCCCCCGTTTTTTAAAGTTCAGTTTACTACATCGGATTAGCTTACTTTTCTGATAAGATTTTCTGGTTTTTCAGTTTTCATGTTTCTAATATAGTTGCAGGTTCAGTGTGAAGACTGTAAATATTTTGGAAGTAACTGTATGTTAAGTTTTGCCATTTTTTGCTAGATTACCTGAATTGCTCGGGAATAATTACACAGGGCACCGTCCACCCCCGACCCAGCTGCAGGATGGATTCATGTCCCTCAGGATCTACGCCTATGTTCAAATGATAAACAAACAAGCGTGTTCGTCCACCATCGTCGTCTCAGGCAAACCGTCAGGCGACATAACTGTCATGTGAACAAGTCAGAATGGCTTTTGATTTCCTGGCGTAACTTGTCATTAATATTATTAGTTCGGTGGCCAGATCAGACTACTTACATCCAGTCATTCAGTCCACAGCAGCCGTGTTCGGACCCTTTCAGAGCAGTCAAAGTCTTTCTCATCATTTCAGGTCCCATCAGATCAATGTTAACTAATTTAGGTCTGTTGATGGTCATTCAGGTGCAGTTGAATCTGTTCCAGCCACATATCATCATTTAAGTTCCCCCAGCCAAGACGGCACAGCTGGACCAATTAAGGTTCATTCCGGGCCATTCTGAACTGGTTAGATCCGTTCACGACCAGGTAGCTCCACACAGGTCACAAATGCCACATCAGGTCCAGTCAGGCCCATCATGTTCATTGAGCCCAAGTCAATTTAGTTTAGGACCAGTTTGGTTCAGTAATATTATACTCGGGCCCAGTTAGACTCATTCACATTATTCAAGTCATTCACATCCATTCAGGTTCGGTCAGGAGAGTCCAGGTTAGTTCCGGACCGTTCAGTCATTAAGAGCCACTTGCGTTTCTCTGATCCGCCACATCCATATGGGCGCAGCCAGATCAGTTCAGGTTCAGTCACGTCTATTCAGGTCAGTTGTGATCCAGTCTAGTGATTGTAATTCATTTCAGCCATATTCAGACCCAGGTAGATCAGTTCAAGTCAGTTTAAGTTCTATGAAATCACTTCAGATCCTTGAAGGTCGAATTAGATCAGTAAAATCGATTCAGGTCATGCCTAAGAAGGCACGTGCCAAAAAGCAACCCCATCAGTGTCATATTTCTGACACTTTTAGTCTGTCAGGACCTTTAGGTCTCTTTAGGTCCGTGGGTTGAATTCAAATCAACAGAAATCATTTCACGTCATGCGGATGAAGGCGTGTGCCAATCATCAGCCCTTTTGATGTGTGTGTGTGTGTGTGTGTGTGTGTGTGTGTGTGTGTGTGTGTGTGTGTGTGTGTGTGTGTGTGTGTTTTGCGGGGACTGAGTGGAGTGAGTGGAAACGAGTGTGAGGTAGAGGGTAGAAGTGGTGACATGTGGAGGTGTATGGTATGTAGGAGGATTACTGGGCCATGGAAGCAGGCTGCGAAGCCTATGCCCAGAGTCGGACACATAAAAAAAAAAATAAAAAAAAAAAAAGAACATGATGAGAAAAGTGCACCCAGGAAGCATAGGCGTTTCGGGTTAGCTGGTACAAAGGAAAGCAAGAAGCAATGGACCTATTGACCCTGTGGAAGTTTTTTTTTTTTTTTTTTAAACAGTAGGTTATAGCTAATATAATTGTTGTTTTAGTCAGATTCAAACATTTTTCTAACAACAACAAAAAAGCAATATAAACAAGCAGAAGAAAGTAAGTACACCTCTCGCTTGTAGCCAATATTCATAGACTCACAACGCTGGTTAACATTAAAACGATATGGCGTTGGTCCTGTCACTGCTCTCTCTTTTCTGTGATGCATTGCTTAGTAATAGAGTAACTAAATGTGAGTTAATCATATATTTTCTGGTGGCTTAATGGTAAAATACAGTCTTGCATTTGGCACTGATTGGAATTTCACAGAGGTGACTGGAGGTTTCTCGATCGTGTAATGCTGTCATGGGCATAGGTTGGAATCCCTCCAGCACGCCATCTGTAACCTGTAAAGCACCCATCAACTCATACAACTTCTGGACTACGGTAGCCTAGCCTTTGACCTCAGCTATAACTGTTAATTGAATTTCCACCTTACACTTTGGACTGAGTAATCCCTTTGAAAGCCAGTACGAAAATCACTGTAGCATTATATGAATCCGAAATCTGACACAGACTGGACAGCCGCCCCCTAACGCTCAGCAGTCCTCCTGCACACCAATTAAAATTACTTGTAGCTTACCCCTAGGGCAGTAATATCCACCGCGTATAGTAAGCACATTCTAGGGTTGTGCCACTGAGAAACAGTATAATAGGATTAGCGGGGGTGTTTTTAGGACGTATGTTTTGGGTAAATCAGACAAAACTGTTTTAACGAAATTCAAATCTCCAAGCTGCTCCCCACTCCACATAGACCTCGCGTTCCTTTGGTCAGTAGCACACCACTGCCATTTTACCGCCAGCAAGAAGACCTCATGTGCATTCTTTAAGCTCTTTTTCTTTGTAAGTTTGTGAAAGGAGCGGTGTAGCAGAAGTATATAATGGCGTGTTTGTTATTTGCAGGTGTCGTAAGGAAGCGCCTTAGTAGTTGTAAAGCTGTTGGTATGTTTTTATGAGTTTACGACGCTGTGTGTGTGTGTGTGTGTGTGTGTGTGTGTGTGTGTGTGTGTGTGTGTGTGTGTGTGTGTGTGTGTGTGTGTGTGTGTGTGTGTCCACCTCTATCTTAGCCACTAACCACAGCATTCCACCATCACCATCACCGCCATCATGATCACGTCGGTGTTGTAACAGCAACAACTAGTAGTAGTAGCAGTAGTAGTAGTTGTAGTAGTAGTAGTAGTAGTAATAATAATAATAATAATAATAATAATAATAATACCGTATTAAAAATAATAATAATAATAATAATAATAATGTTTTATGGTAGGTGGGGGCGCTCGCCATCCACTCACTGGATGTAGTGTTGCTCTCGGGTGTCTGCCCTTTCCTCTCCTCCATCCTTCTTTCCTTCCATCGTCTTCTGTCTTTCTTTCCTTCATTCTTTCCTCGTCCTTCTGCCTACGGGTGACTTTACACTCCCTCTTCTGTCTTTCTTTCCTTCATTCTTTCCTCTTATTTCTGCCTGTGGATGACTCTACACTGAGTAACAAGCCAAATGGTTTCCTGTACACCAGGAAACATTTACTACGCTGAGTGGTAACCATATAACCAAATTTTGGCGCCTGGTGGTTTAGTGGGTAATTACGGCACTCCAATCGGATTGAGCCAGTGAAGGCTTGTATCCAAGGGGTAGTTGGGGTTTATTGCTCACGTAATGCCACTCAGGGATGAGTGAGGCTGGTCACTCTCATCTTAAATGTCAGGACCAACTTGCCTAGCCCCGAATGGATTAAACAAATGAAAATTGGATCACTACGACTGCGTCTTTTACGTAATTTCTATACTCCTTTTCCTTGTCATGTTTTCAGTGTAAATATTTCCAACTGAAACAGTTACATATAATTCTCGTTAATTTCTTCAGTGTGGGCGGTCTGTCCTGAGTCAAATGCAACCGTCATGTGGAAGTAGGAGTATATAAGACGTCATCTAACTGAAGGGAAATAGGTCTTGAGTCGATTTTGTTGATGTCTTCGTGGATGAACTCTGGGATTAGGCGGCGTCTGGCCTTAGATACATATAACAAACCAGAGAGAGAGAGAGATTGTGTAAAAGCATTAAATGTATTCACACAACCTCTCTTCACATTCCAATCCCTTGACCTATTACATACCGGTGTGTTTATTCAGCTACATAAACACACCAGTCTCCCCTGATCCCTGTGTAAGTGTTTAGTTGTGTTTACCTATGTTCAGTGATGCCAGAAGTTTAAATATTTTGAGTTTTTGTCCGTTGAGTGGTTGGAAATGGATGCCAAGTGTCGCCAGAGTAAATAATGAGTTAGCTATGTTTTCTTTTCAAATCTCCTCTTTTTTTTTTTTTTTCCTTTTCGTCTTTTGTTCTCTCTCTCTCTCTCTCTCTCTCTCTCTCTCTCTCTCTCTCTCTCTCTCTCCTTCTTCTTCTTCTTCCTCGTCCATTTTCATTTTCCCCATTCTCTTTTCTCTTCTCCCCTGTTTTCCTTTGTCTTCTCCAGCGCAACCCTCTCTTTATTTCTTCCCTTCTTATCCGATCTCTATTCTCTTCTCTTTTCCCTTCGCTCCTCTTTTTTTTTCTCTCCTTTTCTCTCCTTACTTCTCTGTTTTCCAGGTTTACCTATTTCAATTTACCTTTCTCACCCTCTCGTCTCCTTTCCTCCCAATTTTTTCTTCTCCCTTCTCTTTCTCCTTCTTTTCCTCCTCTTAATTCTTTTTTTCGTCCTCCTCCTCCTCCTCCTCCTCCTCCTCCTCCTCCTCCTCCTCCTCTTCCTCCTCGTCCTCAAAAGCTATCAAAACACTCCCCTTGACAATCCTCCTTGGCTGTCGAAATATTATTGTTTGTTTAGGCATTGGCTGGCAATGATTTCATACCTCGAGTCATAACATTCCCAACTATTGTGACAGCACCAGTGAAGGGTAAAAAAGTACACACGTTTAAATTAACGATAAGATTTCGTTACTGTTGTCTGCATAAATATTTCTCATTAGTAGGTCTATTAATATGATTCGAATGGTGGTAATGTAGACGTCATGTTATTCGTGAGTGGCATACTACTACTACGATTCATAATACTCTTAGCTAGATACCAAATCCGAAGAATGTCAAAGATTACAGTTAAATTAGAAAGAAAAAGTAGGCAATGCAAAAATCCATTGCATTAAGAAGCAAACATTACGGTAGTGGTAAAAATAAGCTTCGATTTTTCTGGCGAGTTTGGCGAGGAAATGATTCGCAACTTTCCTAAGAATACGAGACATGAAAGCAAGTCGAAGATCCACACTTAATTTATTGAGAAAGAACACACATATTGTTGCAGAAATTCATTTGTAAGTATAAAAATCATTAGATATTTTTAAGTTCCGCGGTGTGAAAATAGCGGGAGAACCACACGATAATAGGTACGCTGTTTGCTTTTCCCCTCTCTCGCGCTTCTGCACCCAGCCTCCTATTCACACCTCCTAAAGAAACAGAAGAAAAGAAAAGAGATAAAGGAGGAGGAAAAACTAAAAGTATCAGGGATCATTTTGTGTCAGTGACGAGTGAACCATCCCACCGAAATCCGTAAACAGCAGATCCCGGCTGACATCCATCAAATGCGACAAAAAAGTGTCTTGTGTCCGGCTGAGAAGCAAGTCGATAAATTTTCCGCCGGTTTAGACGCAGTGACAGTGAAACAAGAGAGAGAAAGAGAAAGAGAAAGGGGGATAGAAGGACATAAAACTTTCTAGAAAAGATATATTGTCAAAGCGATATATGCCAAACGCAACCAAAACGTTAAAACAAATGGCAAAGTAGTGGGGGGGGGGAGAGAGAGAGAGAGAGAGAGAACCCTTAAAAATTTCAGGAAATTACCAAGGCGATAAATGTTAAATGCGCGTACGGTGCACGGAAGCAAAGCATATTAATGAATGAGGCAGAGCTGACAGACAACTAGGTTGAGAGATAAGTAAAAGTCAATGAGTACATGAAGGAGGTTGGCTTGTGGTGGCAGGAGAAAGTTGTAAAAAAGTTGACAGGCCTTTTTTTTTTTTTTTTTTTTTTTTTTTTTTTGTCGCGGTAGCCTATGCTTGTTGCGATAAACATTTATAGCAACAGATCCCATGTGCTGCTGCAACAGCAAATATTAACAGCTGAAAGAAAATGTTGCAAAAGGGAAAAATCTTGGGAGGATATATATATATATATATATATATATATATATATATATATATATATATATATATATATATATATATAATATATAGTTTATAAAGGGTGTCCTGGAACTTGGCGCACTAATGTCAGGAGATGAATCTAGAGCTGAGAAAAAAAATACTATTAACGTAGTCCAATTCACACCCAATATAAACTACAAGTACCAATGACCTCATGAGTGAATTATGAATGGTACAGTACCAATTTCGCCCATAGAGTTACCGGGACTTCCCAGCGGTTGATAGTTGGACCTAGCGTACTCGTAATGTGATCGTGTATCTTTTACTTAAAATCAGCTCAACAATCACTTCCTGAAGTTAGTGTGTCAAGCCCTGGGACACCCTGTATACTTAAATATGTATGTATAAATGCATATATTTATTATTCATTCATTTATCTGTGTATGTATCCAGTGGGAGAAAAGAAATATTGTTTAACAAATTAAGCGTTTCGAAGTACTATAGAAATATCATCGAAGAAAAGAGTCTTAACACATGTACACCACGCGCACCAGGTAATTGATTAGTCTCCACCTACTACGTAGAAGACTATTGTTTTCGCTGGTATTATTAGTCTCGCCTTAGAGTCTAACAACGATTCCAGGAGAACCGGAGACTGTGAAAGAAATCGGAAGGGCCCAAGTTGTGTGTCCTGGCATGGGCCATTGCTTATAGAAAAAAAAAAAAAAATCCAAGTCCTCACAGTGGCGTCAAGATCGTAGTAACAGTAGCAGACACATGTGTTCTTTGACGCCCTTGTCAGGACCCATGTTGATGTTACACAAGAAGCTACCTAAGGGTCTTTAGATCTTGTTTATATTACACCTGCCTTACCACAAAACTAAGTTGTTACATTGTGGCTCGAAATAAAATTATGTAAATTATTATTCTCTGCCTTAGAGTCTCCCGACGATTCCAGGAGAACCGGAGACTGCACAAGGTTGTGTCCTGGCATGGACCATTGCTGATTGAAAACAAAATTCGAATTTCCCCAATGGGGTCAAAGTCACCAAGAAACAATAGGTGGAGATTAGTGACTGTCTGTAGGACGGTTACAGAGTTATAGTTTAGAAATTAGTAGGTGGAGGCGCCCACCATCCACTTACTCGTGCTGCCTTCAGATGGCTAAGCAGAGTGGCAAGACAAATGACTTAGTGTTACTCAGGAAACCGTTTACTACGTTGTGTGTAACCACATAACCAAGTGACGCTTGATGATTCAGCACACTTCAGCCAGATCGGCCCGTAATGGTTTAATTCCGAAGATAGTTGGGATGGTTGCTCACTTAATGCCACTCGGGTGCAAACGAGTCTTGTCACTTCTGTCTTAAATGTCGGGAGTGAATAGCCTAGTCCAGGGTCCGTACACTCCTGATGGGGCAAAAATTGTAGGATGGATGAATGGATGGAATTATGCGCTAAGTATGCAGAGCCGCGGTGGACTGATTGGCAGCGTACTCATCCGGCGATGGTTGCACCTTTAGCCAAGTATTCGAACCCAAACCGTGCCTCATGTTTAAAGCTGAGGCTGGTAGTATTCCCTTTCGTATGTGTGCATATTGTTCACACCCTGTCGGTTATGTCAGTGGCATGTACAAACTTCAACACACAGTGTTAGCCATTATAAAACTTCGACTTCCACGTGCATCACTTTCTATGCTGAAGAGGTGTGCCTTCGTGTGGTGGCACTGTCACGACCCAGAAGTCCTTAGCTTATAACTTTTATCTAATATCAAGAACATCTGAATCACTCAGTCAATTGAAAATTGCTAGAAACCATGCAAAAGCGGGAATAAATCTCGCTAAATCGAACATTCTTCGCAACCAAGCACCCAAACTATTAAATATTCCCAGTGACAATCGCATGTTCTGATCAACTCCTAATTCTTTCAGTAATAATTGTAATAAATCATCACCCATTTCCCCACTAAAATCTTCAGATGGCAACACTGTAAGTGAACGTGGTAAAGCAAACATCCTTGCCAGTACATAACCTAGAAATTCTACCTTAGAGGAAGTCGGCCAGAACGTCCCTGTACTGAAACTTCACTTTCCCTCAATTGCTCCGCTTAAGATACAGAATATCTATCTATCTACTGTATATACCTAAGCTGCTTTCCCCAAATAAAAGGGGAAGACAATTTACCAACCAACAAAGCTCCAGGTCTAGATGGAATTCCTCCTTTTTTTTTTTTAATGTTCCCCAGAACTTGCTCCTGTTCTAGCTAAAATATTCAGATTATGCATACGTACTTCTTCATTCCCTAATTCCATCCAGAGCCGAAGAAAGGCAGTTCCTCTGACCCCTCTGGTTTCAGACCAATAGCTATCACATCTTCTCATGGTAAAGTATTTGAGACTGTCACTAATACCTACATTATTAAACATCTTGAATCCAACAACTTAATTACTGATTGACAGTATGGTTTTCGCCACAAAAAAATCCACAGTTGATATACTCAGCCTTATACTGTCCATCAGTCAACTGACCGACATGGAGAAACCCATCCAGCAGCCCTTGATGTTTCTAAAGCTCTTGAATGAGTATGGCACCGTTCCCTGCTGTCCGAACTCCCTTACTATGGCCTATCATCTTTTGTTCCTCTGTTTTCCTCACCTCTCAGTGACAGAAAGATAAGAGTAAAAGTAGATGATATACGGTACTGTATATTCCAGTTTTCACTCGATTAATGCCAGTGTATCACAAGGATCAGTTCTGGCTCCAACCCTATTCCTAATCCATATTAATGATCTCTTATCTGTCACCCATAATCCCGTTCATTCATATGCAGATAACACTTCACAGTTCATTCTCACTTATACACCCATTCACAGAGTTTAACATCTCTAACCACAACTCATTGCAGCAATCTCCATAAATCAAGACTTATCGCTGAATGGGGACAAAATAACATTGTCTCATTTAATGCCAGAAAAACCTAATATATACAGTTTACTAATAGACAGATATTGTCTGATTCCTATATTACCTTCAGTGCTTTTAATATTCCAATTTTCAAAAGTATTGAAGGTCTCAGTTTTTCACAATGCCCTCGGCTGGACGTCTCATGTTAGATCACCTCCTAAAGTCGCCTCAAAGTATTATTGTACAGAGCCCGCAACTTAATCACTGACGAGCAGTTACCTATGATTTACAAGAGTCATGTGCACTCTCAGCTGGAATATTGCTCACCCTTGTTGAATGGATGTGGAGAGGCTGCACTATAACAACCGGACAAAATTCAGAACCAAACTGTTAGAAATATTAATAACCCTACGTCTACAAATGAACTACCTCCCCTACAAATCAGGAATGTTGCCTCCCTTGCATTGTTTAACAGATACTTGTATGTCAAATGCTTTGACGGAGTTGAATCCATTGTGCCACCTCTTCACGCCTTCCCCCGCTCTACACGGGTATCTTTTAGTGCTCATGACTGGACTGTCACACTGCCATATTGCAGAACTTCTGCCGTTCAGAATTCCTTTATTCCCTTAACTGCATCTTTTTGGAACATGCTTCCCCAAAGCGGTTTTCCTCCAGACTTCAACCTACGGCTGTTCAAGTCCAACAGTTTTCGAGTTTCATGAATGAAGGACACCTGTCATCTGGTGTTTGGATTATTTTTTTCGATTCATTTGTTTTTCCATCCTGTCCTGTTATTGTAAAAAAAAAAAAAAAAAGGCCATATAGTAAAATGGGTCCAGGAGGGAAAATAGCTTCATGGGGAATATACAGTACATCCTCGTGGGAAAATAGGTTCATACGGGAAATACCACAATTAGCAAAAATAAGTCCTTAGGGGAAGTAGGTCCATGGTGTAAAGTAGGTCCAAGGTGAAAAATAAGTCCATGGGAGTAAGGGCATTAAAGGGTAAAAATAAGCCTATGGAGGAAACTCTGTCGACGTGAGAGCGTCTCTCGAGGAAAATCAGGGATGGGAGACTGAGACTTTGGTGGTATAGCCGGAGATAGGCTTATGTACACTTGGATTATGAAGAGCGCCAAGTGTTGCAGCGATATAATTATACATCAGGTGTACCAAGTAATTTGTATATTGTGTACCAAAATACCAAAGTATCCAGTATTATCTACCAGATGAGACAAAAATAAACTTATAAATCCGTTCATGATGATACATGAACATGTCTCAGATAAAGTTCAAAATGATTTACACCAGATGGTGTAAAAATCCACACAATATATTAAGAGTTGCGACCAAAATAAGCATGTAGACCTGCAGTAAATATTCCCAACTATACAGTATACTACAGTTTCAGCGAAGTTATATACAGCAGATGCATCAGATATTCGCATCAGTATACCAGATGCAATCAAAACATCTTTATAATGTAAGACGCAAGATATTATTTGATATACACCAAATGCGTCTGTAATCCAAAAAGTATAATACACCTAATGTGCTAAAAATTCAGGTCGTGTATACCAGATGCGACTAAAACAAATGTGAAGGTGTGAGAGGTGGGGAGGTGTATGCTGACTGGCGTTGTTGACACCTCCGCATTGTTTTACCATTAATGTTGGCGGCATATACGGCGGTTAAGAGTGACTGGCAAATGGTTGGTGATTGCAGGTGAGTGCCTGGAGGTCTTGCGTTACCACCTGAGGTTTCAAGATTCATACATTAATTTGTTCCGGTAATTCGTTTAATAAATGACGAAGGGAATAAATGTGGATATCTTGTTAGCACCTTCAGTGCCTTCCTTACTTGTTATTACCTGTCAATTACGGCTTTACTCTTTTGTTCAATAATTATTTAGTTGTGTCGCCTTATTTTTGGATAGAACACACGTCATACCTAACAAGACATAACCAGATATGATGACTAATATGTCTAAAGTTTAATATCCATCGGCCCTAACCTTGAGTAAAGAAGGAATAACAATGCGACCTGCAGTCCATTCTTCCACATGGAGGCCAGCTTGGACTAAAGCCCTGGAAGGCAGGAAAATCTAAACATAGCAGTGTAGATAGAATGTCAGAATAACAAACCAAGATAGCACAGCCACGTCTTTTTTTAATGCACAGGAAGTGCTATGTAACAAGACAACAGCATCTTAATAAGTATTACGCTATTGTTGACAGAAAATCCCAAGACATTTAAAAATGCATCAAGTACGAAAGCAGCAAGAGTTGTTATCAGAACAATCCATTTGGTGCTCAGGGGCTGTAACTCTCAGGCTTCTTTGACTCACTCCTAGCTGAATAAAATCATCTGGCGTTAAAGATAAACATGAGATACGTGCCCTTAGCCGTTTATGGAGATGAGCTTTAATAACTTGCAGTAGACATTTGAGATTGTGGCGTGTTATACACTCACTGTGCTGGGATAAGGCCACTGTATCATTCAGTTTGCTGCAGTTACCTCCCATAGGCGTTACCCTGGGTACTCATTTTACCTGCCAACTCACAAAGGGTGCACAGACACTAAAGTCGTTTGGCGATAGTTGTCCGCATCAGGATTCCAACCCCGGCGCTATCTGGTTATTCGTAGCTGTCAGTGCTAATCATGCGACCACCGTGGTGGTAGTGCTTTAGCCGGAATAAAATATTAGAAAAGACGCGACAATGAGAGGGTTAATGAGTACAAGATCAATATTCGCGTGGTCTCGGCTGAATATAAAAGTCTTGTGTGAACTGGAAAATATTACTAGTGAGACTCGACCATGAGAGGGCTTGTGATATGACCGACGCAGACTACTACGCCATTTCGTGGTCAATTCGTGGTTTAGACCAAGTGTGTTTCTATAAAAAATTTCCATGTCAACCACTTCACACCTATGACTTGTTTGATTTTATTTTTGCATCCTTGAAACACTTTTATTCAGCAAAGGAGAGACTCCAACCAGGAAGGTTTAGATAGAGCCGTCATTAACCCCTTCAGTATGAGGTCTCTGAGAGACTGAATAAAATCGTCTGGGAGTAGCAAGAATAAACTGAAACACAGGGTACGTCACCGGACAAAAGGCGTTAACATTTATAAGGCTTCGAAACTAACCTTAATAACTCCCTCAATCCATGTACATCACTTTTATTCTTGCTTCAAACGATTTCACTCACATTAGAAGAACACACTAGTGGTGATGTGGTTAACAAAGGCTGTATGTAACCACTTCACCTCTGAATAGGCTACCCATCCTATAAATGTCTGAAGATAGCAAGAATAGCCTAAAGAAATGCATCATCGAACTGAAATTTTATTTTTCCTTTGTACTTGCCTACCGTATGTGAAAACTCCGGTAATAAAGAGGTTAATGAAGACAGTTTTTGGCCTCTTCAATAAAAAAGCATATTTTAATTTGAATGAAACTGACAGCAGTTAGCAATATTAAAAAAAAAAAAAAAGTTGCCGTATTCAAGAGGTTAATTTAAACGAAGAAGGATCTCTTGCTCTGAAGAAGTTAATGAATTTACATTTTATCAGCTAACGTCGGGAGATTCTATTCAGTTGTAAAAAAAAAAAAAAAAAAAAAAAAAAGCATCGTTGCAGAAGGGTCTCAAAAAGAAGAAGAAGAAAAAAAAAAGCATCGTTGCAGGAGGGTCTCCAATAATTATCTTAGAATTAAAACATATTTCATTTTCCGGGTAACATCAGACAGTTCTATTCAGCCCAAAGAAGGCCTCACAGTCAAAGGGTTAAGAGCAGGAGAAACATCCAGAGGTGTAGGTGATGGCTGTAGGAAGAAAGGTATAAGTAATTTTAAAAAAAAAAGTTAGAGTACAAAGCTGGAACAGTTAGGCGACAAAAAATAATGCGGTATACCCATTCAGTCCGGCAAACTCGACAATGGTGACCCCTTAATACAGTGACACCTTCAGGACAGTGACCTCATCAATACAGTGACGCCATCAATACAGTGACACCATCAATACAGTGACACCTTCAGTACAGTGACCCCACCAATACAGTGATCTCATCAATACAGTGACACCTTCAATACAGTGACCCCATCAGTACAGTGACCCCACCAATACAGTGACCCCATCAATACAGTGACCCCACCAATACAGTGACCCCACCAATACAGTGATCCCACCAATACAGTGACCCCATCAATACAGCGACCCCATCAATACAGTGACACCTTCAGTTCAATGACCCCATCAATGCAGTGACACTTTCAGTACAGTGACGCCTCAGTACAGTGACACCTTCAGTACAGTAACACCTTCAGACACCTTCAGTACAGTCACACCTTCAGTAAACTGACACCTTCAATACAGTGACCATTCAATACAGTGACCCAGTACAGTGACACCTTCAGTACAGTGACCCTTCAGTTCAGTGATACCTTCAGTAGAGTGACTCATCAGTAGAGTGACCCTTCAGTACAGTGACACCTTCAGTACAGTGACACCTTCAGTACAATGACACCTTCAGTATTGTGACACCTTCAATACAGTGAAATGTATAACCCACTGAATCCAATGGCGTTTTGTATATCATATTATCTCCAGACGATTTTACCAACTTTAGTTGGACTTTTCGAACCTTAGGGATCAACTGTTCATTACGCTTCATTTGCCTTTCACTCCGGAGATCTCTCCTAAGATATGAAATCGACTGGAGGGAGAAAGAATGAATTTATTTTACGTGATCGGAGTGAAGGACTTGATATTTAGCATGCCGTCCTGGCAGAGTATTCTGATCGGCCGAGATGTCCTGGACTCGATGAGTCAGTGACAGCCTTTAGTAACCCTCTCATTACATAATTCCTTCCCTAAACTGAATGAAAATATTCGGATGCAGCAAGAATTTTAACAGCAAGCCAGTAGGTGACGATGGCCATCTCTAAGCGGATCAAGCTTTGTCAGCGACGGGAATTGAGTTTCGATACTAAAATTCATTTCTGTATGGAGGTAATCCAGTGCAACATTCTACCCAAGAATCATGGTCCTGGCTTAATAATCTTCGGATCCTTAGCATTTCGCTCGAACGTAGCTGTGACTTTAGCTATTTTCGCCGGTTTCCCTTTTGATGACCTTTTACCCCTGACCTGGTCAATGTAGCACACAGGTGTACAGTAGAAAGTTGTAGTACTAGTCAAGATCTATAAGCATGCAAACTTTCATTCAGTTCTATCTTCGGAGCCTTAGCACTTCGCACGAGCATAATTGTGATTTTAGCTATTTTCATTGTTTTCCCATTTGATGACCTTTGACCCCTGACCCGGCCAATGTAGCACATAGGTGTCCGTAGAAAGTTGTAGTACTAGTCAATATCTATAAGCATACAAACTTTCATTCAATTCCGTTGAGCTGCTGAGAAACTAGGAGGGCATTTATTAAAACCAGTGCTGGTTGCTAGGGACGCCGAGGCCAATCTTCGCAGAGTTGCCACTTGAAAACTAGAGGAGAGAGGAAATAAATGGATGGCACACTTCCGATAGGGAATGCCCTCAAGATTGCGCCTAAAGAAGTCAGAGTTTTCTAGGACGATTAGTAATGCTTCTACCGCTCAAAACGTGAAAAGTACGAAAAAAGCGGGTTTTCGGCCGCTGTTAGGCAACGAATAGTTGCCAAGTAACCAAATACTTGCGGACACAATTACGTCATCGGCTGGTTATTGTGTCCAAGTTTGGTCGGAATCGGTTAGTTCTGATGGGTAGAAGTGCCTGCCACAATTAAGCAAGATTACAAGAGAGAAAACGCGACTAACAATAAGGGCAGCAAGGAGTAGATCAACAGAAATATAGTCGTCCTAGTCAGAGGGTTATGCACTTCACTACATCAACTTCGTTGTAAAATATACAGCAAGCTTGCAGTTGTAAAACCATTTTATTCAACTTAAGCAATTATATTTGCCATTGGAAAGCCTTATCGTATTATACAAGATCACAAAGACTATACCTATAACCCCATCAGTTCGAGAAGAGTATCCTAAGCTGAATAAAAGCGTCTGCAAATAGCAAGAATATAACAGAAAATATGCCCTGGTTTGAAAGAGTTGATTCATTCCATGGGTTATATTCTTTTGTTGTAAGTCTTTAATACGAAACGTCCTTTTTATACTGAAATGAAATTGTCAACACCAGTCCAAGTGCTTCATTCTTATTTTGCTCTCGCTGATACACTACAGTTTTATTCAGCTTATGAAAGATCACTACTCTTTAATAAGTTACTGAAGACTTCAGCTAACCCCCAGATCGAAAACTGTCTCCCATATTGTTGAACTATCTAGAGGTAGAAAGAATGAAAGTATTACATCATCGGATAGAGGGGAGTAAAGAGGTGCAATCATCGTCCTTCCTAGAGTTATTAAAATTGTCTGGTGAATGCAAGAATAAAATACAATAGGTGTCATCGTCCTGAATGGATAAATAGAAACTAGTTGTAATATCCAATACTCGTGACCCTCCATAACATGAATAAACTCGCCTGGTGGTGACAGACATACGGTAATACAAAAGGCGTCATCATACCAAAAACTTCAAGCGGTTTGGTAAAAGAGAGAGAGAGAGAGAGAGAGAGAGAGAGAGAGATGGTGGTAAAAAGGCAGATATCATTCGGTAATGAAGGGAAAGAAAAAATAATAAATTTTCACTTGCGAAGCTCAAGATGTGATTAATTAATAAATATGAAAAAGGCATAAGTACTGCTCCTAGAAGTCGGATATTCATGTAGCATTACGACAGTTACAGTAGTAGTACTAGTAGTGACAATGGTAGTGGTAGCAGTAGTAGTACTAGCAGTGGTAGTCGTAGTAATAGTAGTAGGAGTAGTAACAGTGGTAGTCATAGTAACAGTAGGTAGTCGTAGCAGCGTTGTTGTAACGTAACAAAGCCGTATCTCATTTTTACTCATTTTGACATTATCAGTCCTGCGAAGCAAGATGGTATCATTTTCAGCAACCTGTCCTAAACCGCTGCGCGAGATTCATCCTGTGTGTGTGTGTGTGTGTGTGTGTGTGTGTGTTTGCTTTAAATCTTGTTAGGCTATTTTGTGGTTTTGACTGAACTTCCCAGGTGAGTTCGTCTGGTTATTGGGAACGTCTTCCACAACATACAGTTTTCTAGCCTCAGCTTTGAGGGGGGGTCATCCCTCTCACCATATTAAAAATTCTCGGTAATAATGAAAGGAAGGCAAATATGATTTTGATATCTTAGTGTGATTTGCAATGGACTCTCATCCTTAAAGCTATATTTTAGGAGCATGATTCCCCAATGATTATAGAGGGGGAATCAGCCCCCCTCCCTAGAAAAAAACGATCAGATATAGGGGAAAGATTCGAATGAAACTTACCAGGCTAGTTTTCGCGTTATTCCAAAGGTCTTCCACTATATATAATTTCCCAACCATGAGTTTTATGGGGATCAGTTCCCCTCATCTAATTAATATGTCTTAGTAAATGAAAGGACAACTATAACTTTGATGTCTTAGTAAGTTTTATACAATAGTCTCTCATCCGTAATGCGATATATGAGGAGCATGACTCCCCCTGTGGTTACCAGGGTGTCAGCCCCCTCCAAAGAGTAAAATGATCAGAAACGGGAAAGTGAGCGCATGGGTTCCAACAAAATCGTCATAGATATCACAGGGTGGGTATAGAGTTTTCATGTTTTCTCTGAATGCACAAGAAGAAACTTCACATCTACTTTAATATTATGACACACACGCTCGCTCAGCGAAAGCAGGGTAATGTTTTGGTCGAAGTGTGTTTGTTTCTCTAACTCTCCTGCTGTGTGTGTGTGTGTGTGTGTGTGTGTGTGTGTGTGTGTGTGTGTGTGTGTGTGTGTGTGTGTTGTCAAAATTACTCAGTTTTATCGTAATTTATTCAGAATTAGTGGAAGGACTAAGGATCTGCCAAGAAATTGATCTGTCGTTTTTAGAACAATGGGTGAAAGGTCAAGGTCACGGAATAGGTCAAAGGTTAACCAGCAAGGTAAATTTAAAGCGTTTTTATCCGATTTAGACCAAACTTAGTGCAAGGTTGATGGTAATGCAAGAATGAAGCAAGTTAATTTTGAAAATAATCTGCCAAAAGACAATATCACAGGGTAGGGTCAAAGACTGACGCCTGTTTCTGTGTATAACTAAAACTGTTTTGATGGACAAGACTTGGTGGATGCGCTGACGGTCCTCCATGGATTTAGCTTATAGCTTTGTTTGTTTGTTTGTTCGGTCAATAGGTCAATGATTAGGGTGACATGACAGGATCATCTTAAACAGTTTTTATCCGATTTGTACAGAACTTTGTAGAAGGCTTTGGGGTAAGACGAAAATAAAGGAATTCTATTTTGATAACAATCAATTTAATATTCAAGACACAGGGAGGGGTCAAGAGTCAAGGTCATATGGCAAGGTGTGAGGGTTCAGGGTAAAGTAAGGATGAAGGGATTCGATTCTGAGAACAGTATGTCAGAGGTTAATGTTGCAGGACAAACTCATATGTTCAGTCCAAAAAATTCAGACTTTAATTCGATATGGCCCGAACGTGGTAGACAGACTGAGTCAAGCATGAAGAAATACGATTTTGAGAACAATAAGTGAAGAACATAAGTCACAGGACAAGTTCCGCTTTAAAAATTTTGGTCCATTGTCTACCAAAGTTGGTGGCAGTGTTATGCGTCAGACAAGAGTGAAGTAATTTCATTTTGAGAGCAGTCGACCGAAGGTCAAGGCCACCGGACAGTCAAATGCTCAGCCTCTCGACCAACTGGTAGGCGCGGGTGTTGCACTCTGTCAATGCCCCTTTTGTTATTGTTGTTGTTGTTGTTGTTCTTGTTATTATTATTATTATTATTAGTATTATTATTATTATTATTATAGTTGTTCTTGTTGTTGCACTTGCGCCTCTGGAGCGAGGACGGGGTAATGTTTTACTCAACGTATGCCTCTCCTTCTATCTGTGTGTGTGTTCTTACCTACCTAATTGTTCTTACCTAATTGTATCTTTACAGGAATGAGTCAGGCTCGTACTGTCCCGTGTCTTAAACCATATTTATCGTACATATCCTTAAATTTGTGAATTGTTTGGGCACACACTATTTCATTCGGTAATGCATTCCTTTGATCAATTGCTCTGTTTGGAAAACTGAATTTCCTTACGTCTTTATCACCTCTCTTCTTATGCAGTTTTTTGCAGTGTCCTCTTGCTGATGCTTCTCCATATGTTAAGTAATCATTTATGTCTACTTTCTCCTTCCCTGATATGCACTTATATAGCATTATCATGTCACCTCTTTTCCTTCTCTCCTGTAGTGTTGGTAGATTCAGTTTATTTAGTCTTTCTTCGTAGCTTAGGTCCCTTAAGCTTGGTATCCATCTTGTAGCTGCCCTTTGTGTGTGTGTGTGTGTGTGTGTGTGTGTGTGTGTGTGTGTGTGTGTGTGTGTGTGTGTGTGTGTGTGTGTGTGAACAAAATAACTGGAACAGTATTATCCATTTTTAACTGAAGTTGATGGAATAGCTGAGAATCTTTCCAGAAGCTGACCTCTTACTAATTCTTATATCAATACTTCAAAGGTCAAGGTCACTGGGCTAGGTCAATATTTGAACTAGCAAGGTCAGCTTTAGCATTTTTTATCCGACTTAGACCAAAGTTGGTGACAGTGTTGAGGGTAAGGCAAGAGCCACGGGCTTCAGTTTTGAGAACAATTTTTCAAAAACTAAGGTCTAAGTTCGCCCCGGGTGTTTATACTTAAGCAAGCTAACTGATGGAGTGTTGATCTGATTTGGGCCAAACTTGGTGGAATTGTTCAGGATAAGACAAGAGGTTCGACAATGATTTTTAGGAACAATAGATGAAAGGTCAGGGTCACATGGCAAGATCAGTTTAAAGATTTTGTCTGATATAGATCCAATTTTGTTGAATGATTCAGGGTAAGACAAGGATAAAGTGAGTGGATTTTGGAGAACCATCGTCAGTGATACAGGCGAAAGTCATGGGTATGGTGACATGACAAGGCCAACTTAGATAGTTTTGAAGTGATTAGGCTAAAGTTGGTGGAACTTTTGAGGGTCAGGAAGGAATTAAGTAATTCAATTTTGGGAGCAATCGGCCAGAGTCTAGGTCAGGGGGGAAAGTCTATATTCGGCCCTTAGACCAAATGCATGTCGCGAGTGCTGTATCCTTATTACCATTATCATCATCGTCGTCGTCGTCGTCGTCGTCGTTGTCGTCGATGTCGTCGTCGTCATCAAGAGCAATGAAGGAACTGACAAGGGTTTGACACTCCCTCTGTTACTCGACAGTCAATGTAATTATTCTTTCTGGTGGCAAAAGTGAAAACATCTAAAAAGGAAATTCATAAAATATTATATGTGCAGATGCTCATGGTGATAGAATTAATGATGTGTGAATGATGCGCGGCTAAATTCGTTCAAATGATGTTCATACCGGCATCACCTATAATTATTTATCATTTATTACCATCTGTTTTAATTTGTTTCAGGACTGTGCATCACGCAGTCTTTCAGTGCAGGTATATGAGTTGCGGTAATGATGATGATGATGATGATGATTATTATTATTATTATTATTACTCGCTTAAAGGCCGCCTTCGGCGGCCTCCGCTCGATGTTAAGTCAACTCCTATTTTCAGTCGTAAGGTAACGGAAATCTGAATTACTCATGTCGTGTGCGAGGCGGAGCGAGGAATTTTCCCTTGTTTTTTATCCTGCTGGGACACCCGTTGAGGAGAGAGAGAGAGAGAGAGGGGGGGGGGCAGGATAGTAGTGTTTGCTACTATACTAAAATATACTATAGCGTTATAGCATACAATTTGAGGAGTATCAGGAGGGAGGAAGGAAAGACAAGAGAGTGATAATACAACAAACACGTCACACTTCTCCCTTCAATCATGATGGTAATTTTCGATGCCGGACCAAGGACGAATTAGTCCCCTCCACTAAAAGCAAATACTAAATTTGAAGCCAAAGGCCAGAAATATGTCATAGCTCGGGAACCAGTGGCCCGACTGGACTGAAAATTGTTTTATTATTCAAGTTAGAGCATTTTAATGGTACCTTGCTCTAACAAAAATTGCATTACCTTGCGCCGTTTTTGCTGTTACGGTAATAAACAAACAAACATACAGAAATCGGATCATTATTGTATGATGATTTTTACTACTACTACTACTACTACTACTACTACTAAAATTTTACTATTTCATTGTAATTATTTTTCTCATAATTAAGGATGATGTTTTATAACGGTATCAAAATTGTTATTTTTTTTTATTACTTCCACTACTACTACTACTACTACTGTTACTACTTCTTTCACTACTTCATTCAAGGGAGTAGGATGTAACACAAGTTAAGCACTGCGGCATTCCGAAGGTGATTGGAGAGTCGCTGACAAGGAGAGCTTGAGCTCCCTTATGATCAGCCCTTAGGACTAGCTCCTGAACATCCCCCTTTGCTGAACTTTTTCAGTGTCTCAGTAACACAGAGTAGGCCAGCATGCTCTCTTGTACAACTTCTACTGTAACTGTCAACCCCGAACTACATGCAATTACACATCACGCTTCCTATTCAATATTAAGACAAGACATGGCATCTCAACACCCATCCTCGGAGTCTGCAGAGGGTGGGGACCATAAACGTCCCCTGCATCAGCCTCTCTCCCGGTGACGGCCAAGAGAGATGCTTGGAACCACTGTCTGACTCACTTCATCATTTCTGCAACATTCGTGGTCTTTCCTCTAATATTCTCTCTGTTGAGCACCACTTCTTATCCTCTAAACTTCACCTTCTCTTACTCACTGAGAATCAGCTGTCTGAGGAGACTGATGGAAAACCCTTCTCTCCATCCTCCTACTTTCTCTATATTTGCACCGACGCCAAAGGTGGCTCTTATGTATATGTATGCAACGACATATCTTACACTCGTGTTCCTGAATACTCTACACTCTGGCTTCGGCTGTCCTGTCATTCTCTGACTAAATATATCTGTGCTGTGTACTTATCCCCTAATTCTACTGTGAAAATTTTTTGACTGTCATACTTCTAAGATGGAACACATCCTATCAATTTCTCCATTCTCTGAAATTCTCCATTCTACGTGATTCTAATGTTCACTACATATGGCTCTCCTCTCCCTTCTTTGATTCACTTGGTGAACAAACCTACATCTTTTCTATCCTTAATGACCTAGAGCAGCTTGTACAGCACCTTACCCGTATCCCTGACTGCCTTGGGGAGGAGTTCCAACGTACTTGATCTCTTTCTTACAACTAATCCTTCTGCTTACACTGTTAATCTTTTCTCTCTGTTGGGCTCCTCCGATCACATTCTTATCACCTTAACCTGTCCTATCACTCCGGTACAGCCTGTGGACCCTCCAAAGAAAAGTCGTCTGTGGCACTTTGGAGCTGAGGATTGGGAGGCCCTCAGGCAGTACTTCTTTGATTTTCCCTGGAATGATTATTGCTTCCATGGCCGGGAGCCATCCGGGTGTGCCTTGCGCATTACGGAGGTTATTCTCTCGGGCATGGAAGCATACATTCTTTTCTCATATCCTTTGACTAATGCAAGAAAGTCTTGGTTTAATCACGCTTGTTCTAATGCTGTCCGCAACAAGGAGAGGGCCTATGAAAGGTACCGGAGCCAACCCACCCCTGAATCACATCTTTTGTACGTTTCTGCCCGGACTCGTGCTAAGTCTGTTCTTCGCTCTGCTAAAAATAATCTCATCCATACTAAATGCTCTCAACTCTCCAACTCGAATTCTTGCCGTTTCTTCTGGCACCTTGCCAAAAACCTTTCTAACAACTTTACCTCATCATCCTTCCCTACTCTTTTCTACTCTGATGGCTCTGTAGCTATTTCTTCTGCTGATAGAGCAGATCTCTTCGCTCAGACTTTCTCCTCCAATTCTACCTTAGACGATTCCGGTGCTGTTCCACCATCACTTCCTCCTTCTGGCTTCCTCATGGCTGACATTAAAATTTCTTCAGCTGATATATTTTCTGCCATCACAGGCCTCAATACTAATAAGGCATATGGGCCTGACGGAGTCCCTCCTGTTGTTCTCAAGAACTGTGCTTCTGTGCTTACACCATGCCTAGGCAAACTCTTTCACCTTTGTCCATCAACTTGTACCTTTCCTTCTTGCTGGAAGTTTGCTCTCATTCAGCCAGTCCCAAAGAAGGGTGACCATTCCCAACCGTCTAACTATCGTCCAATTGCTTTAACATTCTGTATCTCAAAAGTTTTCGAGTCAATTCTTAATAGAAAAATTTTAAAGCATCTTTCCTATCACAACCTTCTTTCTGATCGTCAGTATGGGTTCCGTCAGGGATGCTCCACTGGCGATCTTCTCATCTACCTTTCAGATTCCTGGTCATCCTGCTTTCAGGACTTTGGCGAAAGCTTTGCCATTGCACTTGACATCTCAAAGGGTTTCGATCGAGTCTGGCATAAATCTTTAATTTCCAAATTGCCCTCTTATGGTTTCTATCCTTCTATCTGTGCCTTCATCTCTAGCTTCCTTTCTGGTCGTTCTGTAGCCGTTGTTGTAGACGACCATCGTTCTTCCCCTAGATCTATCAACAGTAGTGTCCCTCAGGTCTCTGTCCTATCACCAACTCTCTTCCTTTTATTCATCAATGACCTTCTAAGCTGTACATCTAACCCTATCCACTCATATGCTGATGACTCCACTCTTCACCTTTCCATTCGGTTCCCGCAACGTCCATCTCAGCAGTTACTTCAACAAACAAGGGATGAGGCTATGGCACACCTAATGTCTGACTTGGCTCGTATCTCTGACTGGGGTAAAAATAATCTGGTCGTTTTTAATGCATCAAAGACTCAGTTTTTACACCTATCAACCCGACAAAATCTTCCACAGGTATACCCACTAATGTTTAATAATATTCAGCTTAATCCTGCATCATTCTTGAACATGCTTGGGATTTCATTTACTCGGGACTTATCTTGGAAAGATCATATTACATCTCTTGTAAAATCTGCTTCTAAGATATTAGGTGTGCTAAGCTGACTATTCCTTCTTTACCCCTGCACAATTGTTGACTCTATACAGGGGTTTTATCCGCCCCTGTGTGGAGTACAACTCTCATGTGTGGGGAGGCTCCCCACATATAGCTCTTCTCAGTAGGGTGGAGTCAAAGGCTTTTCGTCTCATTAACTCTCCTCCTCTTTCTGGCTCCCTTCAACCTCTGTCTCTTCGCCACACTGTTGCATCTTTATCTCTTTTCTATCGTTACTTCAATGGTCACTGCTCCTCTGAACTGTCTGCATGCATTCCTCCACCTTTACGACAGGCGCGTAGCACCCGTCTAGCAGCAAACTCTCATCCCTTTTCTGTCCAACTCTCTAATGCAAGAGTTAACCGTTACTCCCAGTCCTTCATTTATGCAACAGGTCAACTCTGGAACTGTCTTCCTCTGTCTGTATTTCCTGCTTCCTATGATCTCCAGTCTTTCAAACGCAGTGTGTCCAGGCATCTCGAAATGATCGGATGTTGAATTTGGCTCTCTCTTGTATTTTGTTTTTCTGTGGGAAGGAGCAATAATTGCGGCCTCGCGGCCTTTGGTTCCTTCTTCCTCGCATAAAAAAAAAAAAAAGGCATATGGGCCTGATGGGGTCCCTCCTGTTGTCCCGAGAACCGTGCTTCTGTGCTTACACCCTGCCCAGGTAAACTTTTTCACCTTTGTCAACTTGTATTTTTCCTTCTTGCTGGAAGTTTGCGCTCATTCAGCCTGTCCCCAAAAAGGGTGACCATTCCCAGTCCTCTGACTATCGCCGAATTACTTTAACATCCTGTATTTCTAAAGTTTTGAATCTATTCGTAACAAAATAAATAAATGAATAAATAAAGCTCCTTTCCTATCACAACCTTTTTTCTGATCGTCAGTATGGGTTCTGCCAGGGACACACCCAGCTGGCGATCTTCTCATCTACCTTTCACACTCTGGTCATCCTTCTTTTGGGACTCTGGTCAAAGCTTTGCCATTGCACTTGACATCTCAAAGGCTTTCAATTGAGCTTAGCATAGATCTTTAAGTTCCAGACTGCCCTCTCACGGTTTCTATCCTTCTATTTGTGCCTTCACCTCTAGCTTCCTCTCCGATCGTTCTATAGCTGCTGTTGTAGACGGCCACTGTTCTTCTCCTAGAGCTATCAACAGTGGTGTTCCTAAGGCGTCTGTCATATCATCAACTCTCGTCCTTCTCTTCATCAGTGACCTGAGCTGTACGTCTAACTCTATCCACTCGTACGTTGATACTCCATCCTTCGCCTTTCCATCTGCTTCTCGCAGTGGCTATCTTAGCAGTTACTTCAACACACAAAGGATGAGGCTATGGCACATCTGATGTCTGACGTGACTCATATCGCTGATTGGAGTAAAAGTAAATCTTGTTTCTTTTAATGCATCAAAAACTCAGTTCTTACATCTTTCAACCTGTCAAAATCTTCTTCAGGAGAATCTTCTAACTTTTTACAAAATCCAACTCAGTCCTTCATCATCTTTGAAAATACTTGGGATTTCCTTGTCTTGGGAATCATCCTGGGGAGATCATCTTATCTCTCTTGTAAAACCTGCTTGTAAAGTGTGCTAAGCCGAATCATTGCCTTCTTTATCCCTGCACAGTTGTTGACTTTATGCAGGGAGTCTTATTCGTCCCCTGTGTAGAGTAGAACTCTCATGTATAGGAAGGCTTCCCACATACAGCTCTTCTCAACAAGCTGGAGTCAAGGACTTTTCGTCTTATTAGCTCTCCTCCTCTTACTGGCGTCCTTCAATCTCTGTCTCTTTGCCGCACTGTTATATTTTTATCTCTCTTCTATCGCTACTTAAATGGTCACTGCTTTTCTGAACTATCTGTTTGTATCCCTCTACCACTATGGCGGGCGCGTAGCACCCGTCTAACAACAAACTTTTATCCCTTTTCTGCCCAGCTCTCTAATGCAAGAGTTAACTGTTACTCCCAGTCCTTCATATATGCAACAGGATAGCTCTGGAATTGTCTTCCTCTGTCTGTATTTCCTACTGCCTATGACCTCTAGTCATTCAAATGCAGTGTGTCCAGTCATCTCTCAATAAATGAATCTTGAATTTGGCTCTGTGTTATCTTGTTTTTATTTTTTCTTAGAGGGAGCAATCTTGCTGGTTCCTAGTCTCTGGTCCCTTCTTCCTAACATGAAACTACTACTGCTACTACTACTACTAGTACTACTACTACTACTACTACTACTACTACTTCTGTTAGTGTAGTTATGATTATAGTAATATAATTGTCATATCCATCATCATTCACTGTATCTAATAAGTGATGATTGTGTTTTAATGTAGTTAGAAATAACAATTATTAAGAACTCTACATAACGTGAAGCTCTTATTGACACTGTAGATTTTTTTTTTCTTTTTCTTGTGGAGGGGGTGGGGGAAGATCTAGAAGGCTGGCATTCCAAGACCGTTCGAGGTGGACTTGAAATTTTTAGGAGTGATGTATCTTGGCTGCACACTTGTTTTGGAACACAAATAGCGCCCTCTATATTATTTTCTCAGTTTTTGCTCTCCTGCACAACAAAAACTACCGAATCGATTCTTTGCAAATGTTCCAGCATGTAGTCGTCAACACATGCTAGTGCACCAGAGTATTGATACTGAGATCCAACAAATACTTTTTGAGATATTGAGGAAAATCAAAATGGCCGCCACATGCTTGAAAGTGCTAAATCGGAAAGTATTTGGCCGATTCTGAGCAAACTCTGTGAGTGAATATGATCTGCATAATATGAATGACCCTTGCTTTGATCTCGAGGTCACAGGTCATAATCCGTAAAAAATTTTGAGCCATACCAAAAGTCCCTTAATATTAGGTCTACAATGATGAAAGTGTATTGAGAATCCTAAGAGAAACTGTAAACCATATCCGATGCGCATGTGAGGATTTTATTTATTTATTTATTTATTTATTTTTTTTTTTGGTTCTAATCTAGAAAATGGCATTATCATCTGGAATGTGGCTTCATCAGTTTCAGAAGTCAAGTTATTATTATTATTATTATTATTATTATTACTTCTATAACTACTACTACTACTACTACTTCTGTTAATGGTTATAATTATTGTAAGCATCATTCACAGTAATACAATGGTAGACAATCTCTCTCTCTCTCTCTCTCTCTCTCTCTCTCTCTCTCTCTCTCTCTCTCTCTCTTTCCATCAGTAGCTATTTACCATACTTACACACAAACACGCACACAAGCACACTCTCTGTGTACACACACTTATGCAAGCTCACATCTCAGCATAAGATACTTTGTGTGTGTGTGTGTGTGTGTGTGTGAGAGAGAGAGAGAGAGAGAGAGAGAGGGGGGGGGAAGGGTTAATAATGAAGTTGAATAATAAGACGTTGGCCCAGAGATCGTGGCATAGGGGTTAGCGGAGACAGGACGGATGTCGACCCCAGGCTGGAGCAGAATCTAATTATTAAAATTTCGTTAAAACAGGATCTACTGACCTAACTCAAGATCCACCGACATTTCCCTGAAATTCTAGTCATGAATGAGACAATTCTAATTTGTGTTTATTTTGGATAGTGGACATTAGCACCGAAGAAGTGACATGCAGAGTTCAGTGATTACTGGACCTCATGACATGGACTATTAAATCTGTACCCAGAGTCAACCACATGAAAAAAAAAAAATAATAATAATAATAAAAATATGTAAGGATAAAGTGAGAGGTCCATGTGGGAGGGTGCATGAGAGTGTAGCGGGTGAGAACTAAGAAGGTGGAGGGTCAAGGTGGGGTAGTATGGTATAGTATGAGAAAGAGTGGTGTGTTGTGGAAGGAGGGGCGCTACTGAGCAGATACTGAAATGAAATTAGTTCTTTTTGTGAAAAACATCCTTCACATTATGTTGCGTCAGACTGGATATTAATGCAAGACAGTTACGTATTTACTGTATATATATATATATATATATATATATATATATATATATATATATATATATATATATATATATATATATATATATATATATATATATATTGCCAGACGCCTCAATCCCGTTTGGGGTGGCCACAAACAAATCGCCTCCAAGTCGCCCTGTCCTCCGCCATTTCACTGCCCTGCTCCCAACTCACACCCCCCTCTCTCATATACCTCTCCACCCCATCCCTCCATCTCATCCTCGGCCTCCCCCTCCCTCTTCCCCCCTCCACCTCACTCACATACACTCTCTTTGTCAATCTTTCACCCTCCATCCTCTCCACATGGCCAAACCACCTCAGTGTGTTCCTCATAACGCTTCCTATCACATCCACATCCACACCACAACGCTCCTTTATATCCTCATTCGTCAGCCTGTCTCTCCACGTGACTCCACAGGCTCCTCTTAAATAACCCATCTCCACTGCTCTCACTCCTGACTTGTGTCCTTCCAACAATGTCCAAGCTTCACTTCCGTACGTTAGAGTTGGTATCACAATACTGTCATGTAGTAACTTTTTCACTTCCATGCTCACTTCCCTGTTTCTTATCACTGCATTCAAAGAACCAGCAACCTTTCTTCCCTGCTGCACCCTTTCAAGCACTTCACCCTCCAAACCTCCATCCTTACTCATCACACTGCCCAAGTACTTAAACGTACTCACATTTTCCAATTCCTCACCATCCAGCCTCGCTGTACATTCACTAACGTCACCTCTCTCAAAGACCATCACTTTACACCTCCCTACATTCACCTTTAGATTCCGTTTCTTACATACTCTCTCAAACTCATCCACCAAGCCCTGCAGCTCCCCTTCGTCTTCACTCAACAACACAGTATCATCTGCAAACAACAGTACAGGGAGTTTCCAAACACTGTCCTCTCTCACCAGGGCCACTCCAACATCCACTACCCTACCTTGTACCTCTTTTATTACCCCATCCATGTACAGATTGAACAACCATGGAGACATGACACATCCCTGTTTCAAACCAACTTTCAAAGAGAAAAATTCACTTAGTTCACCATCCACACACACACACACACATATATATATATATATATATATATATATATATATATATATATATATATATATATATATATATATATATATATATATATATATATATATATATATATATATATATATATACTGTATATATGACAAGTATTAGATGCGGAAGCTCCAGAGTCGTTCGGTTAGGCCTAAAGTCCTTGGTGTGGTGTGGTGTGGTGTGGTGTGCCGTCGTTTAACAAGGTCTACAGGAATGAAGCACCTCGCGTCTGAAAATCGTTATTCAGAAACAGACGAACTGAGCCGCTTATATAGATGCTGCTCCTGACTAGAGAGAGAGAGAGAGAGAGAGAGAGAGAGAGAGAGGAAAGGCCGCGCAGTTCAACCTGCTTCAGACTTTCATTTTTATATTCTGTTCTGTTTTGTGATATTTCATTGTTTCATTGTTAAGTTTTCTTTCATGTGTTTATTTCTTTCACAGTTTTATCTTTTATTTTGTTTCGGTCCTGTTACATTGTTGTCGCGCTTCATTTTTATTTTTTACTCTGTTTTGTGCATAATACTTATTTGGTAATGTTTGCCCCTCGTTTCATTTCTTGTATATTTGTTTGAATTTTCTTTATTTATACTTTTGTCAATGTTTTTATTTCGTTCTATTTTGAGGCAATTGATTTAACACTGTGTGTGTGTGTGTGTGTGTGTGTGTGTGTGTGTGTGTGTGTGTGTGTGTGTGTGTGTGTGTGTGTGTGTGTGTGTGTGTGTGTGTGTGTGTGTGTGTGTGTGTGTGTGCGTGCGTGTGCGCGCGCGTGCGCGCTCAGTCTTAGCATGTTAAAATCATCTCCCCGTAACCTCAATACATTATTGTACTCGTATTAGAAAGGAGTAAGATTACTGCTGAGATGCACTATACTTCTCTCTCTCTCTCTCTCTCTCTCACTCACGACTTCGCTGGTCTTCCACAACGGCCACTGATATGTAATAGAAACATCCCGCTAATATCAATGCACATGTCCTGAATAGGCAGCCCTAACATACATTTATTATGGACAGTGGGTATTCGTGCCGAATTGGTAACATGTGAAGGTGTATGCTCGTAGACCTACTGGGCCTCAGGAGAACGGACTGTTAAGCTTATGCCTAGAGTCAGAAGTATATAAAATACATACATACATTCATACATACATTTTATCTATGCTTAGAGGTAACAGGACACAGAGATAGGTAAATAGACAGATAAATATCAAGAAAAAGCAAGAAAGCTAAAACTATAGGTACGTAGATTTAGGGCAGCCAAAAGTCAAGTAATTATTTACCTAGCAAAATCTGACCCTATTTCTCTAAACCCTTTGTAAAATGATGGACAATGAGAGAGGGAAGATTTTCAGGCTGATGTGAATGGAGGCGCTTGAAATAGTGTGAGTTCACCCACCTCAGTGCAGTAACAAAAAACTGGGGTAAACGTATAAAGGAAGTGGAGAGTAGAGTGGCTTGGGGAAGAAAACCGGCTGGTGCTGCGAAAGGCTTGTACAAAACAGAGGACTGAAGATGGAGGAATGTAGGATGTACATAGGTCAGTCTGTAGATGGAACCACATTGCCACATTCCTCAGACAAGTCGTGTGTAAGCTAGGTTGTTGTTGTTGTTTTGCTTAGCCCCGGTCTGTTTCTGGCTGAGCAAACCCATCAACCACAGGCAAGTATCTGCCTCTGTGTCCAATAGGTGGTACAGTATAAACCGTGCTGGGATCCAGCGCCCCCTTGTGGTAGAAAACGACTAACCAGGGTCGGACCAGGGTCTTTCCAATGGCAAGGAACAGAAAAATATGAAGAGGCTTGGTTCCCGGGTGGACACCGCAGCTGCTCCACCCAGGGTGAACAGGTTACCACTTGTAGGCTCCCCGTCGGCGCCTGTCGACTGGGTAAATTATGCATAGTCTGATGATATTTCAAGGGCAAATCATTAATGACAAAACGAGCCGTAATATAAGCGTGAGTTCTTATACAGGCAACCAATGGGTACCTAACACTTATCTCTTTGTGCTCTTCCACAGTAAAGCTTTTCTTGCACATCGATTTGCTTAAACTGTGTGCCATGTGTGTTAACCTGCATATTTATGTAAGTATATCCTATATCTGCAAGGTGACTGCATTAACGTATGGATGCGAGGTTGTTGCCTAAGATTTTGGGATGGCATGAGTGCATTTGTCTTCTTAGTGTAACAGGAAAAGTATACTAGTATCGTAGGATACATATTGACAGAGTTAGGGAAATAACAAAGGAATAAGTTAGAAAAGAAAAAAAAAAAAACAGAGGGGGTTTCAGGAAGATAAGAGGTTTTGTAGATCAGATATTCACCCTAATGTGTTTAGTGGAAAAGTTTCTAGAGAAGGAAAAGAAGTTTATGTATGGAAAGAGCATTTGACAGGGGTAATAGACAAGGAATGTGGAAAAATATTAAAAATATATGGAGTATATAGGAAGTTGTCTCCATGGTTGTTCAGACTGTATGTGGATGGAGTTATAAATGGCATACAAGGTAGGGCAATGGATGTTGGAGTGGCCCTAATGAGAGAGAGCTGCGTTTGGAAACTTTCTCTCCTGTTGTTTGCAGATGGTACTTTATTAAGTGAAGACGAAGGTGAACTGCAAGACTTGGTGATTGAGTTTGGGAGAGTATGTAAGAAATGAAATCTAAAGGTGAATGTAGGGAAGATTAAGAGTTATGGTCTTTATGGGAAATGAAGTCACCGAATGTACTGTACAGTGAGCTGGATGATGAAATGGAAAATGTGAGTGCATTTAAGTTCTTAGGTAGTGTGATAAGTAAGGATGAAAGTTTGAAAGATTATTTGCTTGAAAGGGTCCAACAGAGAAAAAAAGTTGCTGGTTCTTTGAAAGCAGTGATCAATGTTAGGGAAGTGAGCATGGAGAAAAAAAAAAAAAAAAAAAAAAAAAGGTCTCTGCATGACAATATTGAGAGACCCACTGTAACGCATGGAAGAGAAGCCTGGACCCTGTTGGAAAGACACAAGGGTGGAGCAGTGGAAATGAGTTATCTGAGAGGAGCATGTAGAATTACATGGTGAGACAGACTGACAAATGAGGAAGTGAAGGAGAATTGTGGTGTGCATGTGAATGTGATAGACAACGTTAGGAGAAGTACATTTAGGTGGTTTGGCCATGTGAAGAGGGTGGAAAGGGAGAGACTAACTAGGAAAGTGTGTGAGTGAGGTGGAGGAGGGGAGAGGGACGGGGAGACCGAGGGTGAGATGGAGGGATGGAGTACAGAAGTATTTGAGAGAGTGGGTGTAAGCTGGGGGGAGGGCAACGAATCGTAGGAGACAGGGCGACATGAAGGCGATTTGTTTGCTCCCACCTCTTACAGGATTAGGGAGTCAGGCTGTAGACAGATAGATAGATGGGTGTAACAAGTCAGGATTTAAAACACTGGTGACGTGACTATTGAGGAAAAATGTGTAAGTACGTAGAATGGATAGGATAAGAAACAGTGATTCACGATGGAAGTCTGTTGACAATTTACATATGCGTATGGTTTTGGCTGAGAGTTACAGCCAAGATTTCGAAGGCTTGCAAGATGTGTGCATGAATGTTTGGCCATTTTCACTGGATATGTTGTTTGGTGATTCTACCATTATGCTTACTCAGGCCTTGTTTCGGGATCCTACATCATCTCACATTATATGTGGGATGGGATGATGATGATGATGATGATTTTTGTGAATTCCCTTTCATACACAAACTGATAGATTGATAACTGAAAAGAGTAGACAACGAATGACAGGTTAACTGCAAAATATTTACTGTTTCGTCAGATTATTTTCCTATATATCTTATGCTTTCCCCACCCAGAAAAAGACAGAAAGATAGACAGATGAATAGATGAATGCAGATACATAGTTACATACAGAGATAGGTAAATAGACATAATGACAGACAGATATGTACACCCAGACAAACAGAGAGATAGAGCAGAGAGAACAAGCAGTCAATTACCTGGCGATATTTCACCCATTTCCACCTATCTTTTTTTCCCTAAATTGCTTTGATTTCTCCCTTTTAGAAATACTCGTAGGTAGACCGTTAATAGACAGTCAGCAGTTCAGAAAGTACAAGCAAGTAAAAATTTAGCTGGCGACATTTTACCTCTCTTACACGCAATTCTTTGGCCTATTACTTGTGTTTCGCCCTTTTATAGATAGATAGCTGGACAGATAATGAAAGTAGAAAGCAAGTAATAAGTTAATTGGCGATATTTAAGCATCTTTCACCTAATTTTTTTCCTATATTGAATTTAGCCCCGTCAGAAATATATAAGCGCACAGACAGACTGAGGTAGATAGATAGATAGATAGATAGACAGGCAGGAAGACAGTTAACAGAGAGCAGAACCAGGTAAGAAGATATCTGACGACTTTTCTCTTTCGCCCAACATTTTCCTCCACTACTTGTGTTAGCGTCGCGTCAGAAAGTACTGGTTGGCATCATTAAATTCGTGAGTGCCCTGTGGTACGTAAAGGTCAGAGGAGGTTCGGCAAAGAGCTGCAGCAACGGCGGAGAGAACAGCTTCCATTGGCTTGCTCTCTCTCTTGTGTCCAGGTATCAGTTATTACCCACAATAAGGTGGTTATATTTTTAGCTAGGTTTGTTTGTCTGTCTGCCTGTTTGTCCGTCTGTTAGCAGTATTATGGAAAAACTATTCAATGGAACTGCACCAAATTTGGACTATGACTAAGGACCATCACAAGAACAAGTGACTGGGTTTTGAGAGAAGGTTAAAGATCAAGATGTCATTAAAAAAAAAAAAAAATCACTATCCTGCATACATTGTCTCTCAAAAACATGACAAGACATGAAAACAACACCATAAAAGTCCGTTCTAGAAAGTTCCTTCGTTCTTTATTCTTGACGAGTGACTTTGAACTTTTATCAACAGGGTGTTGCCAGGACGTATGTATGCACTATATGAGTGCTGTGGCTGGCATTTGTTGTGGTTTATTATTAAGCTTCGCCATATGTATGGCGCAGCTTATTGTTTTGGTAAGTAGTATTAGTTTTCTTTGCATTTTTTTTTCTTAGATCTTGATGATATTATACAGGAAGGTACCCTAGGGTAACTCAAGTACTTGTGCCAAATATAAACGACCCTGACCTATTTTTGAAGGTCATATACTCATTTTTGGTACAAAATTGCATATCTGAAACCGAAATATCTCAGACACTAACTGAGATACAGCTATTTGGTTGAAAATCCTGTGATAAAAAGTTTGCTGAGAATTTTGGCTGAATATTTTGCCATTTAGCCTAGTGGAAAATACCGAACCCAGAGCTGCTCAGTGTTTTCTTTGCAATACGTTTCAGAGAAAACAACAAAATCTGTAAAGCTGTAACTTTACAGAAATATAGCTGGGGTCTCTCTCATTATCTGGAAGGAATACAGTTACAGTTAAGCATACAGTTAGCCAGTAATGAGACAAATGTAAAATGTACCCATGCTTACAATGACAATCAAAGCCATAAATAGTTATGGCAAAGCTTTCTTATTGTGGCAACACAATAAGTAAACAGATAACTATTATTATTATTATTATTATTATTATTAACATCATCATCATCGTCATCATCAGCATCATTACCTTGGGTAGTACTGAAGAGATCATCTCAAAAGTGTTAATTATCATTTGTCCTCTTACGCTGTATTTATTACGCTAATTATACATATGGTATAGGTTTCTTGGGCAAATGCCTAGTTTGGAGATTTTTTTTACCCTTTACATAACACTTATTCCAGCAGCGGAACAACAGGGTACATGCAAGTTTTCACGTACCCCGATAAGACATGCCTTTGAAGACCCACTGTCTTCTGAATCCTCGGAACTATAGACCTTGAAATAAAAGTTTGATTGCAGGCGATTTTTAAAAATATCGACAAGGTATAAAGCGTTGATTGGCTGATGCAGTCGTGACGTCACCTTAAAGAAAAAATGTCACTGCCCGTAGTGTTCAAATAATATATATAAATTTTTTAAATAACAGAACAGAGGAAGGAAAAACAACATGAAAGTAAATAATAAGAAGAAAATTGACACTTGGTCGTTCTTAAGTATATGGTCTGTCCGACAATATTATCAATAGTTCGTCACCTGTTCTTGGCGCAACAGCGGCAGCATCTTAGTACATCTGAGCATTATAGCTGGGTGTTTTAGCTTGATGGTCATCACAAGTTTTTGGTCTCCAGTCCTCTTCATTTTCCATAATATTCACTGTTTTTATATGAGATACGAAGAATGTGATATGTATGGTTAAGTCTGAAGTATACTTAGTCTAGCTCGACAGACAAGACGTGATGTCTGCAGTAGGTCCGAAGTATATCAAGGTTACCTCCAACGGTTGTGGCTTCAGGTGTTAGCTTAGGTTGGTTAGGCTAGCTTGGGTGATATTATATATACAGTTCTTAAGCCTTCTCAGGGATCCACAAGTGAGGTGCAAAGGATAACTGATACGATGGTTGCTAGAGTTTCGTATGAGGGATGTTAAGGTTGGGTCTGAAGGATGATAAGGTCAGGTGTGAAGGATGGTAAGGTCAGGTGTGAAGGATGATAAGGTCAGGTGTGAAGGATGGTAAGGTCAGGTGTGAAGGATGGTAAGATTAGGTGTGAAGGACAGTAAGGTCGGGTGTGAAAGATGGTAAGGTTAGGTGTGAAAGATGGTAAGGTCAGGTGTGAAGGATGGTAAGGTCAGGTGTGAAGGATGGTAAGGTTAGGTGTGAAGGTTGTTAAGGTAGTGTCTGAAGAATATTAAGGTTAGTGTGAAGGATGGTAAGGTTAGGTGTGAAAGATGGTAAGGTCAGGTGTGAAGGATGGTAAGGTCAGGTGTGAAGGATGGTAAGGTTAGGTGTGAAGGTTGTTAAGGTAGTGTCTGAAGAATATTAAGGTTAGTGTGAAGGATGGTAAGGTTAGGTGTGAAGGTTAAGGTTAGGTGTGAAGGATGGTAAGGTTAGGTGTGAAGGATGGTAAGGTTAGGTCTAAAGAATGATAAGGTTGGGTGTGAAGGATGTTAAGTTCCCAGGCTCCACAGTGGGTAGATGGAATCGAATGAAACTTTGCATGCTTATAGACGTTAATGAGTACTACAAGTGTGTTTCGTACATGCATGACCTATATCCACCAGGTCAGGGATCAAGGGCCATCAAGTACAGGAATCCCGGGTGGGGCAGGGAACAGTTTGAGGATTTGAATTTCATAAAAGCAGACTTTCCTGATCTACCAGAAGACCCGCCGACATGTCGTAAAAATACCCCCGCTAATACCAGTACACCAGTCATGTATGAGACAGCCCTAGCATGTATTCAATATGGACGGTGGGTGTTAGTGCCGAAGTGGTGACATGTGGAGGTGCAGGAGGATCACTGGGCCTCGGGATAGGCCACTGCCCCCGAGAAATAGGCCCTGAAGCCTTTGTCCAGAGTCGGATACATTAAAAAAAAAAAAAAAAAAAAAAGGAAATATGAAAAGCGCTAAAATTACCACCTTGCTCGCGCGAAATGCCAAGGCTCCAAAGATTATTAAGCCAGGGCCATGATTCTTGGGTGGAATGTTGCACTGGAGTACCTCCGTATAGAAATTACTTTTGGTGTCGAAACTTACTTCTGGTCGCTGACAGAGCGTGGTCTGCTTAGAGCTGGCCATCATCGCCTGCCGGCGTGTTATCATTAATGTACTTCAGAAGTGTAGGGCCCGGGTCTAGACTGCTTAATGTAAATAATTTCAGGTGTGACCAGCCACTGGCCTGAGTGGTATTATGTGAGATATAAAACCTAACGACCCCGCAGATGTACACACTCATGGGCTGCATGCGGTGGGAACGTCTTAACATTCTAGACCATTTGGCCATATGGTTACCACCCAGTGTAGTAAACGGTTTCCTGAGCTACGAGAAACCCTTTGGCTTGTCGGTCGGATCAAAGTCACTAGAAAAAGTCAGACAGATTTCTGCAAGATCAGCTCACCTTTTGCTTTACTTAACTAAGTCTGGCCATAAGGTACGAAACCAGTTCTGAGGTGCAGTACAGAACCTTATTCAACTTTCCTACAGTTTAAGGGGTTTCTCATAACTGTGCATCCGATTCTGAACATAACTGAGTAGCCCATTAATAAGGTTCACTATAGTTCATTCACTTTAACTTGGCCCAGATCTTCGACCTTTTGCAGCTTCTTTCTAGTAGCTGGGTGGCAGAATAAGAGAGTACCACGGTTATACATCCTTTCCATAGCACTTCTTGACTAGCATCCATTTCCAGCATTAATTTACTGTTATATCTAAGCATTCATGATGGAGAGATGGCAATTTTAGGCCAAGTTTAAGTGAACAGAATAGAGTCCACATACAGCATTCTCCACTATGCGGTCAGCAGTTTTACTCTCTCCGACAAGGAGAGCATATTTTCACCCCTGTTTGTTTGCTTGTTTGTTTGTCTGTTAGCAGGATTATTCAAAAACTAAAGGAGAGATTTGAGCCAAAAGTGGTGGATAGATAGCCCATGTCCCAGGGAACAATCGATTAGCTTTTGGGACCGACCCTGGTCGGATTACAGATTCTGGATCCGGAAAACACTTTTTGCGAAACCCTAATCAGTGATATGAAAACCTAACCCATTATGAAGAGTGGTTTGGAAATTACGTTGCTCTTGTCGGAGAGATGCTTTCCACCCTCTAGCATTTAAGTAGTAATTATATGTCTCAATTTTATCCTTTCAATTCATGGACTTTACTTTATTTTTTCTCCCAGTCCCTTAATATTAGGCCATACTCATCTATCTATAAGAATCCCCTCAGCCTGTCTTGAGTTAAAGAAAATCGTCTTGTGTTAGCAATAATTAACTTTAAAAAATACATCTTATTACTAAAGGTGTAAATATCAGTTCTTCTTCCTGCTTTGCCTCTTCAGTATGATAGCTTTGTTATTATTTAATCTTGATACCTCCAGGCGATTTCGTTCAGCTTAGGAAAGGCGTCTTGTAGTGAAGGGCTTACTGAAGGCTACGTCTAACCCCACTGTTGTAAATGAATTGTAGCCTAAAGTGCAGTTACCGTTTTTCTTTGTAAGTTATTTGTAACCTAGTGGTGTTCCTTAAGGGTTACTTTTTTCACCAACTGTTGTCTTATTCTTCAACACACACACACACACACACACACACACACACACACACACACACACACCTCTTCTTGCGCTCCTTCATCACTTCTGAGTTATAATTAAATCTGTGCTACTTTGTATGTGTGTGTGTGTGTGTGTGTGTGTGTTTATACGCACACACACACTCATATATATATATATATATATATATATATATATATATATATATATATATATATATATATATATATATATATATATATATATATATATATATATATATATATATATATATATATATATATATATATATATATATATATATATATATATATATATATATATGCATGCTTACATGAATATCGTCTAAAGAGGGGGAGTTATCAGGGGGACCCACAATATTTACACAACTAACATGCCAGACGCCACTGCTGAATACTGAAAAACCTTCAAGTTTTTGTTCACCTCCATCTGGGATTGTGCAAATACTTGTACGTAAAACATCGCGCTTTCAATTCACGTATTTTTATTTCTGTCTTTTCTTCTGTGATTTTTATATCCTCACTGCATTTGGTTCCCTCTGCTTTGTTGGATTGTTTAAGGTAAGGTGGTAAGTCGAGATTAAGTTTGGTAAGCTTGGTTAGGTTAAGTTAGGTTAGCTTTGGCGCTATATGTTGGCTACCAGCATACGGTTTTACTCATCTGAGGTTGGCCCCTACCCTCTAGAAATATAATCGATCCAGTACGCATCGAGAGGGGAGTGAGGAGCGAGAGGAGCAGTGTGTGTTAAAAAAAAAAAAAAAAAAGTGTTGTATTGGCTGTGCTTATCTGCATGGCAAGGGATCGCATCCTGGTGGGCTGGGAGGCTCCCCACCAACTCCCCCTTACCTGTTCATTTCTGCATACGGCACGATAACCCCTTCTTTGCGATCCCGCCTTCCCGTAACCCTACCATTTCGAATATTCCTTGGACAGTTTTTAATCTCGCTATTACTAGATGATTCATACAGATTAGTGGAGACTTCTGGAAATGGAAATGTAGGATAAAGCCTTCATTAACCCTTTCGCTACAAGGATGCTGTCTTAAGGCAAATAAAAACGTGTGGGTATAAGAGAAATAAAGCAGAAAAAATAAGCATCTGATTGAGGAGTTGATACTCCTGAATGACAAGCAATTTTTTCAGCTACGGGAAGACCTCTCGTAGCGAAGGAGTTGATGGAGTTTGTTTCTAAACTCGTTACTACCAGCTCTCTCTCTCTCTCTCTCTCTCTCTCTCTCTCTCTCTCTCTCTCTCAAGCTGAATAAAATCGTCTGGTGATAGTAAGAATAAAATATACAAAGTGTCATCGCGTGAAAAGGTTAACAATCCCATTTTATTAATGCACAGTCTTCATTATAATGAAGTTTACAAGTGTTGTGTTGAATGTTTGTTTTGTGTGTGTGTGTCGGAGATTGCTTAATGTGCTTATGAGTGTCTGTCATTATATGTCATGGATGCGGACATGTACTAGCACAAGAAAAGACATAAACTACTTGTTAGAAGGTGCATTAAGATGGGTTGTAAGCTGTCCAGGTGTTTCGGGCGCAAAGAGATGTAATTAGTCATTTATTTATATCGTTACCTATTAATTTATTACCTTATTTATTATATTTATTTATGTTTAACGTGTTCGACTCTAGGCCGTTTCCTATGTGTCACACATCTGCGCATTTGATAACTTTGACACTAATATTCCTCATCCATACTGATCATATGCTAGGACTGCCTCGTTCAGAACTGGTATATTGGTATTACCTGAGTCGCTTTTATGACAGGTCGGTGGGTTACGTGGAAAAACAGTAAAATCGGCTTTAACGAAATTCAGATCATCAAACTTCCCCGCCCTATTCTAAGATCCAACTGGCTTTCACAGAGCAGACGACATCTCTAACCATCCTCCCACTATCTTCTCATTCAGACTGGGTTACGCTGGTTAGGTTAGGTCAGGCAACGTAATACTGGGTTAAGTTAGGCTAGGTAAAGGTTAGGTTAAGTTAGGTTAAGTTGGATCAAATTAGGCAAGGGTAGGTAAGGATTGGGTTCGGTTGGCTTATATTAAATCAAGAAAAGTTGGACTAAGTTAGGTTAGGCAAGGTTGGATCAAGTTAGGTTATGATAGGTAAACTGAGTAAAGCTTTGTCAGGTTTAGTTAGGTAAGTTAACAACCTCTTAACTTACGATAGATAAAGCTAGATGAATTCAAGTTTGATTAGGTCAGATTGGGTAAGATAAGGCTAGATTAGGTTAGGCCAGCCCAAGTTTTGCAAAGTTAGGCAAGGTTGAATTGTCATGTGTGGAGGTGTAGAGTGTAAAGACAGGTACAGCCTTTGCATGTGTGTTCCTCTCATTCTCCTGTCAACTGTGCTCTATCCTCGGCCTTCACTCAGGGTTTAAGACCACTTCGATTCCATTTGATTTGCGGGCTTCAGTTTGCTATTATTTTATTATGTCAATTTCGTACTACAGCATGTAACTCTAATAAATAATAATAATAATAATAATAACAATAATAATAACAATAATAATAATAATAGTAACAACTACAACAACAACAACAACAAAAGTCTATCTATCTATTTATCAGTCTATTGCCAGACGCCTTAATCCTGTAACGGGTGGCCATAAACAAATAGCCTCCATGTCGCCCTGTCCCCCACCATTTCACTGCCCTGCTCCCAGCTCACCCCCTTCTCTCATATACCTCTGTACTCCATCCCTCCACCTCATCCTTGGTCTCCCCCTCCCTCTCCTCTCCTCCACCTCACTCACATACACTCTCCTCGTCAGTCTCTTGCTCTCCATCCTTTCCACTTTGCCAAACCACCTCAGTGTGTTTCTCCTAACAATTCCTATCACATCCACATCCACACCACAACGCTCCTTCACTTCCCCATTTGTCAGCTTGTCTCTCCATGTGACTCCACATGCTCCTTTCAAATAAGCCATTTCCGCTGCTCTCATTCTTGACTTCTGTCCCTCCAAAAAGGTGCAAGCTTCACTTCCATAGGTTAGAATTGGTATCACAATACTCTTATGCAGTAACTGTTTTACTTCCATGCTCACATCCCTGTTTCTTATCACTGCTTTCAAAGAACCAGTAACGTTTCTTCCTTGTTGTGCCCTTTCAAGCACTTCACCCTCCAAACTTCCATCCTTACTCATCACAATACCGAAGTACTTAAACGCACTCACATTTTCCATTTCCTCACCATCCAACCTCACTTTTCATTCAGTGACTTCATTTCCCTCGAAGACCATAACTTTATTCTTCCCTATAATCAACTTTAGATTCCGTTTCTTACACACTCTCCCAAACTCGTCCACCAAGCATTGCAGCTCCCCTTCGTCTTCACTTAACAACACAGTATCATCTGCAAACAACAGTACAGGGAGTTTCCAAACACTGCTCTCTCATTTGGGCCGCTCCAACACCCACTCCCCAACCTTGTATCTCTCTTATAACCCCATCCATATACAGATTGAGCAACCATGGAGACATGACACATCCCTGTTTCAATCCAACCTTCAAATAGAAAAATTCACTCATTTATAATAATAATAGTACTACTACTACTACTACTACTACTACTACTACTACTACTACTACTACTACTGCTACCACTACTACTACTACTATTACTACTACTACTACTACTACTACTAATAATAATAATAATAATAATAATAATAACAACAACAATAACAATTATTTTTATTATTATTATTATGGTAGTAGTAGTAGTAGTAATAATAGTAGTAGTAGTAATAGTAGTAGTAGTAGTACTGGTAGTAGTAACAGTAGTGTTCAAATCAGGTGGGATGGGTCCAGAGGCAGTGAGATTCCACTCGCGACTGGCAGAGGTTCTTTCTGAGAAGAACCGTCCACCGCAGAGTTCTCTTATGGCCTGAATGAGATGTCGAGTGTCATTCTCCCTCGTGAGGTCTGCACTCCTGTGCCTCAGGGGCACAAGATCATCAGCCCTTAGGCCTGTCCCTCTGGCGGGTATGGATTACAAAAGTCCTGTGGTCGAGAGTCTCATAGACCAGCGACTCCAATAGATTAATGGCTTTATTAACGCTGTAATGTTAAAGAATATAAAATAAAGTAATAAAAGTATCAGTAGATGGTTGGTAACCACAGCCTTTGGCGTGCCAGGAGCCAACGGATTGTAACATGAGAGTTAGTGTTAACCTTCACATTATAACTCCGAATGGTGAACTGTATTAGGAAGGTTGGTTTTGATCTTCGCACTATAATTCCCAAGTAGTCATAGTAGTAGCAGTAGTTGTAGTAATAGTGAGAACGCAGCAAAACTGTTCAAGGACAATTTTGATAATGAAAAACTTCCCACGGACATTGAACCCGAGCTATAAAAGGATCTTGAGATCATAGTCACTGATCTTGTGCATGTCACCTTAGGTCATCATAGCCTATTAACCCACCAAGTGTAGTGACTCTAGCTTTAATCTTTCATGGAAAATTAGGTAACATCCGGAATATCCAGAAAAGCCCCTGTGGTTGACCCCAGGCGATCTCAGAGAATACTCAACCGACTGGAGCCATACTCCTTTCCTCACTGGGCCCGCCTTAAGGCTATTTTGTAGTACGAGTAAAATTTCAGCTTGCCTTCTTAAGCAGTTCTGGAGATAACGTGGCTGCCTCCCTTTTCTGTGTTCCAGATAATATCCGGAGATCCGGTTAACGGACTGCCACCATATTTGCCCAAAAAAGCAGACAGCTGTGCGACTAAGTCGACCGAGTTTGAAGGCTCTTGGCCAAACAGCCTTTGAAATTTCGCAGTTTTTACAATAAGTAATAATAATAATAATAATAATAATAATAATAATAATAATAATAATATTGACAAAAACAAGAAAACTTCCCACAGGGATGTGGAAAGTTTTAATAATAATAATAATGATAATAATGATGATAATAATAATAATAATAATAATAATAATAATAATAATAATCCATCCATCCATCCAGTCCAATGTCGCCCCAAGAGGAGCCTAGGAGCCCAGGGTTAGGTAAGTAGGTCCTGACATTAAAGATGAGTGACCAGCCTCACTCATCCCTGAGTGCCATAACGTGAGCAATAAACCTCAACCATCCCTTGGATATGAACCTATATAAGCTCAATCTAATTGGAGTGCCTTAATTACCCATTAAACCACCAGGCGCCATAATTTGGTTATATCCGGCGTTGTAAATGGTTTCCTTGTGTGCAGGAAACCATTTGGCTTGTCACTCAGTGTAGAGTCACCTATAGGCAGAAAGAAGAGGAAAGAATGAAGGAAAGAAAGGCAAAGGAGGGAGTGTAAAGTCACCCGTAGGCAGAAGGAAGAGGAAAGAATGAAGAAAGAAAGACAGAAGAGCAAGGAAGGAAGAGAGGAAATAATGATGATAATAATGTGCCTTTTTCTTATATTTTTACTTAAGTAATAGTGTACGATTTTATCGTTAATAATGTTGACACCTGGCCAGACACTGTACAAGGATAAGAAAGTCTGCCTGAGTATATTTTAGAGTTGCAACATTATCCATCCTACTGTCTGTTCGTCTGTTTGTTTATCTCTTTGCTTTTTGATATTATTGTTGTTGCTGCTGGCCAACACCAGTCCGTCTGGCCGAGCAGAACCATCAACTGTAGGCAAGCAACTGACCATGCAGGGTTGTCCCGTACAGTGAATCGATGTTCCCTTACAACTGAGAGCGCGTCACCACAGCGAGGCGCGGGGAATAGTGTGGAGCCTTAGTTCCTGGATGGTCGCCACACTTGCGTATCTCCAATCAGTGAATAAGGGCACAATAGCAGGGTCCACTTCACCCTGAATTTTGTTATATGGATACTACCGAGCACTTAAATGATTTTCTGGGTTGCAGGAAACCATTAGGCTTGTCACTGAGTGCAGAGCCATCTGAAGTGAAAGAAGAGTAATAAAAAGTGGCCGGAAGGAAATGGAGAAGTGGAAAGCCTCAGGACAGACACAGAAATAAAATTAAAAAGGGAGAGGAAGAAGTAGGTAGTACAACATCAAGTGAGTAGATGATGGTCGCCATTACCTTTTTTTTTTTTTTTTTATGCGAGGAAGAAGGAACCAAAGGCTAAGCCCGCAATAACAGCTCCCTCCAAGAGAAAAACAAAATACAAGAGAGAGCCAAATTCAAGATCCATTCATTTCGAGATGCCTGGACACACTGCGTTTGAAAGACTGGAGGTCATAGGAAGCAGGAAATACAGACAGAGGGAGACAGTTCCAGAGTTGACCTGTTGCATAAATTAAGGACTGGGAGTAACGGTTAACTCTTGCATTAGAGAGTTGGACAGAAAAGGGATGAGAGTTTCCTGCTAGACGGGTGCTACGCGCCCGTCTTAGAGGTGGAGGAATGCATGCAAACAGTTCAGAGGAGCAGTGACCATTAAAGTAGCGATAGAAAAGAGATAAAGATGCAACAGTGCGGCGAAGAGACAGAGGTTGAAGGGAGTCAGTAAGAGGAGAGTTAATGAGACGAAAAGCCTTTGACTCCACCCTATTGAGAAGAGCTGTATGTGGGGAGCCTCCCCACACATGAGAGTTGTACTCCACACAGGGGCGGATAAAATCCCTGTATACAGTCAACAATTGTGCAGGTGTAAAGAAAGAACGGAGTCGGCTTAGCACACCCAATCTCTTAGAAGCAGATTTTACAAGAGGTGTAATATGATTTTTTCAAGATAAGTCCTGAGTAAATGAAACCCCAAGCATGTTTGAGGATGATGCAGGATTAAGCTGAATATTATTAAACATTAGTGGGTATACCTGTGGAAGATTTTGACGGGTTGATAGATGTAAGAACTGAGTCTTTGATGCATAAAAAACAACAAGATTATTTTTACCCCGGTCAGAGATACGAGCCAAGTCAGACATTAGGTGTGCCATAGCCTCATCCCTTGTTTGTTGAAGTAACTGCTGAGATGGGCGTTGCGGGAACCGAATGGAAAAGTGAAGCGTGGAGTCATCAGCGTATGAGTGGATAGGGTTAGATGTACAGCTCAGAAGGTCATTGATGAATAAAAGGAAGAGAGTTGGTGATAGGACAGAGCCCTGAGGAACATCACTGTTGATAGATCTAGGAGAAGAACGATGGCCGTCTACAACAGCGGCTATAGAACGACCACAAAGGAAGCTAGCGATGAAGGCACAGATAGAAGGATAGAAACCGTAAGAAGGCAGTTTGGAAATTAAAGATTTATGCCAGACTCGATCGAAAGCCTTTGAGATGTCAAGTGCAATGGCAAAGCTTCCGCCAAAGTCCCAAAAGGAGGATGACGAGGAATCTGAGAGGTAGGTGAGAAGATCGCCAGTGGAGCGTCCCTGACGGAACCTGTACTGACGATCGGAAAGAAGATTGTGATAGGAAAGATGCCTTAAAATTTTTCTATTGAGAATTGACTCGAAAACTTTTGAAATACAGGACGTTAAAGCAATTGGACGATAGTTGGAGGATTGGGAGTGATCACCCTTCTTTGGGACTGGCTGAATGAGAGCAAACTTCCAGCAAGAAGGAAAGGTACAAGTTGATAGACAAAGGCGAAAGAGTTTGCCTAGGCAGGGTGTAAGCACAGAAGCACAGTTCTTGAGAACAACAGGAGGGACTCCATCAGGCCCATATGCCTTGTTAGTATTGAGGCCAGTGATGGCAGAAAATACTTCAGCTGAAGAAATTTTAATGTCAGCCATGAGGAAGTCAGAGGCGGGAAGTGATGGAGGAACAGCACCGGAATCGTCTAATTTGGAATTGGAGGAGAAAGTCTGTGCGAAGAGATCTGCTTTATCAGTAAAAGAAATAGCTACAGAACCATCAGAGTAGAAAAGAGGAGGGAAGGATGATGAGGTAAAGTTGTTAGAAAGGTTTATGGCAAGGTGCCACAAGGAGCAGGAAGAATTCGAGTTGGAGAGTTGAGAGCATTTAGAACGGATGAAAGTATTTTTAGCAGAGCGAAAAACAGACTTAGCACGATTCCGGGCAGAAATGTAAAGATGATGTGATTCAGGGGTGGGTTGGCTCCGGTACCTTTTGTAGGCCCTCTCCTTGTTGCGGACAGCATTAGAACAAGCGTGATTTAACCAAGGCTTTCTTGCGTTAGTCAAAGGATATGAGAAAGGAATTTTTTTTTTTTTTTTTTTTATGTGTCCGACTCTGGGCATAGGCTTCACAGCCTGCTATCGTGGCCCAGCAGTCCTCCTACATACCATACACCTCTACATGTCACCACTTCGGTGCTAACACCCACCGTCCATATTGAATACATGCTAGGGCTGTCTCATACAGGACTGGAGTATTGGTATTAGCAGGGGTATTTTTACAACATGTCGGCAGGTCTTCTGGTAGATCAGTAAAGCCTGATTTAATGAAATTCAAATCCTTAAACTGTTCCCTGCTCCAGCGGGGATTTGAACCTGGGTCCGTTAGAACGTCAGGCCACCTCTCTACCGATTGAGCCAAGGCTTCCATGGCCAAGAGAATAACCTCCGTAATGCGCAAGGCACACTCAGATGGCTCCCGGCCATGGAAGCAATAATCATTCCAGGGAAAATCAAAGAAGTACTGCCTGAGGGCCTCCCAATCCGTGGCTCCAAAATGCCATAGACGACGTTTCCCTGGAGGGTCCACAGGTCGTACCGGAGTGATAGGACAGGTTAAGATGATAAGGTTGTGATCGGAGGAGCCCAATGGAGAGAAAAGATTAACAGTGTAAGCAGAAGGATTAGTTGTAAGGATGAGGTCAAGTATGTTGAAGCTCTCTCCAAGGCAGTCAGGGATATGGATAGGGTGCTGTACAAGCTGCTCTAGGTCATTAAGGATAGAAAAGATGTAGGCTTGTTCACCAGGTGGAGCAGTGAAAGGAGAGGAGAGCCAAAGGTGGTGGTGAACATTGAAATCTCCAAGAATGGAGATTTCAGAGAAAGGAGAAATAGATAGAATGTGTTCCATCGGAGAAGTAAGATAGTCGAAGAATTTTTGATAGTCAGTAGAATTAGGGGATAAGTAAACAGCACAGATATATTTAGTCAGAGATTGACAGGAAAGCCGAAGCCAGAGTGTAGAGAATTCAGAAGAATCGAGTTCAGGAACACGAGAGCAAGATAAGTTGTTGCGTATATATACACAACAGCCACCTTTGGCTTTGAAATGAGTATAGAGAAAGTAGGAGGATACAAAAAAGGGTTTGCTGTCAATTGCCTCAGACAGCTGAGTCTCAGTTAGAAAAGAAGATGAGGTTTAGAGGAGGAGAGGTGGTGCTCAACAGAGCACCACCTCTCTCTCTGTACGGTGTATGTATCTTTCTATGTCTGTCTGTTTACCTACATATCTGTCTCTGTCCTTCTATCTGCTTATTTCTCTGTATATCCATTTGGATCTGTGTCAGTGCACCTACCTACTACCTACCTACCTACCTAGCCGCCCACATCTCTCTCTCTCTCTCTCTCTCTCTCTCTCTCTCTCTCTCTCTGTTTAGTATATATATATTATTTATATAAACACACACACACACACACACACACACACACACACACACACACACACACATATATATATATATATATATATATATATATATATATATATATATATATATATATATATATATATATATATATATATATATATATATATATATATATATATATATATATATATATATTTATATATATATAAAACACACACACACACACACACACACACACACACACACACACACACACACACACACACATATATATATATATATATATATATATATATATATATATATATATATATATATATATATATATATCACTTTCGATTATCCAGTATGTAATAATGATCCAAGCCATCTGTGCCTATCCATCCATTCATCTATCAGTCTATCTATCTATCTATCTATGTGTCTGCACTGCAGCCTTCGATCCAGTACAAGTGTTGTGCTGCTGCGTCATACTCAACCCTTAATACTTTACACACACACTACACTTCCCAACCTTGACCCACCACATGTAGGTCACCCACAACTGATATCACTTATTGCGTTAAGTATGTTTTGCAATACATACAGCCTCTAGCAGTGTAACCTTTGACAGTTTATAAAGCCATAACTAATTAACATTAGCTTCGAGGCCGCCTTCGGAGGCCTTTCCGCTCCATGTCAATAGGCCAGAAATGAGTCATAACTCGGGAACCGGGGGGAAAATTGGACTGGATTGTGTTTTATTCTTCAAGTTCGAGCATTTTAACGGTACCTTGCTATAACTTCAATGCCTACAAAGAAAGTGATCCTTTTAAAGGCCGCCGAATGTCAAAAGACTAGAAATGAGTCATAACTCGGGAACCGGTGTCCCGATTGGACTGACAATGTTTTATTCTTCAAGTTAGAACATTTTAGTGGTACCTTGCTCCAACAAAAATTGCTCTACAATGCGCCATTTTTGTTGTAATACGGTCACAAATGGACAAACCAACAAACATTCAGAAGTCAGATTATTATACTGTAATATAGATAGCCTGTGACGATTTATACACTGACAGTTTAAAGAGCATTTGACAGTTTATGTCGCCTTTGACAGTTCGTATACTGTATCCTTTAACCACAATGGGAATCCTTTAGCCTGCAAGTCATTCATCATTAACGCCTTCAGTCCGAGGAGGTCATTCTTATTTCTTTTCTTGCTGCTTCCAGACAGTTATATTTAGCTGAGATCACCCTGTCACTGACACTGTAAACCCCTTAACCCCTGTGACATATTTCTTATAATATATTTGTTGCTCTCAGAGGCTTTTTTTTTTTTTTTTTTTTTTTTTTTTTTTTGATCATGGGAGAGACTTATCGAACTGGAGGGGTTGGGATCTTGGATGAAGCCCTCATTAACCCCTGCATTACATGGCGGAGCCTCCTAAGCTTAATACAAGAGTCTGGCAGCAAAAAGGAGACAATACTGTACAATTGACATCCTCGGAGGGAAGGGGTTACTGAAGGTTACATCTAACCCATCCAGTTCGTATGATTATCTCTTATGGTGGATTAATAGTCTGTACTTCATTAAATTAATATTAATATTATCATGTTATTGTTGCCACCAGTTGATTTCATTCAGCTAATGAGACGAGATCAGTAAAGGTCTTCCCTGAGCTGAGTAACATTGCCTGGGGTGGCAAGAATGAATATAATGAATGGCGTCATCACACTGAAGGGATTAATAGTAAGTGGACCGTCCTACGCTCTTGGTGGCGTGACATGATCGAAACACCTCCAGCCGCCTTTTGGAGACTCAAACCACGAGACCACCTAGTACAGAAATGACCTTTTACGGATTACATCAGCTTTGAGTACAGTCAGCCGTATTCTCGTTTGATTAGCAGATTTCATGACACCTCTTTCTCAGCAATTAATATATTAAATCCGGTCACTTTTTTTTTTCCGAATTCATGCTATCGCCAGTCACTACATCCAGCTTTTCTTATTTATTGAGAATTCGGTACAGTCTTTCATTGTTAGAGATCCTTCCTTGGGTGAATAAAACACCTGGTGGTATACTGATTAAAAATGAAAAATGGATCATTGGCTTGAAGGGGTTAGTTCTGTTTGTTACGCAGTGTTATGCTTTCATGTTCTCTTGTTTGTTATATGTCAGCAATCGTTATGAACATTCTATGGCGTCTATAACTGAATCAGGGGAATAAAATCGTCTGCGTTATCTGGAATATAATGCAGTATTTGAGTTGGCATGACCATGAGAATTAATGGCGACAGTAAAAGACCACTGTAATTCACCCTCATCTGAACACACTTGTTTGGCGTTGACTGGAATAGAATACAAGAGTTTTGCTGACGATGAGAGGGTTAATAACATGCAAAGAACACACATGACAGTAGTAAGGTGAAAAAGGAAAAATACGTCTTTCTTTGAATTCGACCAGCTAGTTTTTTTTTTTTTTTTTTTTTTTTTTCCCTATCAGACTATTTTACTCAGCTTAGGGAGGGTCTCCAGTAGTACAACCATTTTCTTTGCGACTTATTACCCATACTACTCCCTCATGTCCTCTTTTATGGCATCTGTACATTTCTAATATCGACAGTGTTTGTTGCAAAAGTGTACAATAGGATAAAAGGATGCAACGGGCAAAATAAATCGCTGAAGAAGATATGTTAGGAAATTTCCAGAGCGACAAGAAATGCGAATTCTGTAACGACGAGATTGTGGCTCAGTAAGTCCTCCTTTACCTCGGCCAGGAGGTATATGTTTTTGGTTGGTTTGTCTGTCCGTCTGTCTGTCAGCAGGATTACCCAAAAAGTTATTAACGTATTTTGCTGAAAGTTATTTGAGGGGTAAGGTATGGTCCAATGAACAATCGATTAGATTTTGGTTGTGATTCGAAAGTTTTTGTTTTATTGATCACACCATATCTCCAAAAGTTCCTCATGAATTACAATGAAATTTTGTGGAAAGGTGGGTCATGGGCCAAGGAAGAATTGTTTAAATTTTGTGGCGGATTCGGATCCGGTTCCGGCATTGGCGGAAGTATGCGCTCTCTGTGTGCGTTCTAGTTATTACCTCCGTCAAAGAGGTTATGTTTATGCCGGCGTTGGTTTGTTTGTCTGCCTGTGTGTCTGTGTGTTAGCAACTTTGCTCAACGTTATGAACAGGTTTTGCTAAAATTTTGTGGAAGGGTGGGCCATGGGCCAAGGAAGAAATTATTAAATATGGGGGGAGGATCCAGATCCGATCCGGAGTTCCCAGCACAATATCTCCAAAAATTCTCAATGAATTTCAATGAAGTTTTGTGGAAAGATGGCCATTGATCATGAAAGAAGTGATTAAATTTTGGGGAGAATCCGGATCCGGATCCTATAGCCACGGATCTGAATCCGGATCCTTTTTAATGGCAGTGGCATTGGCGGAGGTATGCGCTTTATTAGTGCTTTCTAGTTATTATTATTGTTATTATTTTTATTATTATCATTATTATTATTATTATTATTACTACTACTTTTACTATCATCATCATCATCATCATCATCATCATTATTATTATCATTATTACGACAGCTATTTTTGCTGTGTAGACCACAATAAAGTAGAAACTAATTACGTCGTACCTCCATCAGTATGATCATAGTTTTTCCTTAAGTTTCTTCATAATGCCTTCAGACTATTTTATTCGGATTAGGAAAACCTCCGGCACCTTCTGTCCGGAAAGTCTACCTTGTATTGAATGATATCATCTGAAGGTAGCAAGAATAAGAGAGAGAGAGAGAGAGAGAGAGAGTGACGTCATCGTGCTAAAGTAACTGTCCCCTTGAAGAGGTACTTTCTTTTATTTTTTTATTTTTTTAGGCGATTTATTCCGTTTCGGGGAGATATCTCGATCGGGAGGGATTGATATAGTCTCAGTAAACTCCTTCACTTATACAGATCCTTCCCAAGGTGAAAAATAATTATTCGCAGATAGAGAATTTTAAAATATGCCCTTTGGTTGACGGGGTAAAACATCCATTGCTGCCTGGAAACCTGATTTACCAGTTTTATTACCCAAATTAACAGTACGAATTGGATGGAAAAAGTTGCGATGTCATGGAGCACGTTCCTGACTTACGTTCCTGACTTACTGTTGACTTAGGGTGAGGAGCCTGTCGGTAAAACTACTGTATATACCTTTCGCCCAACCCTTTTACAGACCACAGCAACCTAACCTGTTACCAAATATGATGATGTAGAGCGTCTGTATAACCCTATACAGTTGCGTTCACAGGTGCATGGCAGAGCTGGCAGTGCATTATATAAGACTAGCAGGAGTACCCGGCGTTGCCTGTATAAAACCTAATGATCGTGCATACCGGCATTGCCTGGGACCCTGTCTGGTCACTCCCCGTGTGGAAGAAGACCTTACCCACTGAACCTATGTTCTTCCATGGGCCCATTACCCATGTTTCCACCATGTTAACTTGATTACTTCGATTCGCTCTAATCTTGGCCATCAGAGGTGTCATTTCAGCAACTGAAATTTAAACATCCAGATTCCTTGTATACCCTTGTTAGAGCTGTTTAGAAAGTTTTATATGCATCCCCCACGATTTCCATAGGGAAGAAATAAGCAGACAGACATTCATCTTTCTCATATATACGGATATGACTGGAGGTATGACTTTCTGTGGGTCATAACACACGCAGCTGAACGGTTTGAAACAAGACACTATAGTAATACTTGAACATCCCTCTGTATCTACTAGAGCTGTTACTTCAACCCTCAGTAACAGGAAGTTCTGATCTCGAACTGTTCAGTTTATCAAGTGTTTTACAACTAACATAACATGTTAAAGAGATGAATATTAATTGCCTACCATTTATTAATCTCTTTATCATTTACCTGACCTATTACCAAATTCACATTCCTTGCCCGTTTTCCCATCAGCACCCTTCCCCTCCCCTTCCCGGCCTGCTCTGGAAGGGAGGAAGTCTGTGAGGCGTAAAAAGAGTGATGAAAAAACGGAGTTGTTCTTTTTTTTTTTAGATAAGTTAGACAAGGTGTAGAGCAGGTAAGGTCGGGTTAATTAGGGTATTGTAGCTCTGGAAGCCTATTCCAACAAGTCTGGATGACGAAAGCCTGATACTGGAAGCCTGAAAGTAACCCAGACCCGTAAACCTGATTATGGCACTTAAATCTAATTCTGAACCAAACGTTTATGCAAATACTGGAAGTCTGTGTGCTGGAAGCGTGACTGTTAACCCTTCACTCCCAAGAAGTACTTTTTATCACACTCTTGCTATCTCCTGATGATTTTGTTCTCCTTATCATAGACTTCCCAAACTGGAGGAGACGGATATAGCTTTCACTAACCCGTTCACTACTAGAGATCCCTCCTAAGCTGCATAAAATCGCTTGTAAGTAGTAAACATAAACCAGTAAAACAAGTCACCGGATTGAAGAGATTAAACTTGTAACTGGAAGCTGAGCCAGGTGGTGGAACTGGATGATTGTGTGTGTGTGTGTGTGTGTGTGTGTGTGTGTGTGTGTGTGCGCGAGCAGTGGGCACTTTCACCTGAGTTCACCTGAGTCATGGCATGGGTGGCGGGAAAGGTGGGTCACTGCATACCCGCTCTCCTTCACTCACATTCACCACATCATTCACATTCACTTACTGTTACTCACTATCACTTACTACTTTACTTACATCCACTCATATTCAGTCATTCATATACCCACTCAGCTTCTCTCTTTAGCTCATTCACTCATTCTCATACTCTCATTCCCCCAGTCACCCTCACTCCTCTAACTCAACACGATATTTTCTCATTCGGCCGATACTACACTTGGTACTACTCTTTTAATCATTATTCATTTATTCACTCCATCATTCACTCAGTCGTTTTTATTCATACTCATTCACTCTCTATCACACCTTCAGTAACTCAGCCTCACATTCACGCGTATAGAATAATATTTACTCTCTTTTTTACTCACTGTGTCCCTCACTTACTTTCTCATTTCACAACTCATCCTTACAACTTTACTCATCACTCATAAATTATTCCATCTAAGTTAACCTCACTACATCATTCATTTTCGATCATTGCTACAGGATCGTACACACACACACACACACACACACACACACACACACACATTCCTACGTGTAACATGCCCCGTAGGTGTGGTATGTCCGGCATGGGTAAATGGTTCGGCTGTCACAGTGTCATGGATGTGGTCATTCGGAATTTAACAACAAAAAAGAATAAAATGACGACGACGACGATGACTACGACGACGACGAGAACAACAACCACAACGGCGACAACAACATTACATTTCCCGTTCCACCATGAAGGCGATCTGCACACTCGGAGCGTGCGTATGTGGGCAGGTCACGTCCTTCGCAGAACAAAATAAATGGACAAACCAGAGCACCAAGTGGCAACCCTGAGATGGAGTGAGAGTAAAAGGCAGGTAGACGACAAGTGGGAGCGATGATTTGGCGGATTTGCTGGGATTAGATGGACCAGTCAGCATATCAGAGGAGAAATGGATGAGAGAGACTTCCATCTAAGTGGACTTCCTCAGTTTATTGTTCTTGATGGTGATGATGATGATGATGATGATGATGATGATGATGATTCACTGTGGATCATCTGAACGTCGAAAACAACCACAGCAACAGCAACAACAACAACAACAACAACAACAGTAGCAACACCCAACAATCCTTTCCCTCACAACAAATTCTACCTTCACTGTCCCTTCCACTACCATTATTTTAATCATCACTATAACCACCACACCTACCACCATCAATTCCACCACTACCATTATCACTGCCATCATTACCCTTTCCACCACTATTACCTCAGTTACTCCTAACACCATCACCACCCATTTCATCACCACCACCACCATCATCACTTTTATCTCAACTACCAGCATCACCTGAACCGGCAGTAGCATCACTAACACAACTGATGGCGGCTACGTGTGACCCCATTACGTCAGGCCATCAATGAATACCATCGTCATCACGCTAAGGCAATGGCTGTCTCCTGGAAACTGAAGGTGGAATGTAAGGACGATGTGTACTCCCTCAGGCTCACTCTTACTCTGAGCTAAATCAAATCATCAGACTTCAGCTGGAACAGAACACTAGAGTTGTCCGGGTGAAGAGAAAGTTAACGGTGACACTGTTAACACCAAGGCTCCTGTACTCAATCTCATCTGAATATAATCGCCTAATGTCAGCTGGAGAATAATACTACAGAACATGAGAGATTAAAAAGAATTAAATGGAGGTAATTATTGTGGATATCATTTATATTTCTCATTAATAATCTGACAGTTTAATTACACATAGGTAATTGGTTCTTGGAAAACTGAGATGGATAATGAGGGAAGTATTAAAGAGAATGACGGGTGAAAATATATAAAGTATTACACCCCCACTCGCGAAGCAAGAGATGGTGATATGTTTTGTTTGGCGTCTGTCTGTCTTTCTGTCTGTCATCAGTCTATCTATCTATCTATTGCCAGACGCCATAATCCCGTATGGTGTGGCCATTTGTCTTTGAGTTAGTTGTTTTACGGGGAGGGGCACTAACCCTCCACCAACCCACTTGCTGACACGTAGGGAGCACTTATTGTTTGGTTATATGGTTACCACCCAGCGTTGTAAATGGTTTCTTGGCTTACAGGACACCATTTGGCTTGTCACTCAATGTAAATCCACCTGTAAAGGAAAGAAAAGCAATAAGAAGTGACAGGAAAGATGGGAGAACTAGGAAGAGAGGAGGGCAGGCACAGAAAAAGAATGATAAAGGCTAAGTAAGAAGAGGCAGCACTATATCAAGTGAGTGGATGATGGTCGCCACAAAATCCACAAAAATTTTATCCATATTTATTACGTTTGGTGGCACGGTTGAGGGCCAGACAGTTAATATATATATATATATATATATTTTTTTTTTTAATAGAAAAGTAGGTCAGTCGTCAGGGTCACAGGACTAGGTCAAAGTTTAACATAGCAAAGTCAACTTAAACAGTTCATTTATCCAATTTAGATCAAACTTTTGGGAAGTGTTGAGGGTAAGAGAAGGATGGAGTGGTTCAGTTTTGAGAAGAGTCAGTCAAAGATATAAGTCAGAAGACAAGGCCCAGGTTCGACTCGTGCGTGTGATAATGAACAAAATAACTGGAATAATTTTGATCCAGTCCTAGCCAAACTTGTTGGATGAGCTGCAGGTTAGTCAAGGAGTAAACCTATTGATTTTTTAGAACAATAAGTCAAAGGTGAAGGTTACAGGGTAAGGTCAACTTAAAGTTTAATCCGATTTAGATCAAATTAGAGGAAGGGTTGAGGATAAGGTAAGAACGAAGAGATTCGGTATTGGGAACAATCAACCAAACGTCAAGGTCACAGGTTCAAAAATCAAGGTTGCCCGGCAAAGTCAAAATAAATGTTCACCCCTTAGACCAGTTGGTGGGCGCGGGTTTTGTGCCCTCTAAGTGCTCCTTCTTGTTATGTAGTATTTTTTCATTAACAGTAGTGGTTATTGAAGCATGGTAATACTTTGCCTATGAAATTTTCAAATAAAATGTTACGATACTAGTAAAGGAGATTCAAGTGGATATATCTATTAGGAGTATTATAGTTAATCATCATCCTTCTCAGCAGCAGCAGCAGCAGCAGCAGCAGCATTCAACCCTGATTCCCAGCTATAAATATGGGCTAAGGAAGGAGCCAGAAACAAAGAAAAAGAGAGTATACGATCTGAGAACTATCAACATGCCCAAGAAAACGACCCCACACTGTCATTTAAGCCTTCGAAACCCTGGCCCCACCTTACAGTCAAAACCATCTGCACATTTGTGTGTGTGTGTGTGTGTGTGTGTGTGTGTGTGTGTGTGTGTGTGTGTGTGTGCGCGCGTATGTGTTTGAGTGTGTGTGTGTGTGTGTGTGTGTGTGTGTGTGTGTGTGTGTGTGTGTGTGTGTGTGTGTGTGTGTGTGTGTGTGATTACGTCATGAACATTTTGGTAGCTATAGTAAATATTTTATTATTTTCTGCTGTTATCAAACAAATTTATTAATCCCGTTAGCCAGATGACATTTCAGTTTTATTCTCGTTTCTACCAGATGATTTTTTCAGCTAAGGAAAATGCCCCATTGACCCCTTCACTGCGATGACGTATTTTTCTTAGAAGTTTTATTCTAACTGAGAGAATTTTCGAACTGGAGGGGTTAAATGGAACATCATTAACTTTCCCTATCAGACACCTCCTCTGAACTGGAAAATAAAATTGTTTGTAGTCAGCAAAAACAGAATGCAAACTACGCCACTGATCTGCAGGGGCTGATAAAGGTTAATGAAAACTTTACCTGACCTCTCCAGTTCGAAGAAGTCTCTCTCAAGCTAAGTAAGTCGTCTGGAGGTGTGATTCATTCAGTTTAACTTGGCTCAGATTTTTTTCCTTTTACAGATCATTTCGTATAGTTCAGAGGCAGAAAAAGACCATACTGTGGATATACATCGTTTCTGTAGCACTTCTTCCTGACTAGCATCATATTCTAGTGTTACTCTCTTGTCGATAATTCAGCTCTCAGGATGGAGGGATGAAAGTGTAAGGACAAGATAAAATGGAAGAAGTGTAACATGAACACTTTAATATATACGTAATGTCAGTGAAGGGAGTAATTACACAAATTTAATAACTGTTGCGCAGTCTTCCATTTTATTTATTTTTTAATTGACTCTGCCAGATCACTTTATTTAGTTTAGGAGAGATTATTTGAACTGTGGGGTCTAAATATTGCCTTCATTACCCCACTAAAAAATATCTTCCCTCAGCAGAATAAAATCGCTTATAGGCAGAAGAATAAGCAGCAGAAAACGACTTATGGTTCAAGGGGTTAATGGAGGTCTGTCATACTGGAGGAGTTAGTACCTGTTTTCATTAAGCCCTTCACTACTTGGCTTTTTTTACATTTGCTGCCCTCATACAATTTTCCATGGCTTAGGAGAGCATTCTAGTAGTTGAGAGGTAAAAGAAAGTTTTATCTGACCCCTCCAGTTCGAAATCTCAATCCTAAGCTTGATAAAATCTTGTGATAGAGAAAATAAAATATAAATGACGTCCTCGAGATGAATGGGTTAACTCCTTCAGCACCGTCACAGCTCCTTTGTTATATTTTTGCCACCTCCTGAAGATTGTAGTAGGATTAAGGGAAATTTCTTGCAGTGATGGGATTGTGAACACTCCCCATCACCCGGCCCAGTGCCATGTCACCATCGGATGATTGTATTCAGCTTGAGGGAGGCCTCGCAGTGAATGGTTATGAACAGCCGCCATTACTGCCTTTAGTATGGTAAAGGATTTATCGACATAGTTTTTACCCTCTTCAGTACGGTGATGGTTTACAGTACCGTTACCACCAAATAATTAAGCTTAGATGAGACTTTTCGAACTACAGGTGTTATGTACAACTTTAATCAGACCTTTCAGGACTAGAGATCCTCTACTGTAGAGTGAATGAAATTGGTTGATGGCGGCAAGAACGAGTTTTAGATGGCAACAGATTAACTCTTTCACTACGAGTTCCCACCTAAGTTTTGCAAAACAGCGGTGTCTATAGGAAGAATTAAATTTAATGACATCGCCCTGAATTGGTTAAGATTAAGAAGGACTACGCAGTGAAAGGGTTAGTGACAAACAAGGAACCTTGTGCAACCCCACCCCACAGGAGGAGACTGTGAAACGTAGAGGCTCACAGCAAGCACAAATATCACTATAGGAAACCCTAAAACTATTGCCGTAACAATGGAATACTTATCTTTAAAATTAGTTTTTTATACCACTCCCTGACACTTCCGGTTGCTGGGCAACACTTATAGATAAAACTACGCCATCATCCGCCTAGAAAACGACTGCGCCTTACCCACTCTGTTGGGTGGGAAAATACAATAAAATGTTTAAAACTACTGACTCGGACTCCTGTACCTCAACTTCAGCCTGAGAGAAATGGCTGGTGCAGATACTAGAGTTGACGCAAACCTGAGAAAAATAATGACAACAGTAGGCTATTAACTCTCTCAGGCTTCTTTGATTCTCCGAATAAACACGTGTTACGTTAGCCGAAATAGAATACTAGAAAAGATTCAGATCATTAGATACTAAACTGTATTAACCCACTCTCTGTCAGTTCCAATGACAGTATTCTCGTCGAATTAGAAGGTTCTCTGGAAGCTCTTTCTTTGCTATTTCCTTTTCGGTTACACCTTAACCGCTTTAGTACACTGAAGCCTGTTATTTTTGTCAATGGTGGACTACTAACTTTAAGAAGGGCAGTTTCACTGTGAAAGAATTAGAATCTGTCTCCATTAAACCTTTAAATACTAAAACGCCTTTTTTTTTTTTTTTTTTTTTTTTGTTACCTCCATCAGAATTATGCAGCTCAGGAGAGGCTTCTCGTTGCGAATTGGTTGATGTTGTCCTGTATGTTACTATGTTAATTAGGTCTTTGTGATATCGTCATAGAGTGCATAAATAACCTACAAGAGAATACTACAGCGCCGCTGTATACCGACAATAAAAAGGTGCCAGTGAGCCTCCATGGCCCACGAGAATACCGACGTTGCATTCAAAAGAAGAGATTTTGATGCAATGCCGTAAGCTGAAGTAAATTACCTTAACTGTTGGTCGAATCTTTTTAGTTTGATGTTGAGTGTACTTTTATTATGGTTAACGTTAGTTTTAACTCTACATTTGAAAACGTCTTTCCTGTAACTGTGATAGTCTCCTTGGGGCTTGCTGCAAGGGTGGACCTCCACCTCGGAGGGGAAGTGATGGCCAGAATTAAAGTTTCTCTATACTGCTCAAGCACAGCTGGAGAAAAGTGTTTGCAGTAGGAGTGTTGTATGTGGATATCTGAGGGTTATTGGCTATAGTTCTATGGTAGGGAGAGTGATAGTCAAAAATAAGTTTTCCCCATGCTGCTCAAGTTCGACAGGAGGTGGTGTGCCTGCAGTAGAGTGGTGCATGTGGAAATCCAAGCGTTGTACTATGTTTCTCTGTTACTAGTCTGAATTCGTTATCGATATGCACCAACAAGGTGTCATTTTGTGGAAGCAAATGAAAGGACATACTAACGGCATCGCAGAAAAGGGGCTGAATTGACTGGAGGCGATTTGAATAAAAATGCGCTATCGTACTGAAGGGATGAGTGATCAGACAAATTCCTTTAAACCTGAAACCATAATTAGCGCTCCGAAGCACGGCATTCAAGTAAGACGGAGTGCGAGTAAGTGGCGGGGGAAACGGATGTAAACAGAACGCTAAGTGCGGCGGGGACGGAGCCAAGCAGAGCCATGGGGTTGGTGACGTAAATGGCATAATTGATGAAGTGCTTAGCCGGGAGAAAACAGACTACACTGATGGAGGAAGTGGTTGTGGGGGGATGAAGGGGAAAGATGCAGAACCGGATGACACACACACACACGCACACACACACACACACACACACACACACACACACACACACACACACACACACACACACACACACATTCTTGACCAGATAATGCAGGTACAGTGATGGAAAAAAGTTCGTCTACAGGTAACATTATATGGTTAGAAAACTATGCAGTACCAAGCCTCTCTCAGCTGAGGAATAATAGCCAGTAGAGTATGGCAGAAGTGGAAAAATAGGCCAAGTTTTACCCTCGACTGTACAATCAAAAGTTAGCTGGCATTTCCCTCTTGGCTGTGGCGATATAGTGTAACATGAAGTATCTTCATGTGACAGCGATATGAACAACAGGAGTAAAATCAATCAATAAATAAATAAATAAAAAATATGGCTACTCACTGACTTTCGGGGAGGAATCAGACTTTTGCTCGTGACAATATTTATGGTCGTATTCTCGATAGCTTAGAAGTCTCTGTAGCACCTCTTCCTTAGCGATTTAGTTAAGCTTATGGCACGTTGATTACATTTATGCAATCTATGTTAATGTAAAAATAATATGAATGCTATACAAGGGAATAGTGTGATTCAATACACACGCACACACAAAAAACGGTTTATGAGGAGGTGGCTGAGCGCCTCTAAGCCAACGAAACTACAATCCTTGTTGTGATGCATGAGGGACTAAACTCAGTATCCTTTTTGGTTGTCACTTATCGTCAAGTTCAACCTTCACTGTCCCTCACAACATCTCCTTGACCTGAGTCTGAAATTCAAGCTAGGTTTGGCTCTGATGGTGGCCTTTGCTGTGGCTGGTAAGAGAGAAAGATAGTATTTGTAAGCCTTTCACTGTGGTTTCATATCACAATGCCGTGATATGTTGATACTGAAGAATTATACCCACACATGGAATTCCCTGGTGCCCAGTAAACAACACTATCATGATGTAGGTATAATTCTTAACGAACCTTCCACGGCTCAGCACCAGTCATTGTAGTATTATCATGCCAAACAGTTACATATTTTCTTAGCACGCTTAGATATTTCATTCTGGCTAACGTCAAGCGAATTTATTCAGCTAAGGCAAACTCCTATCAGTAAAAAAGATGAATCCGTAACCACTTATGTTAAAGACTGACTGACGGGCGTTGTTTTATGCTGATTTGTACAGTCAGAGCCTCTGATTATATTCAACCCATTCACTCCGACGACGTAACAGTTTACACTTGCAGCCTCCAGACGATTTTACTTATCTTCGGAATCGTCTTTTGTGTGATACGGGGTTGATGAGGCTGTGTCTAACTTCCTCAGGTACTGTAAGAAATTGTTCTAAAGCTCATAAAATCATTTGAAAGTAGCAATAATAAAATGACAAACGCATCAGGATTAAAGGGTTAACAGTAACGCAAATCTTAAAGAGAGTGGCAGGGCAGAGCGTTAATTCATTGTTACTGTAACCATTACGGACTTTGTATTTTGAAGACAGTCATCATCATCATCAATATCGTTATACAATCATAGTGATGCAAATTCAGTATTTCCCCATGTTATATTTGTCGTAGTCACATATTTTCATCTGCCTCACTAATTTCAGGAGCTGCCAATTTCCATTGTTTTATGGGATCTAAGGTATGTAACAAACTGCTAAGATGTAAGCAAGCCCATTATAATTACTGTAATTTGTGGAATCGTCAGCAACGGTTCAGAAAAGGCAGACATGTTTTATCGTCATCAGTTCCTTCAGATATAATCCTCAAAAATCGAGGCTTGTCCACTCCTCTTTTCTCTTTTAATAATGCGGTCCTTAAGTCCAGCCTTCACTTGTTTACAGATGCTGACCGAAAACCACAGGGCCTGTATATATAAGATCGATCATAAAGTTTGTCTAAGGGTGAAATCATAAGTAACAGTATGCCATCGGCTTTAACTTGGAGTATTAGGTAGGTCCAAATCATAGGCTGTTGAACTTGCGATGTGCTATTTGTAGCAGCTGATTTCATTGTAAACGTTGAAATGTTACGAAAAATGGCAGAGTTGTTGCAAATCGTCCTGAATTACTATGGTGTTGATAAGATTATCACATAAAATTTCACTGATACACAGCAATTACGGAAAGTATGTAGACGGCAACCTGTCTCTTCACCTCACCTCACATCTCCCCTAATCTCGCTTCCTCCCGTCCTCCTAACTTTACTCTTTGCCTCACTTTTATTACGAGTGGTGGTGTCTCTTCCTTGTAAGGATAGCGTTAAAGTGCTTACACTGATATAAAGTTCAACTTTGTTCCTTAGAGCTTCATGCAAAGTTAATGAAAGAGAGAAGTATTCCGGCGATGCTGCTTATAATCTATTGTGAAAGTCCTAAGTCGTCACCATTATGGAGCTGCATCTTCATTGCAATGAGTCTTGTTGTCGCCGCTCCAGCCAAATCAGTCACGAAAATTATACCTAAATGATTCGGGCGGTATCTCCTGACCAATTCTACATCACCAAGTTCACTGACAACACTTTTTATCACACAAACATCTAGGCTCATGCTAGTGAATTTATTGCTATTGTGCGGCGGCGATCATCTTTACTTCTATGATGGATTATGAACCTCGTGTTAAGCGGTAAAACACGAGAAGTTTCTATACCTGTGGTTCAAATTTGGGCGAATCTTAAGGGCTTATGACTCACTTCTAAGTGTTTTGAACACGTTTCCGCCAGACTGAAGGCTTAGGATGTAAACTTATCGTTATGACGATTTAGTGTTTATAAAAACATAGGTAAAGTTCCAGGGCACTAGACAAAGTCCATTCAGCCATATTGGATCTCATCTGAAAAAAAAAAAAAAAAAAAAGTGTGTGTGTGTGTGTGTGTGTGTGTGTGTGTGTGTGTGTGTGTGTGTGTGAACAAACTAATCAGTTCTCATCCGAGTTTGGTCAGACTTGGTGGATGGGTAGACGGTTTGCAAAGGGGGCGACATTTTTTTTTTTTTTTTTTTTAAGAACAATAGGACAAGATGACAATACAAGGTCAGGTTTTGACCCGTGTGTTTTTATCTGATTTGAACTAAAATATTGGAAGAGGTGAGAATCACCCAGGGGTTAATCTATTGTTTTTTTGTTTTTTTTTTTAAATAGTAGGCCAAATCAAAGTTACAAGGCAAGGTCAACTTCAACTGTTTTTATTCGGTTCAAACTAAACCATGTGGAAGGCCTCAAGCTTCGGCAAAGATAAATAAATTCGATTTCGAGAAGTCGGTCAAAGGTCAAGGTCACAGGAGAGGGTTAAAGATCAAGATTTGAGATTCTAAACACCTGAGTTTTAATATGATTTGGAACAAACTTGGTGGAGTGGTTAAGAGTCAGGCAAAGATGAAGTAATTCGATTTTGAGAGCAGTGGATCGAAGGTTAAGGTCACAGGGCAGTCAAATGTTCGGCCCGTTGATGATTGGTGGGCGCGGGTGTTGCACACACTGCGTGCTACTTCTTAAAATTATTATATTATTATTAATTTGTTAGTGTCTGCGCGTGCATACGTGTGCGTGTATATATATATATATATATATATATATATATATATATATATATATATATATATATATATATATATATATATATATCGTAGATATTAAGATGATAGCAAAACGTGAGAGTGCAATCAAGTAGTCATAATACTGTATATGTAAATAAGTTTCCTATCTAAGCAAACTTTCACCACACAAATGCCCAAATCGTCGTAAGAAAAAAAAAAATCCGTCGTTTCTAGTCACAAAACAGGTTAGCTTTCCCGCCCTTGAGGTTAAGATGAGCGAGGCTGATTTTAGTCGTCTGGTAATGGAATTAAATCCTCTGGTGAAAGGCTGAACAGAAAAGTTCAATTCATCTTCAACAGCGGAGGGGTTGATGTAGGCAACTTTTAATCTAACTGTTTTCAAAACTGAACAAAATCGTCTAGTTTTCGTCTGAACAAAACACACACCTATGTTCAAACGCTGCCACCATCAAAATATTACCACGATATCTACCACAGTTACTAAAACTCCTACCACTGTCACTGCCAGTACCACTACTACCAATATCATTAGTAATACCAGTTACCACTACCACTACTCTTACCACTAACACGGATACCACTACCACTACCGCTATCAGTATTGCCACTATCACTGCCACTACCATTGCTACTATTACCATTGTCCCTACCACTACTGCTAATGCTTCGGTCATTATTATTACCACTACTGCTAATGCTTCGGTCATTATTATTACCACTACTGCTAATGCTACGGTCATTATTATTACCACTACCACTACTACGACGACCACCACCACTGTCATTATAACTACCAATAAAACTACCACCATCGCCTTTACCACTACAACCGCTATTTGCTACCACTATTACAGCTATTACTACCTCGAACACTACCACAACGATTACTGCTAGCAATACTACATCCACCACTACCACTACAACAACCGCCATCACTACCACTACAACTACACTGATACTACCACCACCACGATAAAGTCCTTGACCCAGCGTGGCTTTTTGACCTTTCATATTCTAGTATCAACTAATAGTGTACCCAAAATGAAAAAAATAAATAAATAAATAACACGGGTCAACAACTGCTGATCTTTTACTCGTGTGTGTGTGTGTGTGTGTGTGTGTGTGTGTGTGTGTTGCTAGACCTGATGCCCGCTTGCCAACCTACACACCTTTCTAATCATCTGTCTATCTATCTATCTTTCTGTCTGTCTGTCTGTCTGTCCACTTGTCTGTCTACTCAGCCAAATCACTGCATCCTTAACTCAGCCTTCGGTAGGTTTTTCAGGACGTAGTAAAATCATTTGATGTTAACCGAGGAAAATAGATAAGTCGTTCCCGATGTTCAAGAGTTAAAGCTTTACCTACCTATCTAGCTTTGCCATCTCTTTACCGAAATAAGTCTGTTGCTATTTATGTCGTTTAATCAATCAGTTAACATGTCTGTGTATTTAAACTAATCTTTTCTGTTGTCTGCAGTATATATATCTCTTATCTCAATATCTATTTCTGCCACCTACCTATCTACATACATAAATATCTACCTGGCTACACCCATCTGTAACTGTTCATCTACCTACCTACCAGATCACCTACCGGGCCCTCACGTACGCCCGATCAGTTGCCTTTCCCTTTTGCTTTCAACTCTCTCTCTCTCTCTCTCTCGTGCACACACATTTTTTTTTTTTTTTTAATCCACCAGTTTCCTACCATTTGTTTCTCATTTTTCTCAGTTGTCTTTGTTTCCCACCTGTTTTCACATGTTTCTTCCTTTTACGTTTTTTTCTTTTACTTTTTCATTCGTGCTTTCTCTTGTTTTCCGGACCGTACCGCAATCATTCTTTAGGTGGGAAAAAAAGGTCATGTTGTTGTTGATGATGATGATGATGATGATAATGATGATGATTCGTTGCCTATTCCATTTTTTCTTAATTTTTTCTTTCAGTTTCGCTCGTTATTGACCGATCTTTCCCAGTTACATCCTTCATTTTGGCCATTTTCACTTCCTTACATCCCATTAGCAATGTTGTTCAGTTTCCCTCATTTCTTTCCATATTTGACCGTTTTCTATATCTTCTGTGTTTATCCGTTTTCGTCTCTTCTCAAAAGTTTACAGAAATTCTTCAAACCTGACGTAGTTCCCATCCATCCAGTCCGAGAACGTAGTTTAACAGTGTTCGTGGTACCTCGGTGTTATTTTACTTAAAAGATTTTTTTCTCTCTCAAAGGAATGTGAAGGACCCTTCGGAACTCCACAACTACTGTAGATGGCTTTCCTGATCTAAATAAAATGATCCGATAGTAGCAAAAGTAAACTAGTAAAGAACGCAACCAAACTGAAGTGATTAAACTATGTTGCAGTTTATTTTTACCATTTCTCCATTTTTTTGCTTTCACTTACCTCAAATTTCTCACCCAAGTCGTCTTTTTTTCTTCTTTTTCTCGTTTCAGGAGTTCGCTCATTTCTTTTTCCTCTAATTTCCTTAGTTTCTTAAAGAAATTAATTTTTCACTTCTTTCCATGACTGCATCCTCCGTTTTTTCCCCCGACACTTTCTCCGCTTCCCCTTTTCCCTGGCTTAAAAAAAAAAAAAAAAAATTATATTTCCTAGTTTTGCCCTAATTCACTCTTTTTCGGCTTCTTTTAACTATATCCAGTTGTTGAGGTCTGTCTTAGTATTCAGGGACGGATACAGACTGTAAGTAGGGAGAGGTTTTGAGGATCCAAGCTCTCCCTTTTCTTCATCCGTGCCATAATTTTTCAAGGATTACAGAAAGGAAATTACTGCAGCTAACACAAAACCCGTTTAAGCAAGCAGAACTGTTGAAAGAATGAGCAAGGTATGTTTTCCAGTACCTTCTTGTATAAATCTGAACCCATTCATTAAGTTTTGTTGTAAATGGGTGAAGGAGTACCGAACACCATCTAATTTAGAAATGCTGATGCCACCCCATGTTTTCATCCCACCGGTCTCTCTCTCTCTCTCTCTCTCTCTCTCTCTCTCTCTCTCTCTCTCTCTCTCAGTGTTACGTCCCCACCCCACACTGCCACAGGCTTCAACAGCAGTAGTACAGTATAGGAAGGACGTTGCCCAGTGAATTGTTCTTCCTATGGTCAGCCTTTAGGTGTACAATACACAAGATCAGCCAAGGCGTCGTAAATGAATACTGGCTTCATAAGTTCTGTCTTTATTTTCCAAATAATTACGCTTAATTCTTTCCAACTTCACTATTTTCACAAATACCGAAAGTATACAAATTGCAATAACACTTCACTGTTTGCCAACAACAGTTCACTATTATCACAATTGCCGAAAGTATACAAATTGCAATAACACTTCACTGATTTTGCCAACAACATTTCACTCTTGTCACAAGTACCGAAAATATACACACTGCACTACACTCAAACTGAACTGAAAACTGAGTGAACTTGTTCTTGCCTCTTGTCCATCCTTATAATTATAGCCTTACATTACTCGAGAAACTTCTAGCACAAGCTCGACAGGGCAATAGTTAAGTTACCAACTAGGAGGCATCAAAACGCGACAGAGTTTTCTTACATTACATAACACTGTTAATTAGCATACAAACTTAAATTACATAATTTAACAAGCAGTCACATAAATAAAACATTATAAAGAAAAAGAGCACAAAAATTAATGCATAACTTACGAAACAACGGTGCTCAAACAGCAGGCAAACCTGCTATTCTGACTCGTACTGGAACTTAAGGTAAACATCGGCGATGTCGAGAAACTTTTCGACTACATAACTGGCAAATCTCGCTTCTTAACACTACCCCCTCGCTAGTCCGTTGTCGTCCCGACAAAACTACACAATATATACAAACATACATCTTAATCCCAATGAAACAACTAACTATACATAAAATAATCCTTCAACTTATCAGGTCATCTTCTATGCCGCTTCTGACAATGTCCTTGCCCCTCCACACAGTCCACTTCTCCAGGAAAATCTTGGTCCTCACCCTGATTCACTTCTCTTGGGAAACTGTCACCATTCTCTTGCACTTCAGCTCCTTGGTCCTCCTCAGCATCCTCGGCTGTGGGTGAGCACAGTTCCTATAAGACGTCCCAGCGGTACTGTCCTGGCCCATGGTACTGCCACAGACGGTTCACATGTACCACCTTTGGGCAAGATTTCCTGCCTCCCCGAATCCGATATGTTACGTCTGATTGCTGGTGCAACACAATGTAAGGCCTGTCCCATGGGCTCTGCAGCTTTAGTGACTGTCCCTTCTTTCGCTGAGGATTGTATAACCAAACTTGATCACTATCCTTGAAGCTCACCTCACATGCTTTGGCATCATACTTGCACTTCAACACCTCTCCTGAAAACTTGAGGGCTTCTCACACTTCGTGATATACCTCAGCCAGCCTCTCCTGAAGATTCATCGCATAGTCGGTGGTGTCTGTAGGTAGCTCTTCACCAGCTGGTCTTCCCATTAACAAGTCAACAGGTAAGAGTAACTCGTGGCCCAACATCAGTTTTTCAGGTGTGTAGCTGGTAGACTCGTGGGATGCAGATCAGTATGTCATCAGCAATCCAGGTAATATCTGGTCCATTTCTATTTGTCCATCTACACAGTACTTGGCCAGTTCTTGTCCTAGGGTCCAGTTGAATTTCTCCGCCATCCCATCTGACTGTGGCCTTAGTGGGGTCGTCCTGATCTTCTTGATCCCCAATAACTTGCAGCACTCATGGAGCACAGCAGACTCGGATTTTCTACCCTGGTCTGAATATAGCTTTTGTGGCATCCCAAAATGACAGAAAAACTGGTCAACCAACACCTGAACAACAGTCACAGCCTCTTGATTGGGGATGGCATAAGCCACTTTATAAAATAATCCATGGCGAAACATATGTACCGGTTCCCTCTTTCAGTGAGTGGCAAAGGTCCAGCAATGTCCACCATGACTCTTTCCATCGGTGCACCCACTTGGTACAGCTGGAGAGGGGCGCAATCACGTTTCTTGGGTCCCTTCTTGACACAACACACATCACAGGCCCGACACCACTCTTCAACATCCTGATGCATGCCAATCCAGTAGGATCTCTGTTGCAGCCAGCTTAGAGTTTTCTTCACTCCCAGGTACCCACTAGTGATCCGGTTACGGGACTCATCCAAGATCCCGGACCTCATCTTCTTTGGAACTACCAGTTGCCAATACTTGCTGAGGCCATTGGGTGTCTCCCATTGATGCTCCAGTAGGCCACTGTCCAAACGAAGGTCCCACTGACTCCAATAGAACTTGGTTGCAGGGCTGAATCTAGAAACCTCTTCCCAAGATGGTCACACTGTACTCTGCTGCAGCCACTTATGCACTGGTTATAAATCTGCATCCTCCATCTGCATCTTCTTCAGGTCTTCTGTATCTGACACTGGCCCGGTCACAACCATACGGTGGCATTTCTTGCCAAGATTCCCATTCCTACTACACTTCTTGCCGTCTGTTCTTCCGTCTTCTCGCTCACTGTTCAACAAGGTTCTCCTGCATATCTTCAGTGGTGGGGCTTCTTGGGAAAAACTGGCTGATTGTTGCCTCTCATCACCAGCCTTCACTAATTTACCCCCATCCTTCTCAATTGGACACTCATAGCTGAAGTGTCCCACCTCACCACATATCCAACACACAAATCTCAGATTGCAACATTGTTGCAATCTGAGATTTCCTTGCACTGTTCCGTCCTTGCTCCTTCTTCCATTTTTAACAATCCAACTTCTTGTGTCTCAGCTTCCTGCAGAACCAGCAACCTCCTCTGATCTCCTGTTCTCTCTCCTACTTGTTGCAATCCACTTTCCAATGCCCTGGCTTTTCACAGTATCAGCACCCTCCTTCAAAATTTTCCTCTTCCTGTACCTGTGCCTTTCTTGCCTTGAATCCTGCACTATGACCTGTCTGAAAAGTGGATGTACTGGACCTGACATAGGACTCAAATTCTAGAGCCCTGGCTAATTCTTCTTGTATGCTTCTGGGTTGTGCCTGCTTCACTTGCACTTTAACTCTGCACTGTCAAGAGCATCGATGAACTGGTCCCTCAGAAGAATAGCCAACAGGTTAGGTACAGCTCCAGGGTATGCCTTGTATGCCATACTCTCCAGGTCATGAGCAAGCTGCTGTAGGGATTCTCCTCGAGCCCGTACACGGCTCTGGAATATTGCTCTGTAAACCTCAGTCTGGCACATGGTTCCACATCTGTGCTCCAGCACTTCTACTAGAGACTTATAACTGTTCCTCTCCATCACTGACATCTGGCCCAGAATTTCCATTGCGGCACCCTTAACCCGCCCCATCCCAACGTTTTCTGGGCAGTGGTACGCCCCAGTCCCGACATTTTTGGACCTTTTTTTTTTTTGGCTCAAACATCTGCTTTTGGTGAGAAACATCGAAAATTCATAGAGAAATTGCTCACCTGAGGTTTAAAATACTCGATCTAGGTACAAGTACTTCCATACCTGACTGGGTTTTCTAACAGGCTGGCACCAAAGAAAACGAGTTCTATGGGAGGGTAACTATTTTATCCACTCATAAACAGTATTTATTTATTTACTAGGTACGAATTTATATGTAGTTCAAGAGTATATTGGTTTTCAAACAGTAATATAGGCATTATAAGCATTGTTTCACTCACTAACTCATCACCATTCATGACCTTTTTTTTCCCACATTACCTGATCATCATTTCTGACTGTTTCTTCCTCTAATGCTATGTAAACGCTGTCCTCCACATTGTCATCGATTGGGGAATCACTCTGGCCCTGAATGTCATTATTGGCCAGGTCACTGGTAACAGGTGAATTGCTGAGACAATGGCGTGCAGGGGTGGGGGGAGAGGTTATGCGGTGTAAGGCATTGTCCCTGCTTGGCATCTTGTAGAGGAATAGAGGAAGGTGTCCCGTGTATACATGCCAAATATCACTTGCGAAATCACTCGCGAAAATTGAAAATTGTGCAAATTAGGGACCTTGCAATGTTGCCGCGTTAATTCACGTCACCGGGACATGAGTTCGCATCATGTGCGGACGTTAATTCACGTCGCCGATACGGCGCGGGTTAAGGATAGTAGCAAACTACACTGCCCTGTGCCTATCATCCCAACCATTCTGATCCGCAAGTAACTCAAACTGTGCATGGTAAACTTCCCAAGATACTCTGCCATCAAATTTCTGAGGTTTCTTTTTAATTGGACCCCCATTATAGCCATGCACTTCACTGGTTTGGGGCCTAAAAACTGAGGCATCATAATTAAGACCAGGACTTAAAACTTCTGCATTCTGATTATTCAACCCGGTAATGCTACCTTTAGATGCTTGGGATCCATCAAGATTCACCGTACACTGCCCATTCCTTTCATATGCTCCCTGTACACTAACCTTTGGTTCAGTAGTGCAATATTCACTACAGCCTCAATTTTCTCACTAATTACCTTCACATGGTCAACTACATGCGTCAGCTGGTTATCTATGTGCTGTCTGCACTCCGCCATTATTTCCTCACTAATCTTTAACTGGTTGTCTACATGCTGTTTACACTCCATCACATTATTGCTTACATCATACCTCTGCAGCTCTAGCTTGGCATCTACTTCCTCTTTAAGCTGTTGCTGTTCTTCCTTCATTTCCCCCATGAATGTATCTCTCTGTCCTTGCACCCTCAGTTGTACTTCTCTCTGTTCCTCCTGTAATGCCTCCTGAAGCTGTTCATATCGTTCTTTCTGTTCTTCGTTCTGTGCCTGCAATTGTTCTTTGATTTCGTTCCTGAGCTCTTTCTGTTCTTCACTTTTGGCCTGTAATTGTTCCTGTAGTTCTTTCTGTCCTTCATTTTGTGCCTGTGATTGTTCTTTGAGTTCTTTCTTCTGTGCCTGTGATTATTCTTTGAGTTCTTTCTTCTGTGCCTGTCATTGTTTTTTGAGTTCTTTCTGTCCTTCACTCTGTATCTAATTGTTCTTTGAGTTCTTTCTTCCGTGGCTGTAATATCTTCACAGTTGTCGCCAGGGACATTTCCTCCTCCTGCCCAGCTCAAGACCTTGTTTGCACACCTTCTGCGTCCATGTCGAAAGTTAGTCTCACTGCAGCCCTTAATAATCCACACTCCTGACACCAGTGTTACGTCTGCATCCCACACTGCCACAGGCTCCATAATCCACACTCCTGACAACAGTGTTATGTCCCCACCCTGCACTGCCACATGCTCCAACAGCAGTAGTACAGTACAGGAAGGACGTTGCCCATTGAGTTATTGTTCTTATGGTCAGCCTTTAGGTGTACAGTAAACAAGATCAGCCCAGGCATCGTAAATAAACAATGGCTTCTTAAGTTCACTGTCTTTATTTTCCAAATAATTTCACTTAATGCTTTCCAACTTCACTTCACTTTTTTCACAAGTACCAACAGTATACAAATTGCATCAACACTTCACTGTTTGCCAACATCACTTCACTATCATCACAAGTACCGAAAGTATATAAATTGCAATAACACTTCACTGTTTGCCAACAACATTTCACTATTTTCACAAGTACCGAAAATATACACTCAAACTGAACTGAAAACCGACTGAATTTGCTGTTGGCATCCCTACGTCAAGTGGGGTTGGTGGAGGATTAGTGCCCCTCCCTGTAAAACAATTAACTCTAAGCCCTTGGCCACCCTGTCTGGGATACATGGCGTCTGGCAATGAATGAATGAATGAACATTACACGAGAAGCTTCTAGCACAAGCTCGACAGGGCAATAGTTAACAGTTACCAACTAGGAGACATCAAAACATCCCAGAGTTTTCTTACATTACATAACACTGTTAATTACTTAGCATACAAACTTAAATTACATAATTTAACAAGCAATCACATAAATAAAACATTATAAAGAAAAAGAGCACAAAAATTAATGCATTACTTACGAAACAACTATGCTCACAAACAGCAGGCAAACCTGCAACTCTGACTCATACTGGAACTTACAGTAAACATTGGGAAACGTCAAGAGGCTTCTCGACTACCTAACTGGCAAATCTCGCTTCTTAATAATACCTTGAAATAGATGACCTATGGTACCTGTATATTTTTGTTGATTCCTGCAATGCTAGGTGTTTTTGGGTCAGCTTCCCGTCCCTCTAACGCCTAGTGTGTAGCTGGGTTCTCTTTCTAGACTGGAGCTTAGACAAATAGGAGAGAGGCAGGACACAAAAACTCAAGGGAACAACCTTACATGTGTATTACTAAATTCTACAGTGGAACGGGTAGATGTCACGAATACAGAGATACTGGGCAATTATAATTCTTAGACCTAGATATGGGTTGCTAGTATCGCGCAGGATACTACTCAGGTCAAGGTCAGGTAAAGTGAATAGCACTTAGGGCAGAGGGATTATGCACTGTTACTGCAGGAAGTCCAAGTTTTATATATTGGTGGAATTGATGGTACTATATCACTCTGGGTAATTACTACTTTAACACTAGGGCCTGCATATGATCCTAGTGTGGTGTGGCGTTATTATTTGGTAGCATGTTCACTGTGATAGATCCGTATTTCACTGTCTTTCTGTGTTCACTGTTTCACTGTCACCTTACTTATTCCACCACTCTTTTGTATTGTCACTAATGCTTTTCTCACCAACTTCCTTTATACTGTTAATGCACTGTTCTGCCTTTACTTCACTATGTCACTGACACTATACTTTCACTGTCACTCCTTTCGGGTCTGGGCATCGTGGCAGTCAGGTACAAGGGCGGCGGAGGTGACTCAGCCTCACTATTGGTGAGGCCGGGTTCCGCCAGGGGCCTCTGTGTTCAGGGGTCACGGGATCATGCGTAGGGGCGTCCCCTCTTGTCCGGGGCTGCTGGTGGTGAAGGGTTCCCCGCTTTTGGGGGTTGGGGCAGGAGTCAGGCCCTTGGGGCTGGGACTGAATAGTTTCCTGAACTTCTTGCTCAGGTGCCTGATGGAAGACGAAGATCTCCGGTGTCTGGGTGTAGGGAGGTCCCACCCAGGGGTCCTGGGGGTGGTCTGGAGGTCCCGAGGACTGCGGTCCCTGGTGTTCAAAGATGCCGTCAGGAGGGGGCTGTGGCATCGGCCTATATCAGAGTCCATCAGGTGAGTCCTCTCAGGATCTGGCTGCAGGGAGAAGAGCCCGGTGGTAGGCACAGGGCCTCTCCAGGACTCCTCCAGGCTGAGGGCTCCCTCTTGGTCGTAGGTCGGTGAACAGGAGTCAGCACCTGACATAGGAGCGGCTACCGGCCGTTTCCTGCCGAAGGGCCCAGCTACTGGCTGTGGCCTTCTGGGGGCGTGGCTGCAGGCCGTCATTAAGGCCCTGCTACTGGCCGTGGCCTTCTGGGGGCGCGGCTGCAGGCCGTCACTAAGGCCCTGCTACTGGCCGTGGCCTTCTGGGGGCGCGGCTGCAGGCCATCACTAAGGCCCTGCTACTGGCCATGGCCTTCTGGGGGCACGGCTGCAGGCCGTCACTAAGGCCCTGCTATTGGCCGTGGCCTAGGGGAGGGAGCGGCTACAGGCTGACTCAGGGGTACCTTCAGAGCAGCTACCGACCGTCTCCTGGTTCCCTCTGGAGTGGCTGCAGGCCATCCCCTGAAGAAGGGTCGAGCAGCTACAGGCCGTCTCTCGAGGGGCATCTTCAGAGTGACTACCAGCCATCTCCTGACGAAGGCGGGAGCGGCTACAGGCCATCTGTTTGCCTCCGGAGCAGCTGCAAGCCATCTCCTGTAGGAGGGTTGAGCGGCTACAGGCCTTCTCGTTAGGGGCACCTTCAGAGCGGCTTCTGGTTGTCTCCTGATGAAGGCAGGAGCAGCTACAGGCCATCTCCTGTTTTCCTCCAGAGCGGCTGCAGGCCGTCTCGTGTAGGAGGGTTGAGCGGCTATCGGCTGTCTCAGGGGTGCTGACTGGAGTTGGAGTAACCGCTCCACCCCGTGGTTGATGGTGGTCGGCTCACCTGGAAGGTAGTCTCATATTCCTGCTATGGTGGCGGCGGGTGAGCTCTGGGTCATAGGGGCACGCGGCCCGATTGGACTTATGTCCTTGTCACCCAGAGTCCAGGCGTGCTGTATATGGTACTCGGTGGGCTCCTTCTGGGGGTGTTAGGTTGCCCTCTGTGGCATTATACTGCATTTTACCATTGTCTGCTGGGAAAAAGTCACATCTCTGTGACTGGAGGTGGTAAACTTTGGTGTCGTACGTGTGGTAGACTGGCTGTAGGTGTTGGAGGAGGGCTTGCCAGGCTGAGGAGGCAGAATTTTCATCTAGCTGCTCGTCACAGGTGATGCTGGAGATGGACGGCGAGTGTGGGGTTTTATGCCAGGGTAATGCAGAGCGGTGTCTCTGGGGAATGTAGGTGGCAGGGATTTGGGGCTGGTGTATCATGAGTGTGAGATGATTTAGGGCAGGGGTAGGAGTGTGATTTTGCAGTGAGGTGGGTGGGGTGGGAGAGTGGGTGTAATGGGCAGGTGGGTGGGAGAGATGGCCGGAGCGTGTGATGATTGTTTTAAGGGTGCATGTGGGCAGCAATGTGGGTGTGCGGTGTTGGCGCATGTGTGAGGTGTACGGGATGTGCAAGGGCGGCTGTGGAGTGGTAGAAGTGTGGGTGGCACATCGCGTGGAGTGAGGTGGAGGCTTAGAGGGTGGTGGTGTAGTGGGTGCGTGGGCAGTGCAGCTGGAGTCAGGTGTGGGGGACAGGGTAGGCGGGGTCAAGGGGGCATGTGTGAGCAGTGGGGGGGGGGGATATTCGGGGGCAGTGGTGGAGTTGGTGGCATCTGTGAGTTGTCAGGTGAGGTAGAGGCGGTGTGAGGGGGGGAGGGAGAGAGAGAGGGTGAGGGGGAGATGTAGCAGTCATAGGAGGTAAAGGGAAGTGGTGTGGGGGTAGTGGGTCAGGTGGGGCGTGGGGCCAGGGCAGGGGAGGCAGGAGTGTGAAAAGGGCGTACATGACGGTTTCTGGGAGTGCAGGAAGTGCCGTGATATTTGACTATCACCTGGAAAGGGTTAGGGGCACTGATTATGGTATGGGATCCCGTGAAGCGTGGCACGAGTTTGTGGGAGGTGGGGAGCTGCGCTATCATAACAGTGTCGCCCAGCTTGTAGGAGTTGGAGGCGGTGTCGGGGCGGAGGTCCAGGTTGTTTTGGAGGTGGGTTAGCCGTCGTTTGAGATGGTGTAGTGGGTCCGATGTGGGGGTAGAAGTCGGGGGTTGTAAGTGCTGCCGAAGGAGCAGGAGGAGGGGTGTTTCTCCAAACACTCATTCGTACAGGGGAATTCTGTCCTCTCGGGGGCAGGAGTTGATGCCCCATTCCACCGTTTTTACATGGGAGGGCCAGTCATCGTCTTTGGTGGCTCCTATCCGGGCGCAGAGTTGATTCATCAGCATACAATGGCTTCGCTTGCATATGGCATTTCCTTGGGTCCAGTAAGGGGACGAGTGTGAGATGCTATAGCCAAATGTGTGGGCCAGCTTCTCCCAGATCTTACTGGTGAACTCTGGTGTGTTATCTGAGTGGATTGCTTGTGGGATACCGAAGTACGGGAATACATGCCGAATCAGGACGTCTGCCACTGTGACAGTGTGGTGTTCTTTCGCTGGGCAGGCTACGACGAATTTGGAGTATGTATCAACGAATGTGATTACATACCTATAGCCTGATTTTGGGGGTAAGGGTCCCACTGTGTCGATCGTTAATAACTGCCAAGGTCTGTGGGTGGTAATATGACCTGATGGACCGACGGTACAGGTGGTGTCCTTACCGAGGGCTCATGCTCGGCAAGATTGGATAGTCTCCTTGGTGAGGGTGGAGGGATTGGGTGCCCAGTAGGTGTCGTTAAAGACCTGTAGGAGTTTTTTCGTGCCCAGGTGAATGCCGTTGTGAGTGTGCAGGTGTCAGAGGACATCGAGAGTGGCGTCGGGGGCTAGGATGATATGCCTGGTTGGGGTAAGCAGGTGGTTGCCCTGGCGATAAAGTTTCTTGAAAAGGTGCAGGGGAATCCAGTGAGTTCATTCCTTACGATGCCACTGATGGAGGAGATCGGGTTCTGGCTGGGCGGCGTTGATGGGGAGCCGAGAGAGAGCGTCCGTGTTGGTGTGGAGTTTGCTGGGGCGGGACGAGATTTCATAGTTGAACCCCTCCAGGGTTTCATGCCATCGGATGAGCTGGGCTTTGTGGGTGTCAGACTGTCGCAGCTACTGGAGGGACTGGTGGTCAGTGATGATAGTAACTTGAGTCCCCAGTAGGTACCCCCAGAAGTGCTCAAGTGCCCAGATGATGCCCAGGCACTCCCTCTTGGTGGCGGCATAATTCTTTTCCACCTGATTGAGGGCACGGCTGGTGCAGTCAGTTATGTGCTCATGGCCCTCTTGGACTTGTGACAGCACAGTACTAATCGCAATTTGGGAAACATCCGTGTAGAGCCGGAATGGGAAGGCATAGTCAGGAAAGGCCATGACGGGGGCGGAAACGAGCTTATCCTTAAGTTGTTGGAAGGCCACTCGTCTCTCATCCGTCCAGATGAACGGTTCTCCCTTATGGGTCAGGTCATGGAATGATCTGGCAATGTGGGCGAACCCCTTCACAAAACAGCGGTAATAGGACATCAAGCTGAGGAAGGCTCGAATTCCATGAATGTCTTGTGGTAGGGGTACGTCTGTGATGGCGCAGAGTTTGTCCAGGTCGGGATGTATGCCAGCCTGGGAGATGACATGTCCCAGGAATGAGACGGTTCTGGTGGCCAGGATGCACTTGGAGGGCCGGAGTTTGAGGCCTGCCTGTCAGATTCTGGTGAAAATCCGGTGGAGGTGCTGCAGGTGGTCAGCCCAGGTCTGGCTGAAAACGATGGCGTCATCCAAGTAAGCAAGACAGATCTCCCATGTGAGGCCGCTGAGGACAGATTCCATTAGCCTGGAGAAGGTGGGGAGGGCATTACAGAGGCCGAAGGGTAAAACATTAAATTCGTAATGTTTCCCGTTGCTGGTCGAGAAAGGGGTTTTGCCTCTGTCCTCTGGATGCACCGGGACCTGCCAATTCCCTGACTGGAGGTCAAGGGTGGAGAACCAGGAGGCACCGTATGGGGAATCCAGGAGTCGTCTATGCGCGGGAGTGGAGCAGCGCCCTTGGTGGTCACGTCGTTAAGCCAGCGGTAATCGACGCAGAACTGCATCATGCCATCCTTTTTCTTCACAAGGACGAAGGGGGAGGACCAGGGGCTGGTGGAGAGGGAGACGACTCCGGCTTTGATCATCTCCTGTACCTGGTGGTCTTCCTCTTCCTGCTGTTTGGGGTTCTTCCGCCGGGATGGCTGTCGGATCGGTAGGCCCTTCATGTGAATCTCGTGAGCCTGGTAGGTGGTGTGTCCAATATCGGCGGGGTCCCGCCGCGAACAGATTCTGGAAATCCAGGAGGCGGTGGAGGGTGTTTGATTGGTGAGTGGAGAGATGGTCGAGAATGGGGGCCAGAAGGGCAGGGGAGCGGGAGGGGGAGGGGACGCAGGGCTCGGCTTCCTCCATCTCTCCAATTATGAGCCCTTTAGGGAGGGTGAGGGGCGAGGGGGCAAAGTTGGCAATCCGGACTGCTGTGTGATGAGGGGGAAGGAAGGTTGGAGGCAGGAGGCAGGCTGAGAGGGTTCCGGGTGGCAGGAGTGGGGAGAAAAGGACGGAGGTACCTGTGAGGGCCGGTTGAGGGGCACCCAGGCTTTGTAGTGGGGGGGAATGGTGACAGCAGAGGAAATGGTGGTGGGGAAAGAGTGGGGAGAGGTAAAGGGGGGGAGAAGGGGGGCACAGAGTCTTCCGGCCGGGGCCGTGGCATGCAGGTGCAGACGGCCCGAGTGGGAGGGGGGGGGGTCGGGTGATTTCTGGAACTGGAGCTGTCTGTTGCTGCAGTCAATGGTGGCTCCTAACTTCTGCAACAGGTCTAACCCCAGATATCCATCGTAATTGCGGCAGGAAGAGTCAAATACGATGAACTTATGCTGAGTTGACGCGCAGGGCCTGTGTTTCCCCATGGATCGGCAGGGGGCCATCCCCCACGTCCACAAGGTGAGTGGCCTTTGGGAATAGCAGGCCAAAGGTCGATTTGTGATGGGAGAAGTAGTGGCTATATAGGCAGGATCTGGCCGCTCCCGTATCAACCAGAAGTCTGGCTTTCAGCCCGTTCAGCTTCATCTTTGTGGTAAACTGGTGGGCGGTATTTGGGGGAAGTGGCCTGTGCCACCATGGGAAGGTGCGGGGACGGTCCTAAAAATCCAACTGCCGAGGACCTCCTTCTTCTTCCTCCAGCTCCTGTTCCTCGAGTTCGGTCTCCTCCACAGGTGCAGATTCGTCCTCTGGTTCCTTGTTCTCTAGAGAGGAACCTTTGCCTTGGCCTAGGGTGGTGGTTTTCCGTCTGGCAGCTTTCAATTGGTCCCTGATATCATGCAGTGGGCACCTGGAGCTTCAAGCAGAGAACTCCCAGGGATTCATCAGGATGAGGTTGGGGTTCTCCCTGTGACTGGGGTGCCGGTGGGTGGGGTGCGCCCTAGGTAGGCTTGGTGCTGGGATGGGGCTGGGGTGGGGCATAGGTGGACTTGGTTTGACTGGGGGAGCCGGAATATTCGTGGGAACCATTTTTACCACATTGATTTGCTGGGGTGCAGGGCAGGAGGTCAGGAGGCGGCGTGTCAGTTGGATATCCTTATCCATGTCTCCGGTAGGGTCATGGATTGTAAAGTGCTCCTTGACCATGCTGGGGAGCACTTTCAGGAGAGTATTAAGGGTGTGTTGCTCCCAGGTTTCATCATCTGCCTCCGGGTAGGCAGCGGTGACCAGGTGTTTAGCCTGGATTAGAGTATCATCCAAATTGCCATCAAAGGTTAGGCTCTTTACCTAATGATGGCTTGAATCACGAGTTTCGTGAAATTTTGCCAAGTGAGCCCCGAAACGATCTTGGGTGCTATATTAGCTGCTGCTTTGCCCAGTAGCAGGAGTATGACTGCAATTTTCTGCTTGTCATCCTCAAACCCAATATCTAGCAAAGGTTTAATAATTGCCAGGTATGTGTGAACATCATACTGGTCAGGCTCGAATTTAGATAATTGCACATGCGGTTTGGTTCCCATTTTGCCAGTATTTCCTGATTACCTCTCTCGTATGCCCGGGTCAAGAACCACTGCTCTCCACCAGTGTAATGCTAGGTGTTTTTGGGTTGGCTTCCCGTCCCTCTAATGCCTAGTGTGTAGCTGGGTTCTCATTCTAGACCGAATTTTAGACAAATAGGAGAGAGGCAGGACACAAAAACTCAAGGCAACAACCTTACATGTGTATTACTAAATTCTACAGTGGAATGGGTAGATGTCACGAACACAGAGATACTGGGTAATTATCATTCTTAGGCCTAGATATGGGTTGCTAGTATTGTGCAGGATACTGCTCAGGTCAAGGTCGGGTAAGGTGAATAGCACTTAGGGTAGAGGGGTTACGCGCTATTATTGCAGGAAGTCCAAGTTTTATATATATTGGTGGAATTGATGGTACTATTTCACTCTGGGTAATTACTACTTTAACCCGTCACATCCCGAGGTTTTCCGCACCTCCGACATCCCCCAGTCCCGAGGTATTTTCGAAAAAAAATTTTTTGGCTAAAACCTTCGCTTTTGGTGAGAAACATCGAAAATTCATAGAGAAATCGCTCACCCGAGGTTTAAAATACCCAATCCAGGTAGGAGTTCCTCCTTACCTGACTGGGTTTTCTAACATGCTGGCACCAAAGAAAATGAGTTCTATGGGAGGGTAACTATTTTATCCACTCATAAACGGTATTTATTTATTTACTTGGTACGAATGTATATGTAGTATGAGAGTATATTGGTTTTCAAGCAGTAATAAAGGCATTATAAGCATTGTTTCACTCACTAACTAATCACCATACCTGACCTTTTTTTTGCCACATTACCTGATCATTATTTCTGGCTGTTTCTTCTTCTAATGCTATGTAAACATTGTCCTCCACATTGTCATCGATTGGGGAATCACTCTGGCCCTGAATATCTTTACTAGCCAGGTGACTGGTAACAGGTCCATTGCTGAGACAATGGCGTGAGGGGGGGAGGGGGGAGGTTATGCGGTGTAAGGCATTGTCCCTGCTTGGCATCTTGTAGAGGAATAGAGGAAGGTGTCCCGTGTATACATACGAAAAATCATGGGCGAAATTTGAAAATTGTGCAAATTAGGGACCTTGCAATTGCACGACGTACTGGCACGTCGCCGGGACTGGCAAATGCAAATCGTTGCAACGTACCCATACATCGACGGGACGGGGCGGGTTAACACTAGGGCCTGCATATGCTCTTAGTGTGGTGTGGCCGTTATTATTTGGTAGCATGTTCACTGTGATAGACCCGTATTTCACTGTCTTGCCGTGTTCACTGTTTCACTGCCACCTTACTTATTCCACCACTCATTTATATTGTCACTAATGCTTTTCTCACCGACTTCCTTTATACTGTTAATGCACTGTTCTGCCTTTACTTCACTATGTCACTGACACTATACTTTCACTGTCACTCCTTTTGGGTCTGGGCGTCATGGCGATCAGGTACAAGGGTGACGGAGGTGACTCAGCCTCACTAACGGCGGGGCTGGGTTCCACCAGGCGCCTCTGTGTTCAGGGGCCACAGGATCACGTGTAGGGGCGTCCCTTCTCATCCGGGGCTGCTGATGGGAAAGGGTCCTGTGCTTTCGGGGCTTGAGGAGGGAGTCTGGCCCTCAGGGCTGGGGCCAAATAGCTGCCTGAACTTCTCACTCAGGCGCCTGATGAAGGATGATCTCCAGTGTCCGGGTGTAGGGAATTCCTGCCCGGGGGTTCTGAGGGCAGTCTGGAGGCTCCGAGGGCAGCGGTCCCTGGTGTTCGGAGATGCTGTCAGGAGGGGTCTGCGGCATCGGCCTACGTCGGGGTCCGGCAGGAGAGTCCTCTCAGGGGAGCTCAGTGGTAGTCACGGGGCCTCTCCAGTACTCTTCCAGGCTGGGAGTTCCCTCTGAGTCTTAGGTCGGTAAGCAGGAGTCAACACCTGACGGAGGAGTGACTGCCGGCCATCTCCTGCCGCAGGGCCCGGCTACTGGCCGTGGCCTTCTGGGGGCGCGGCTACAGGCCGTCGTTAAGGCCCAGCTACTGGCCATGGCCTGGGGGAAGGATTGGCTACAAGACGACTCAGGGGAACCTTCAGAGTGGTTACAGGCCGTCTCCTGACGACGGCGGGAGCAGCTACTGGCCATCTCCTGGTTCCCTCTGGAGCAACTGCAGGTCGTCTCCTTTAGGAAGGTCGAGCAGCTACAGGCCATCTCTCGAGGGGCGCCTTCAGAGTGGCTACCAGCCGTCTCCTGATGAAGGCAGGAGCGACTACAGGCTGTCTCCTGTTTGCCTCCGGAGCGGCTGCAGGTCATCTCTTGTAGGAGGGTCGAGCGGCTACAGGCCGTCTCATTAGGGGCACCTTCAGAGCGGCTTCTGGCCATCTCCTGACGAAGGCAGCAGCAGCTACAGGCCATCTCCTGTTTTCCTCCAGAGAGGCTGGAGGCTGTCTCCTGTAGGAGGGTTGAGCAGCTACCGGCCATCTCAGGGGTGCTGACTGGAACTGGAGTAACAGCTCCACCCCGTGGTTGTTGGTGGTTGGCTCGCCCGGAAGGTAGTCTCATATTCCTGCTATGGTGGCGGCGGGCGAGCTGCGGGTCATAGGGGCGGGTGGCCTGGGCGGACTTATGTTCTTGTCACCCGGAGTCCAGGCGTGCTGTATATGCTCCTCTGTGGGCTCTTTCTGGGGGTGTTAGGTCGCCCTCCGTGGCATTATACTGCATTTTAATTCCATACGATTATATTCATTGTAGGATATGCCTCTCATACTGAAGGGTTTAATGGAGACTGTCTCTTACCTTTCCAGTTCGAAAAGTTTCTCCAAAGCTGAATGAAAACTTGTCTGTCGGGTGCAAGAATGAAACGTGAATGACATACTCGGAGAGAGAGGCTTAAGTGTTCTCAAGTTATCGTTCTTTGTCATTTCTTCTCCCATTTTTTTCTAGTTCTTCAATCATCTCCATTTCCCATAATTTTCATTTAACCCCTAATCCAGTGACGTTTTCTTTATGCTATTGGTGCAGTCTATAGAACCTTTTTTTATTTTTTTCAATTCAAGGAAGGTGTTTCTGTCTGGAGGGGTTAGCTGTAGCCATCATTAACTCCTTCACTATTAAAGGTCCCTCCCAGTAATATATAAAACCGTTCAGTGTTAGTATGAGTAATGTAAATAATACATCATCACTGAAGAAATTAACTTTACTTTTTTCTCTAGCCCATTCAATCAATCTCTGTTTTTCCCTTTTTTTTTTTTTCCCCATTCATCTCCAGCCCCTCTTTTCTCTCCCTAGTTCCTCCCTTCCTTTTAAAGTGTCACGCTTACTTCCACCAGTCTTTCCCTGGTAATTTCCATTTCCCTCTCTCTTTCCTTCGAGTTCTTCCCCTTCTCTGGTAATTTCACGTTCATTTGTCCTGATTTGCCGATGTCCACCTTTTCATTTTAGGTCTCTCAGTTTCCGATTTTCTCCCCCTTCTCGGGTAACTCTATGCCTGTTTTCCCAGTCTTTCCTATTGCCACCTTGGCCAGATCTTCAGTTTCCCCTTTTCCAAGTTCTTCCCTGCCTTCGGTAATTTCTCACCTAGTTTCCCTTATTTTTTCTTCCTCCTGTTCTTTAGTCTCCCTCCCCCCCAAGTTCTTATTTTCTGTATACCCACACCAACTTTACATTTGGTCCATTCTCTCTTTTCATAATTCAGTTTCTCTTTTTCCTTAAGTTCTTTCCTTTTCTTTGAAATTCTTCACCCATATTCCCAAATTGTCTCCATTTCATCGTCTTCAGTTCCTCTCATTCTCCCAATTTCTTCCCTGTTTTCAGCTAGTCTGTTTGGTTTCCACTCAGTTTTCTTCATTTCCCTCTCTCTGTTTTCAGGTTTCTTTTTTGTAGGACCCCCGCGGGGACTGGACCTTTTGTCCGCGATTTATTGTGTTACGGAAAGATCATTTATTTTACATCAGTCATCCCAGTACCCGTCAGCTAGGCTGGCCCCGGCACCAGTCCTGCATTCTGTAGGTAGAACAAACGTTTAGCGGCCTTATTGGGCACCTTACCTCTCACTTCTGCTAAGAGCACTCGGGCTTCGCCCACGATTTTAAGTCTTAAATAGTTATCATGCATGTTCGTGCAATATGATAATGAAGGTGAAGATCAGAGTTGTCATAGTACCCGGCAGCTTTGTTCATTCGTTCATCTCGATACGGAAATTCCAATTGACTTGCATGGTGTGCTCGAAGACTAACATTAAAAATAGGTATGGGTTAAACAATATTACCTGCCACGTAGCCTCGGAGACACCCACTGACACCAAACTTGACATGGGTCTGCTCTGACATATCGGACATGCCCATGCAAAATCTCAGCACATTCCACCAAGCAATATGACCTGTAAAGGGTTTCCAACTTCTGGTGAGAAATCAGATGCAAAAGTGGGCTTGGCTTGCACCTAGCTGACAACGTGGAATTATAATTTACACCACCGTTGTCAGTTCGTCGTTCCGCATCTTTTGATGTTGGCACGTTGAAATCTAAGGGGTAAAATGTGGACAGACACACGTAAGACAGTGCACATTCCCTTATTATTGATGCACTTGACATTGCCAAGCAACAGACTTCACTGAATGTGGTGCCTCGTACTAAGAACAACGAGGCTGAAGTGCTGACTGCCTGCTTATAGCAGTTAAAATATCCAAGACAATATTTTAGTTCACGTATTGTCATCTAAAAATAAGAGTAGACAAATAAAAGAAGCTTCCGATTACCGAAAAATAAAATAAATTGTTAAAAAGTAAAAGTTAATCTACTAATAGCATAATATGGCAACTTAGGCTCATGGACTAGGGAACCCATGCTAGCCAGCCTTATCATCAGAACGGTGCATGACTGTTTATGCTGTGTCTATGCATTCTATATCTAAGTTTGTTTAAAATATTAAAGATAGGGATTTGGTTAATAACTTGTCGTGTTTTTACCAGTTTATGAAAACATGCTACCTGGAACACAGGCAGTGAGAAATCTTTCAGCAACTGTATAGTTTAAAATAAGAGCCCCGCGGCCGTATTGGGCCACTCAGAATTTATTTGAATTAGAGCCATCACTGCAACATACTTTGTTTTGGAACATGTGTTCTGCAGAGCATTGATTTGTCCAAATGAAAGCCATTCCTGTACAGCTACCACGATTAACACAACCACCAGTATCGCAACTGCCACCACCAACACCATCATCACAGCTGCCACAACCACCACCATCATCACAGCTGCCACAACCACCACCATCATCACAGTTGCCACAACCACCACCATCATCACAGCTGCCACAACCACCACCATCATCACAGCTGCCACAACCACCACCATCATCACAGCTGCCACAACCACCACCATCATCACAGCTGCCACAACCACCACCATCATCACAGCTACCACCACCATCATCACAACTGCCACCACCACCACCACCACCACCACATACACAGCTACAACCTATCACCACCATTATTGTCACAGCTACCACCACCACCACCACCATCACAGCTACCACCACCACCACCACCATCACAGCTACCACCACCACCACCACCATCACAGCTACCACCACCACCACCACCATCACAGCTACCACCACCACCACCACCATCACAGCTACCACCACCACCACCACCATCACAGCTATCACCACCACCAACAACAACAACACAACTAGCATCTACCACCACCATCAACATCACAGCTAGTACCACCACTACCACCATCACAGCTACCACCACCACCATCATTATCACAGCTACCACCACCACCATCATCATCATCACAACCACCACAGCTACCATCATCACCACCACCACCACCACCACCACCACCATACAGCTACCACCACCACCAACACATATACCACCACGACCATGGCTACCACCATCAGCACCACCATAGCTATGATCACCACTACCACAGCTGCCACCATCACCACCACCTCAGCTACCACCATCATCGCCATCACAGCTACCACCACGCCATCATCATCAGAGCTGCATCCACCACCATCATCACAGCTACCACCACCATCACCATCATTATTACAGCTACCACCGTCATCGTCATCACTACAATAACCACCACCACCGCCACCAAAGGTACCACCATCACAGCTACCACAACACCATCATCATCACAGCCACCATCATCATCACAGTTACCACCTATCACCACTCTCATCATCACAGCTACCATCTACCACCACCACACCCACCACAGCTAGAACCACCAGCACCACACCCACCACAGCTACCCTCAACCACCATCACCACCACAGCTACCACCATCACCACCACCACAACTACCATCACCACTATCATCATAATCATCACAGCCACCACCTCCAACACCACAATTACCACTATCACCTTCACAGCTACCACCACCGCCATCATCATCATCACAGCTATCACCACCATCACCATCACCATCACAGATACCACCACCACCACCACCATCACAGCTACCACCACCACCACCACCATCACAGCTACCACCACCACCACCACCATCACAGCTACCACCACCACCACCACCATCACAGCTATCACCACCACCAACAACAACAACACAACTAGCATCTACCACCACCATCAACATCACAGCTAGCACCACCACTACCACCATCACAGCTACCACCACCACCATCATTATCACAGCTACCACCACCACCATCATCATCATCACAACCACCACAGCTACCATCATCACCACCACCACCACCACCACCACCACCATACAGCTACCACCACCACCAACACATATACCACCACGACCATGGCTACCACCATCAGCACCACCATAGCTATGATCACCACTACCACAGCTGCCACCATCACCACCACCTCAGCTACCACCATCATCGCCATCACAGCTACCACCACGCCATCATCATCAGAGCTGCATCCACCACCATCATCACAGCTACCACCACCATCACCATCATTATTACAGCTACCACCGTCATCGTCATCACTACAATAACCACCACCACCGCCACCAAAGGTACCACCATCACAGCTACCACAACACCATCATCATCACAGCCACCATCATCATCACAGTTACCACCTATCACCACTCTCATCATCACAGCTACCATCTACCACCACCACACCCACCACAGCTAGAACCACCAGCACCACACCCACCACAGCTACCCTCAACCACCATCACCACCACAGCTACCACCATCACCACCACCACAACTACCATCACCACTATCATCATAATCATCACAGCCACCACCTCCAACACCACAATTACCACTATCACCTTCACAGCTACCACCACCGCCATCATCATCATCACAGCTATCACCACCATCACCATCACCATCACAGATACCACCACCACAGGTACCACCTACCACCATCATCATCACAGCTACCACCACCTCCACCACCACAACTACCACCACCTCCACAGCTACCATCATCACCACCACCACCAGAGCTACCACCATCACCACCACCACCACAGCTACCACCATCACCACTGTCATCGCCACAAGTATCATCAACATCTGATGAACAAAGTCGTCTGTTTGTAGCGTCAATAAAACAATAGACATTGGAGTGCAGATTTGCATCTCTCTCGCTCTCTCTCTCTCTCTCTCTCTCTCTCTCTCTCTCTCTCTCTCTCTCTGTAAAGACGTATTAAATCATGAAAATGTCCTGCCCCCTTTTCCACGTGCACATAATGTAACACAAATGAGGACAATTATTAGAGGCCAAATCACCCCTTCAGAAAATATCGATCGGGATGAAATTGAAGCTGCCCATCTGGGACCCAGTTCCAACCATCTTGCCAGGTTTCATTAATATCTTTTTTCCAGTTTTGGCTACACACACACACACACACACACACACACACACACACACACACACACACACACACACACACACACACACACACAGAATTGTAGTACATTAGACTGGATACAAAGTATCATCATCTGCTACGGGACTGTGCTCGAAGATGACTACAGTAAATCTTTCCACGATATTGCCAAACGCCTGAGTCCTGTCAGAGGTGGCCACAGACAAATCGCTTCCACGTTCCCCTGTCCACTGCCATTTGGTTGCCCTTCCACCAGCTCACATTCCCCTCTCATATATTTTTCCATTTCATCTCTCCATTTCATCTTTGGTCTTCCCCTCCTCCTCTCCCCCACCACCTTACTTACATACGCTCTTTTACTTAGTTTCTTATTCTCTATCATCTCTAAATGGCCAAACCATCTCAAAACATTTTTTTAACACCTTCAGTCACATCCATATCAACGCCACAATGCTCCTTTACTTCCTCATTTGTCTGTCAGTCTCATGTAACTTGATATGCTCCTCTCAGACAACTCATTTCTGTTCTCTCATCTTTGACTTGTGTCCTTCCAACAAGGTCCAAGATTCACTTCCTTGTGTTTGGGTTGGGAGCACAGTACTGGCATGCAGCGACTTTTTTTACTTTTCTGTTTACTTCCTTATTTACTGCATTTAAAAATTCATATATTTTCTAGCCTGCATTTTCTATTGCCTCAAAACTGGTTGATCCGTTTGGGTAATAACTGTAGCATGTCAGAAAATTCTTGTCAGAGGAATGTGATATTAAACAGAAAATTTTGCCTTGGGATATCTCTTGTATAACTTAGTATTTTTTTTTTTTTTTAATGCCAGTTTCTGTTGACAACACATCGCTTATATGCCTGGATACTTCTGTGCGATCGGTAATGTGTACATTCAAATAAAAACTCTGAAAAGTGGGTGTTACTTTGTGTTATTAGTGCACTGTCTCTGCATGTGTGTTGGGTAAGCCAAGTGTAGCAGACGGGGCTTGTAGGAGGTAGAGCTTAGTGATGTCAGTGAATCCTATCGATTGTGCTGCTGGAGTGGTGGAGTCAGTTACTCTGATTTCAGTTACAATTAAATTACATTTATAGATAGAAATTGGTCAACTGAATAACAATTACAGTTACTTGAAACTATAATTACATTTCAATTACAATGGCTGTGAACAATAACTGTATATCAGTTAAAATCACTAGTCAAAGTCATTACATCTGCAAGTTTAATTCATGTCATAAAAACTACAAAGCTAGTTACAGTTCTACATTGCACGTAATTAACAGCAGAAACCTGAATAAAGTTTTCCAAAAACTGTTTCTTTTAATGCAGAACAAGTTTTCAGCAATTAAAACAAAAAAAAATTGGATGGGGCTGAGGTTGCAGACTGTGCTACTTAAGATTTTTTTTTTTTTTTTTTTGGGGGGGGAACTATTTTCGATAAAATTAAATTGTCACAAATGAAATAAAATAGTATTGTGAATATAGTACAATCCTTCCTTAAAAGTGGAAACACTGACCCTTTTTTCGGGAACAGCATTATCCTTGCTTCTTGTATGCATGAAGTTCTACACAAGAGAAACTCGAGGAACATTCAGGAGAGCTCGGGTCGATCCTGAAGTGTTCGGGGGGGTTTCCTTCCTTCATTCTTGCCATCTCGCATTTCGGGGGGGTTTCCTTCCTTCATTCTTGCCGTCTCGCATTTCAGGTATGAAAATTTCTATGGAGTAATTACTTCTTCCTCAAATACAGTTTTTAAAAATACAGAACCCCAAAAATCTCGATTGTAATCAAATTACAATTACTTTCTCGAACGGTGATTAATTATGTTCAGTTACAACGGCAATCATTATTGATTCCATCAGTGTGTTGGACCCTTTCTCTCATGTGAACCATTAAAAAAATAAAAAAATAAATAAGCCTTTACACACTGAAGCTTTCATATGAACACATATGAAGAAGACTAATAAGAGAGAGAGAGGTTAAACTGAAAACTTCGAAACTTTTGGCAAGTTTGGTTGACTAGCTCATGAGTGGGTGGCAACAACCTGACTCCGCCTCAGGCTTTCATATATATATATATATATATATATATATATATATATATATATATATATATATATATATATATATATATATATATATATCAGTGGTTCTTAAACTTTCTCGTGCAGCGGACCCCTTTTATTAAAACTAATCATGTGGCGGACCCTTAATTATGAGTAGATTTCTCTCCTACCCTACCTCTTGAATTTAGAGGTGTTTGTAGGCTATAATATACTAAAAATGTTATTGAATTATTTATTAATGGCTTAACTTGAGTATAACTGTTCAAATTTTACCTCACATAACTGTCATAATACTATTCATTTTACATAGTTTTATCTGATACTCAAATTAGCTTGCGGACACCTTGGAACGTTCCACGGACCCCTGGGGGTCCGCGGATCACACTTTAAGAAACACTGATCTATTTATCTATCTATCCATATATATATATATATATATATATATATATATATATATATATATATATATATATATATATATACCTAGGCTGCTTCCCCCAAGGAAAGGGAGGTAGCCGAGACAGGACGACACACTCCCCATTTACTCATCCATTCAAACACATTCATTCGCATCTTAGCCCCAAGGGGAGAACGGACAGATCCTCACCACACCACACCGCACAAGGGTCAACTGCGCAATGCAATCAGTGACATCCGCAGCAGGGCCCGACAGCAGAGCTGGTTTACCCCTGCTACATCATAACAGACCCATCCACTTACCCGCACCTGACCTGACTAGCTGATCAGACCAAATGCGGGAGAATATCCCCTCAGGGCTGCGTCATCACTTATTCATTCACAATTTCTCTCCATTTATTTCTGTCACGCACAGCCACTCTTCCTTGCTCAACACACATCCCTCTCGCATCCAGTGCTCTCTTCACACTGTCCATCCATCCTATTCGTGGTCTTCCTCTCAGCCTTACACCTCACATCAGATCTAGTTATCTTTTTCACCAATCGCTCATTATCCATTCTCTCCATATGCCCAAACCATCGCAACACCCTCTGCTCAGCTCCACCAGCCATCTCCCGAACAACTCCAGTTCTCCTTCGCACTTCATCATTTTGCACTCGATCCATACGCGTCACTCCACACATACTCCTCAGACACCTCATCTCCATTACATTCAAACTTTTCCTCTCTGCTGCACCCATATTCCATGTTTCAGCCCCATATAACGCAGTCGGTACCACAACACCCTCATACAACCTTCTCTTTACATCCATTCTAAGCAAACGACATCTAAACACTTTTTTCATTCCTCCCAGCACCTTTCCTACTTCATTTATTCTAAACTTCACTTCTGCATCTATTCTTCCATCCACAGCAACATGTGACCCAAGATATTTAAAACACTCTACCTCCTCAAGCAACTCGCCATTCAAAGCTATATTCATCCCCCTACCATCTACCAACCTCGTACACTTCATCACTTTACTCTTATTCTCATTTACTTTCAATTTCCTCCTTTCAAACACCCTTCCAAACTCCTCTACCAACTGTCTCAATCTCTCCTCTGAATCAGCCACCAGTGCAGTATCATCTGCAAACAGCAGCTGCTTCAGATTCCACTCTCCACCATCAACATTCACCAGACTCAGACCTCCACCTAAAACTCTTGCATTCACCTCCCTTATAACACCATCCATCTAAATATTAAACAACCAAGACGACATCACACATCCCTGTTGCAGCCCCCCTCTCACAGGAAACCAGTCACTCACGGCATTTCCCACTCTTACACACGCTCTACTATTTACATAAAAACTTTTCACCCCTTTTAGTAACCTACCATCAAGTCCATACAATCTTAAAACAGTCCACAAAGCCTCCCTATCAATTCTATCATACGCTTTCTCTAAATCCATGAATGCCCAAAACACATCCTTGCCTTTCGCTAAATACTTTTCACACACTTGTCTCACAGCAAACACCTGATCCACGCATCCCCTCCCTCTCCTAAAGCCACACTGCTCTTCACCAATCACTCCCTCTGTACCCTCTACAACTCTCATAATTAACACTCTACCATAAACCTTACCTACAACACTCAACAGACTTATACCCCTAAAGCTAGTACATTCATACTTATCACCCTTGCCTTTATACAACGGGACCACACAAGCACTTCCCCAGTCAATTGGCACCATACCTTTCACAAAGCATACATTCAACAATCTTACTAACCAGTCAACAATGGTCACTCCACCACCTTTCAGGCATTCCACAGCACACCCATCCATACCTGCAGCTTTCCCTGTTTTCATCTCCTTTACTGCCTTCTCCACTTCCTCCTTCGTGATCAAAGAATCATTCAACTCTCCCAACACATTTATTCCTTGCACCCTTCCATCTGCCACAATCTCAGCCACCCTTTCCTCCTCTACATTTAACAGTCTTTCAAAATACTCTGCCCATCTCTTCCTTACTGCATCCATCTCAATTAACATCCTTCCATCCTCTGCTTTTACTCGTTCTTCCTTCCCAGACTCTCCCTTTCGCACCCTTTTCACCTCCTTCCAAAACATTTTCTTATTCTGTTGAAAATTCTCTGAAAGCCGCCTACCCCACCTCTCATCTGCTGCCACTTTAGCATCACGCACAGCCCTTCTCGCCCTATTCCTCTTTTCCTTATACCTTTCATATGACATCTCATCCTTCCTCTGCAGCCACACTTCATATGCACATCTCTTCTCAGCCACAGCCATACTTACTTCCTCGCACCACCATTCACTTCCTTTTCTTACACCACCACCCACACGTCTCACACCACACACCTCTTCTGCATGCCCCACCACAGCACTCTTAAACAACTGCCATTCCTCCTCCACACTGCCATTTTCCTGATCTTTCAGTGCGTTCCACTCATCTTTCAATTTCTCCTGATACTCTATCTTTTTCTCTCTCTTATCCAACTCACTCACTTTCAAAACCTCCCTGCCACACCTAACCCTCCTAGCTTTCACCCATCTCTTACCTACTCTTAACTTTCCCTCCACCAGGTAGTGGTCAGACATATCTCCACCCTCCCCTCTCAGAACTCTCACATCCAACAATCTTCCTATTACATTCCTAGACACAACCACATAGTCCATCAAAGCTCTATCAACAACCCTTCCACCCTCCTGTCTCACCCATGTATACTTATAAATATCTTTCTTCTCAAACAGCATATTTCCAATCACCATCTCTCGCTCAACAGACATCGCTATCATTCGTTCCCCATTTTCATTTCTTCCAGGCACACCATGCATACCAACTACACCTTCAACTGCTACATTTCCCACTCTAGCATTCAGATCTCCCATCATTACCACATTCACATTCGCTCCAAAACTCTGCAGACACTCATCAACATCATTCCAGAAAGACTCCCTCTCCTCTTCATCCCTTTCACTACCAGGCCCATATGCACTCACAAACACCCACAACTCACGTTCAAATTTCGCTTTCACCCACATCAGTCTCGATGACACCTCCTTCCATTCAATCACACACTGCTGTACTTCCTGACTCACTAACAAGGCCACACCTTCTCTTGCCCTTCCTCTATCAACACCTGATAATCTTCCATTCACACTTCCAAACATAGACTCACCCTTCCCTTTCATCTTCGTTTCACTCAAAGCTAACACATTCAACTTTCTTCTCACAAACATTCTTCCAATCTCCTCCCTTTTAGCCTCAATTGTACTACAACCACGCACATTCATAGACCCAATCTTCAGGGTACGGGGATAACTCCATCCCCCATCCCTTTCTCTGGCCTGTCTCTTTTTAGGAACTAAAAAACAGAGGAGGGGGTCCCTAGTCCCCTCACCCCGCCCCTTTTAGTCGCCTTTTACGACACGCAGGGAATACGGTGGCAGTATTCTTCCTAACACAACCTGGCCGCAGAGTAGTAGTAGTACCACCCCATAGTGCGGCCAGATTGTGTCCCCCCCGCCACAGGGGGACTGGCCTATCCCGACCTAAGTGGGGACGATACAGCCAATGTATCTCTACCAAGTGGCTTAGGCTGTCTGGTAGAGATTGTATGTAGGGTGAGAAGTGCTTGTAGGTGTAACTGTTGTGTTGGGGTGACTTTGGATGTGTGTGTATCTGTGAACCAAGTGTAATCGGCCCGCGCAAGCCAACTGGGTGCAAACATACTTCACAGTATGTGACACTGGTTCAACCACAGCACCCCTTGTGTCCGCCAATGCAGTTCGTGGCCAGAAGAACGCTCCCAAAGTTTATTACCCTGGCGGGGCGCGAACTCTCGTTCTTGAGTGTACGAAACGCACACTTTACCACCACTGTACCACAGAGGCTCCCTATATATATATATATATATATATATATATATATATATAGATAGATATAGGTATAGATATAGATATATATATAGAGAGAGAGATAGACAGATATAGATAGATAGATAAAGATATAGATATCTATAGATAGATAGATAGATAGAGATATAGACAGATACATTCATACATACGTACATACATACATACATACATACATAGACAGATAGACAGATCGATAGGAATATATATATATATATATATATATATATATATATATATATATATATATATATGGCCCTTCCATAACGTAAGCACCACTAAAAAAAAAAAAAGAAAAAAAAAAAGAGAAAATCACAAAGTTTTTTGTTCGTTGCTCCGGGACTAATAAATCTATCACACTTCGGTTTGTTTTATTTGATAGCCTTTGCCTTTAGAATTTTTTTGGTGGTAAAATGATCATTTTTGGTTTGTAAAAACACCACGTATGATGGAAACTGACTCCCCCCTCCCTTAGATTTTTTCTATCTTTTTAACTTACATGGCATTTTTTTTATGATTCTCATTACAAAGTGTGCTTATATATCATGAATTAATGTTAAAGTAAACCAATGAGTGTTCAAAATCATTGTGCGAATGTTAATGAATGATAACAGTAATGTTTATGAATAATGACTACCACTATATTGCAATAATGGAGTGTTGCAATTGGAACTGGTATGTATTGGTAATTTTCTGAGCTGATAATGGATACAGTACATTACTTACATGATACTGAGCATAAATGAAAAATTCTTCAATACAATAAAAAAAATATTAGTTATCCATAACATTGTTAACCCCTAAACGGCAGGGGTTCTCCGATGTCGCACACTCCTCCCTATGGGGGATAGCCATGACAGAAAAAATACCCTTACTTCAAACCCTGATATCTACCAAACTATAACAGCTAGAAAAAAAATTGAAGATACATACGACTCATCAACTTTTCCTCTTTCAAATGAAAGTATCCCCACATCTCCAGGTGGTCTCGTCGATGAGTAAGGATATGTTAAATTTCTAAGGGTGGTGGGAAGATGCTCACGGCCATATACGTCAACCGGCGTTGCTCCACACTCAAAATCGTGATGGCAATACACGTCAACCAGTGCATAAGGGTTAATGTTATCATTAACAGGACAGTGATTGGTTAAGGTGTTACCTATCACTAACGTCAGCCATTATTAGTAATATGCTCTGCTTTGACGTCAGCCATTATTAGTAATATGCTCTGCTTTGACGTCAGCCATTATTAGTAATATGCTCTGCTTTGACGTCAGCCATTATTAGTAATATGCTCTGCTTTGAAGAAAGTAATTCGAAATTACTCCATCACACTCTAACTCTGGGATATAATTTGGCTGGACCGGAGATCGGAGCTTACGTGTGGTAGAGCGATCCTGATTGGTTTTTATTCCTGAAGACACACTGTCATTGACTACCTGCCTCTACTGTACACAGTATGCTGGGCACGTTCTCATTGGCCAGTCAATCCAACTAGCTAATGCGGAGGGTGTGTTCACCATCTCCCACCATTATTTGCTAAGGGGGAATTTAAAGGGACAGAGAGAAAGACTTACAGCTGTATGGAAATAACCCTGGCTTGGGCTTCCTTTCCCAGATGAGTAAAATAGAAAATCTGTCTAGATATTATTGGATTTTTGACCACTTCCCTTGTGAGCCTTTGCTCAGATCTACTTGTGGAAAGCTAGTGCTACACTTGAGGTGACCCCCAGTACCCATAACTCCACAACGGTATGGAACTGAGGCCCTCATACATAGCATATATATATATATATCATCATCATCATCAGCCGTTTGAGTGTTCACTACTGGACTGGCCTATCCCGACTGAAGTGGGGACGATACAGCGTATGTATCTTTACGAGGTGGCTTAGGCTGTCTGGTAGAGATTGTTTGTAGGATGAGAAGTGCTTGTAAAAGTGATTCTAGTGCTGGAGTGGCTTTGGATGTGTCTGTTGTCTGTGAACCAAGTGTAGGCTAATCGGCCCACCCAAGCCAACTGGATGCATGCATGCTTTATAGTACGCATCACTGGTTCACCCACAGCACCCCTTATGTCCGCCCAAGTAGTACGTGGCCTGAAGAACGCTCCCAAAGTTTATTACCCTGGCGGGGCGTGAACCCCTCGTTCTCCCATATATGAAAACGCACACTCTACCATTGTACCACGAAGGCTCCATATACCATATATATATATATATACATATATATATATATAAAGAGAGAGAGAGAGAGAGAGAGAGAGAGAGAGAGAGAGAGAGTTACCTGCAGTATGTTCAGTTCAAACAGTCTAGAGAATGTCTTGGTATTTTATATAATACCTCGCACTTTTTGGCAAGGTGTGAATTGCACTCATTTAACCTCAGTATCTGTACTTCAATTACATATTTTGAGCAACATCTTGCCTTTCTGTTTAATGCCTGGATGAAATTACTGAAAGTATATGAAGGGCAACCATGGTTTTTTTTAACTTATTATTGAGCAACTTTGGTAAAATTACAAATAAGTATCTTACTGGTAAGTGAGGTTTGCCTTCATACAAATGGTCAATATATCTTTGGTAACCAATAACAGAAAATGATTATATATATATATATATATATATATATATATATATATATATATATATAATATACTGCATATATAATGTTACGTCCCCACCCCACACTGCCCCAGGCTCCAACAGCAGTAGTTCAGTATAGGAAGGATGTTACCCAGTGAGCTGTTCTCCTTATGGTCAGCCTTTCGGTGTACAGCACACATGACACTGGCTTCTTAGTGTTCACTGTCTTTATTTTCCAAATAATTACTTAATGCTTTCCAGCTTCACTTCACTATTTTCACAAGCACTGGAGCTATACAAACTTTACTAACTGCAATTACACTTAACGCTTAACAGCACGTCACAATTTTCACAAGTACCGATGATATACTGTAACGGTAGGATTTTTTATCCCACCGTTGTTCATCAGTGTAACGATGAGAAATTGGATTTCCCACCGTTGTGGTTCTGTTTAACTTACTCGTTGATAATACAAATGGTACTCAACTTAGTCTCCCCTCAATGACTGATAAAGTCTTCACCTAAGAAAAAACAAAGGGGGGGGGAGTAACTTCGAATTTGAATGATAAAGGTTAATTGCTTAAAGGATATTTTTGGTAGCGTTTGTATTTTTGGCCCAGTCGAGAATAAGTTAGTACCACGTGTGTTAGTCGTTCCCAAAGCGGAGGAATCTTGAACTGGAAGGGGAGTGAGTCATGCGTGAGAGGACATAATTCCCTTGATTGGGTATCAAAATTGCATATACTTTACTTTAATAATTCTATACTTGTTAATCAACAGACATTTTTGAATTACATGACCTTTAATAATATGAAAAGAGTTGTAAATTAAGTAATAGTTTGGGCGATAGTAATACAGTACTGTTACCAAGCGAAACAATTTGAATATTTAACAGTGACTCCTGAGTTCATCACATTACATTCTCGATTATCAGTTATTCTTGGGCTCGTCTACAGCCTCAAGACTGGGACATTTAATGACATGAACTGTCTTTTCGGGCTGGCATAGCCTCGAACCAAAAATATTCACTCTTGAACTATTTCGTTGGGCCAGTCTAAACTCATCACACAATTCACTAATATTTCATAATCACTCGGGCTTGCTTAGCCTCGAGGAACAACTAAAAATTACATTTCCTTACAACCACTAAATACACTTCAACACTCCCAGTATTCCTAACCTATTAATAAAAGAGAGAAAAAAAAAACGGTTGATGAGTTTAAATTCGCCTTTCCGTTACATGATCACATTAACTTTCAAAATTCTGTACCTTATCTACTATAAAAAAAAAAGGTTCACCTGATTGATTCATAATTCAATTGCTACTACATTCAGTTATGAATCTATTCGTGGGTAGTGTAAGCGTGTGTGTACGTCAAGTCTATGGGCAAGTTCACATGATGGCCTCGTGCACGCCTCAAAGTCACGGTGTCTGTGAACTGAATCAACGTCTGTTATCCACAACGTCTGGGTAGCCAATGTCTACGTTAAGCTTTTAACAACATTACTTCATATGGTTCACGAGAAGCAAGAATTAAAACAAGCAAGGGGGGGGAGAAAGGAGGAATATGTACAGCTCACCTGCAACAACGTCTGTTATCCACAACGTCTGGGTAGCCAATGTGGCTTATCGGGCACGTAGGGACGCTACTGCTAGAGCAAATGAGACTGCGTTTTTGCGATATGATGGGTTTTAATTCTCTTCACTGTGGTTGAGAAGATTAGGAGAAATACACTGAGGTGGTTTGGACATGTGAAGAGAATGGAGAATGAAAGACTGACTAAGAGGGTGTATGTAGATGAGGTGGAGGGAGAGAAAGGGAGAGGTAGACCGAGGATGAGGTGGAGGGATGGAGTTGAAAGGTATATGAGGGAGGGGGGGGTGAGTTGGGGGGAGGGTAGTCAAATGGAGGCGTTTTGTCTGCGGCCACCCTTTGCTGGATTAGGGCGTCGGGCTATAGATAGATAGATAGACTATTTATATAGTAGAGTACACAAGACGTTAGGACTTTGGATTGGGGAAAATTTGGGATTCAATCCTTACTACATTTAAATACTGAATTTACTGCCATCCCGCCTTGAGTTTGGGGTAGTTTATGCCATCTAGTGACGGCTAAGGCAAGCGGGACTATTTGGTCCTCACAAATTACATTATCTTGGCCTTTTTTGACTATTAATTTCACATATTTGGATTCTAGCATCTTCATCAGTAAGCATTTCCCAACAATGATACGGAAAGAATTGCATACCCATTATTATTCTGTTTAAGGTTTAAACTTGGCACCCGGCAACAACGCATCACAAGCAAGGGGAATGTTGCCCGCATCTGTTATTCGTTAACAACCAGATGGGGGAACTCCCATAGCTCAACACTTCCAGTTACACTACCTATGCATAGATACAGAGATGTATACATATAAAAATAAAGTGGTCCCTATATCGATCATTAACACAAGAACTACTACTTAGAACAGGAGCCTTACAGACTAGTATTCAGATTACACTCTAACTTAGAAATTACAGTACCTCTAAACATATACCTGAATACTAAATTTGTTGCATTACACGGCTCCCACGTTCGGAAGACAAATTTTACCCAAGACAATCATCTATGACATATTCATGGATGGAATGTTGTTACTCCTATAACTGCTATTAACACTTAGAATTGGAACATTTTTTCCCCACAATCAGTGGCACCTGTCGGTCCACATTAAACACCTAATGCGTACCTCGGAAGGTCACTTACTCCTTCATTAGGAGGTATGATCACTTCTTACTCTTGATTTGATGAGGGAATTTATGCCCCAGTCAGCCTCAGGTTTTGGAGGATAGCTTGCCGCTCACCGGAGCTTGACAGGGTCTCTCGAGAGTGAGATCACCACAGGGGCGCTTCCTTCCACTCTTCCATTTGCATTCGCATTCACTCGCTTCTTTTGTTTCCAGCATTCCGCCCGCAAGAAGGTGAGGGCTCATTCTGTCCTGAAGATTCCACTACCTCACAAACCGTGCTAACTGTAAGGTGAGGGGATTGATCACTCCCCTTGAAGTAAGGCACTTCCCAGTTCCAACTGGAACACTTTTCTCTCTTTTTTTTCTTTTTACAATCTCTCCTCGGGGATGAGTCCACCCGGAACACAACCTCAGGCAGTTATGTTTGACAACATTCGTCTCATGCACTTATCTTTACTTTTCTGTTTAACACTCCTCTATGACCCTCCGAGGGGCATTCCTCACTCACGGTGGTAATCGCTCATCTCTGGGCTCCAGGGCAAGCTCCTGTTGCAATGGTTCGAAGAGCCATTCCTCGGTACCGTAATATGGTTTTACCTTTTCAGCAGCCCTTTGTATTCTCTTGCCACTAAATATATTTTCAATTATATAAACACTTCAATATAGCAACACCTCGATCACTTTATACAGGCCGTCCCATTTGGCATTCAGTTTCCTACAGGAACCCGGCTGTATGGTTTCTTTTTTCGCCCACACCAAGCTATTGACCCCAACCTTCTGTGCTCTCCTCCGCCTGTTTGCCACATCCCGGTATCGCCTGGTCATCTTTTGGTGGGTTTTCTTAATAAGGGTGTGTGCTATCGCTAGGTCGTCCTCCTCTGCGTCCACGGAAGGCAATGAGGTACCAATGAGGCAGGGGGGATGGCGTGAGAAGAAGGCATAATAGGGCTGTTGTCCCGTGCTCGAGTGCACCGCTTGATTTATGATGGTTTGGCACGATTGGAGCAGCTGAGGCCAACGCAAGGGGTGCCCGTTGCAGAGGGATGCTAGGATACTTTTCATAGTCCTATGCATCCATTCGGTGGTGGAATTTCCCTGGGGATAATAAGGGGTGACGTAGAAGAAGTCCACCTGGTTCCTCCGGCAGAACTTCTTGAATTCTCCACTCGTGAACTCTCCGCCGTTGTCCAGGACGATACCTTGTGGCATCCCAAAGTCGGTGAAGTATTGCCCAAGACAGTGTATGATGTGTTGTGTATGTTTGTCTCTGAGGGGATAATATTTCACAAACCTACTGTAGTGATCTATCAAAGTAAGGACATATCGGTAGCCCTGAGCTCCAGCAACCATATAGGTCAAATCGATCCCGATACGTTCCAATGGTTTACTTACAGGCGGGAAACCTTTCCAAGGTTGCTGTAACTCAGTTTCACCTTTGAATCTCTGACAAGTGGGACACTGTTTCACATACTCGCATACATCTACTTTTAGATTTGGCCACTAGAATAGCTCTTCTGCCTTTTTTATTTTTTTATTTTTTTTTACCTAGATGTCCTGAGATTTCATGAGCGTGTTTTATAGCTTCTTTTGTTAATGACTTAGGAATCACCAAGCAATATTGGATGCTACTATCATTTGTTTCCTGAGCAAAATATAATAGTTCGTCAGTCAACGCAAACTGGCTCAACATGGCTTTCGGTAGTCTTTTAGTAGGCAGCTTCTCACTACGCAAGTACTTAGCTAACTCATCCCACCGCTGCCACCAGTGAAACGGTAGGATTTTTTATCCCACCGTTGTTCATCAGTGTAACGATGAGAAATTGGATTTCCCACCGTTGTGGTTCTGTTTAACTTACTCGTTGATAATACAAATGGTACTCAACTTAGTCTCCCCTCAATGGCTGATAAAGTCTTCACCTAAGAAAAAACAAAGGGAGGGGGAGTAACTTCGAATTTGAATGATAAAGGTTAATTGCTTAAAGGATATTTTTGGTAGCGTTTGTGTTTTTGGCCCAGTCGAGAATAAGTTAGTACCACGTGTGTTAGTCGTTCCCAAAGTGGAGGAATCTTGAACTGGAAGGAGAGTGAGTCATGCGTGAGAGGATATAATTCCCTTGGTTGGGTATCAAAATTGCATATACTTTACTTTAATAATTCTATACTTGTTAATCAACAGACATTTTTGAATTACATGACCTTTAATAATATGAAAAGAGTTGTAAATTAAGTAATAGTTTGGGCGATAGTAATACAGTACTGTTACCAAGCGAAACAATTTGAATATTTAACAGTGATTCCTGAGTTCATCACATTACATTCTCGATTATCAGTTATTCTTGGGCTCGTCTACAGCCTCAAGACTGGGACATTTAATGACATGAACTGTCTTTTCGGGCTGGCATAGCCTCGAACCAAAAATATTCACTCTTGAACTATTTCGTTGGGCCAGTCTAAACTCATCACACAATTCACTAATATTTCATAATCACTCGGGCTTGCTTAGCCTCGAGGAACAACTAAAAATTACATTTCCTTACAACCACTAAATACACTTCAACACTCCCAGTATTCCTAACCTATTAATAAAAGAGAGAGAAAAAAAAACTGTTGATGAGTTTAAATTCGCCTTTCCGTTACATTATCACATTAACTTTCACAATTCTGTACCTTATCTACTATAAAAAAAAAGGTTCACCTGATTGATTCATAATTCAATTGCTACTACATTCAGTTATGAATCTATTCGTGGGTAGTGTAAGCGTGTGTGTACGTCAAGTCTATGGGCAAGTTCACATGATGGCCTCGTGCACGCCTCAAAGTCACGGTGTCTGTGAACTGAATCAACGTCTGTTATCCACAACGTCTGGGTAGCCAATGTCTACGTTAAGCTTTTAACAACATTACTTCATATGGTTCACGACAAGCAAGAATTAAAACAAGCAAGGGGGGGGGAGAAAGGAGGAATATGTACAGCTCACCTGCAACAACGTCTGTTATCCACAACGTCTGGGTAGCCAATGTGGCTTATCGGGCACGTAGGGATGCTACTGCTAGAGCAAATGAGACTGCGTTTTTGCGATATGGTGGGTTTTAATTCTCTTCACTGTGGTTGAGAAGATTAGGAGAAATACACTGAGGTGGTTTGGACATGTGAAGAGAATGGAGAATGAAAGACTGACTAAGAGGGTGTATGTAGATGAGGTGGAGGGAGAGAAAGGGAGAGGTAGACCGAGGATGAGATGGAGGGATGGAGTTGAAAGGTATATGAGGGAGGGGGGGGTGAGTTGGGGGGAGGGTAGTCAAATGGAGGCGCTTTGTCTGCGGCCACCCTTTGCTGGATTAGGGCGTCGGGCTATAGATAGATAGATAGACTATTTATATAGTAGAGTACACAAGACGTTAGGACTTTGGATTGGGGAAAATTTGGGATTCAGTCCTTTCTACATTTAAATACTGAATTTACTGCCATCCCGCCTTGAGTTTGGGGTAGTTTATGCCATCTAGTGACGGCTAAGGCAAGCGGGACTATTTGGTCCTCACAAATTACATTATCTTGGCCTTTTTTGACTATTAATTTCACATATTTGGATTCTAGCATCTTCATCAGTAAGCATTTCCCAACAATGATACGGAAAGAATTGCATACCCATTATTTTTCTGTTTAAGGTTTAAACTTGGCACCCGGCAACAACGTATCACAAGCAAGGGGAATGTTGCTCGCATCTGTTATTCGTTAACAACCAGATGGGGGAACTCCCATAGCTCAACACTTCCAGTTACACTACCTATGCATAGATACAGAGATGTATACATATAAAAATAAAGTGGTCCCCATATCGATCATTAACACATGAACTACTACTTAGAACAGGAGCCTTACAGACTAGTATTCAGATTACACTCTATCTAACTTAGAAATTACAGTACCTCTAAACATATACATGAATACTAAATTTGTTGCATTACACGGCTCCCACGTTCGGAAGACAAATTTTACCCAAGACAATCATCTATGACATATTCATGGATGGAATGTTGTTACTCCTATAACTGCTATTAACACTTTGAATTGGAACATTTTTTCCCCACAATCAGTGGCACCTGTCGGTCCACATTAAACACCTAATGCGTACCTCGGAAGGTCACTTACTCACTTCATTAGGAGGTATGATCACTTCTTACTCTTGATGTGATGAGGGAATTTATGCCCCAGTCAGCCTCAGGTTTTGGAGGATAGCTTGCCGCTCACCGGAGCTTGACAGGGTCTCTCGAGAGTGAGATCATCACAGGGGCGCTTCCTTCCACTCTTCCATTTGCATTCGCATTCACTCGCTTCTTTTGTTTCCAGCATTCCGCCCGCAAGAAGGTGAGGGCTCATTCTGTCCTGAAGATTCCACTACCTCACAAACCGTGCTAACTGTAAGGTGAGGGGATTGATCACTCCCCTTGAAGTAAGGCACTTCCCGGTTCCAACTGGAACACTTTTCTCTCTTTTTTTTCTTTTTACAATCTCTCCTCGGGGATGAGTCCACCCGGAACACAACCTCAGGCAGTTATGTTTGACAACATTCGTCTCATGCACTTATCTGTACTTTTCTGTTTAACACTCCTCTATGAGCCTCCGAGGGGCATTCCTCACTCGCGGTGGTAATCGCTCATCTCTGGGCTCCGGGGCAAGCTCCTGTTGCAATGGTTCAAAGAGCCATTCCTCGTTACCGTAATATGGTTTTGCCTTTTCAGCAGCCCTTTGTATTCTCTTGCCACTAAATACATTTTCAATTATATAAACACTTCAATATAGCAACACCTCGATCACTTTATACAGGCCGTCCCATTTGGCATTCAGTTTCCTACAGGAACCCGGCTGTATGGTTTCTTTTTTCGCCCACACCAAGCTATTGACCCCAACCTTCTGCGCTCTCCTCCGCCTGTTTGCCACATCCCGGTATCGCCTGGTCATCTTTTGGTGGGTTTTCTTAATAAGGGTCTGTGCTATCGCTAGGTCGTCCTCCTCTGCGTCCACGGAAGGCTATGAGGTACCAATGAGGCAGGGGGGATGGCGTGAGAAGAAGGCATAATAGGGCTGTTGTCCCGTGCTCGAGTGCACCGCTTGATTTATGATGGTTTGGCACGATTGGAGCAGCTGAGGCCAACGCAAGGGGTGCCCGTTGCAGAGGGATGCTAGGATACTTTTCATAGTCCTATGCATCCATTCGGTGGTGGAATTTCCCTGGGGATAATAAGGGGTGACGTAGAACAAGTCCACCTGGTTCCTCCGGCAGAACTTCTTGAATTCTCCACTCGTGAACTCTCCGCCGTTGTCCAGGACGATACCTTGTGGCGTCCCAAAGTCGGTGAAGTATTGCCCAAGACAGTGTATGATGTGTTGTGTATGTTTGTCTCTGAGGGGATAATATTTCACAAACCTACTGTAGTGATCTATCAAAGTAAGGACATATCGGTAGCCCTGAGCTCCAGCAACCATATAGGTCAAATCGATCCCGATACGTTCCAATGGTTTACTTACAGGCGGGAAACCTTTCCAAGGTTGCTGTAACTCAGTTTCACCTTTGAATCTCTGACAAGTGGGACACTGTTTCACATACTCGCATACATCTACTTTTAGATTTGGCCACTAGAATAGCTCTTCTGCCTTTTTTATTTTTTTATTTTTTTTTACCTAGATGTCCTGAAATTTCATGAGCGTGTTTTATAGCTTCTTTTGTTAATGACTTGGGAATCACCAAGCAATATTGGATGCTACTATCATTTGTTTCCTGAGCAAAATATAATAGTTCGTCAGTCAACGCAAACTGGCTCAACATGGCTTTCGGTAGTCTTTTAGTAGGCAGCTTCTCACTACGCAAGTACTTAGCTAACTCATCCCACCGCTGCCACCAGTGAAACGGTAGGATTTTTTATCCCACCGTTGTTCATCAGTGTAACGATGAGAAATTGGATTTCCCACCGTTGTGGTTCTGTTTAACTTACTCGTTGATAATACAAATGGTACTCAACTTAGTCTCCCCTCAATGGCTGATAAAGTCTTCACCTAAGAAAAAACAAAGGGAGGGGGAGTAACTTCGAATTTGAATGATAAAGGTTAATTGCTTAAAGGATATTTTTGGTAGCGTTTGTATTTTTGGCCCAGTCGAGAATAAGTTAGTACCACGTGTGTTAGTCGTTCCCAAAGCGGAGGAATCTTGAACTGGAAGGGGAGTGAGTCATGCGTGAGAGGACATAATTCCCTTGGTTGGGTATCAAAATTGCATATACTTTACTTTAATAATTCTATACTTGTTAATCAACAGACATTTTTGAATTACATGAATTTTAATAATATGAAAAGAGTTGTAAATTAAGTAATAGTTTGGGCGATAGTAATACAATACTGTTACCAAGCGAAACAATTTGAATATTTAACAGTGATTCCTGAGTTCATCACATTACATTCTCGATTATCAGTTATTCTTGGGCTCGTCTATAGCCTCAAGACTGGGACATTTAATGACATGAACTGTCTTTTCGGGCTGGCATAGCCTCGAACCAAAAATATTCACTCTTGAACTATTTCGTTGGGCCAGTCTAAACTCATCACACAATTCACTAATATTTCATAATCACTCGGGCTTGCTTAGCCTCGAGGAACAACTAAAAATTACATTTCCTTACAACCACTAAATACACTTCAACACTCCCAATATTCCTAACCTATTAATAAAAGAGAGAAAAAAAAAACGGTTGATGAGTTTAAGTTCGCCTTTCCGTTACATGATCACATTAACTTTCAAAATTCTGTACCTTATCTACTATAAAAAAAAAAAGGTTCACCTGATTGATTCATAATTCAATTGCTACTACATTCAGTTATAAATTTATTCGTGGGTAGTGTAAGCGTGTGTGTACGTCAAGTCTATGGGCAAGTTCACATGACGGCCTCATGCACGCCCCCAAAGTCACGGTGTCTGTGAACTGAATCAACGTCTGTTATCCACAACGTCTGGGTAGCCAATGTCTACGTTAAGCTTTTAACAACATTACTTTATATGGTTCACGACAAGCAAGAATTAAAACAAGCAAGGGGGAGAGAAAGGAGGAATATGTACAGCTCACCTGCAACAACATCTGTTATCCACAACGTCTGGGTAGCCAATGTGGCTTTTCGGGCACGTAGGGACGCTAATGTTAGATCAAATGAGACTGCGTTTTTGCGATATGGTGGGTTTTAATTCTCTTCACTATTTATATAGTAAAGTACACATGACGTTAGGACTTTTGATTGGATTGGGGAAAATTTGGGATTCAATCCTTACTACATTTAAATACTGAATTTACTGCCATCCCACCTTGAGTTTGGGGTAGCTTATGCCATCTAGTGACAGCTAAGGCAAGCGGGACTATTTGGTCCTCACAAATTACATTATCTTGGCTTTTTTTGACTATTAATTTCACATATTTGGATTCTAGCAGCTTCATTAGTAAGCATTTCCCAACAATGATACGGAAAGAATTGCATACCCATTATTATTCTGTTTAAGGTTTAAACTTGGCGCCTGGCAACGACGCACCACAAGCAAGGGGAATGTTGCCCGCATCTGTTATTCGTTAACAACCAGATGAGGGAACTCCCATAGCTCAACACTTCCAGTTATACTACCTAGGCATAGATACAGAGATATATACATATAAAAATAAAGTGGTCCTTATATCGATCATTAACACATGAACTACTACTTAGAACAGGAGCCTTATAGACTAGTATTCAGATTACACTCTATCTAACTTAGAAATTACAGTACCTCTAAACATATACATGAATACTAAATTTGTGGCATTACAATACAAACTTCAATAACACTTCGCTGTTTGCCAACAACACTTTACTGTTTTCACAAGTACCCGGTACCTAAAATATACAAACTTCACTGACACTGCACTACACTCAATCTGAAATGAAAACCGACTGAACTTGCTCTAGTCTCTTCCCCATCCTTGTATAAGTTTCCTATATTCTGGAGTTTTCTACATCTCCACAGTTCTGGTGATTCCAGAGAGAGAGAGCATGGTTACAAAGTAACCAACTCGGTGACATCCAAAACATGCCAGAGTTTTCTTACATTACATAACACTGTAAATTATTTAGCAAACAAGCTTGATTTAAATTACCTAATCTAACAAACAATTACATAAATAAAACATTACAGAGAAAAAAAACACACAAAAATTAATGCATAGCTTATGAAAACACCTATGCTAACAAACAGCAGGCAAACTGGCAACTCTGACTTGTACCGGAGCTATGGTAAACATCGAGTAAGAAACTTCTCAACTATCTTACTACCAAATCCCACTTCTTACTACTATCTCCTCCTTAGTCATTTCTCGTCCCGACAAAATTATACAATATATATAAACATAAACCATAATCCTAATGAAACATCTAACTATACACAAAATAATCCTTCAACTTATCAGGTCATCTTCTGTGCAGCTTCCAACGATGTCCTTGCTCCTCCACACAGTCCGCTCCTCCAGGAAGGTCTTGGTCCTCTTCCTGATTCACCTCTTCACTTGGAAAGCTGTCATCATCCTCTTGCACTTCAGCTCCTTGGTCCTCCTCAACATACTAGGTTGCGGGAGAGCACGATTCCTCTGAGATGTCCCAGCTGTACTATCCTGGTCCATGGCACTGCCACAGACGATTCACGTGTACCACATCTGGGCAAGATTTGCTGACTCCCCGAATCCGATATGTCACGTCTGACAGGCGGTCCAACACAATGTAAGACGCATCCCATGGGCTCTGCAGCTTGATGACTGTCCCTTCTTTCGCTGAGGATTGTATAACCAAACTTGGTCATCATCCTTGAAGCTCACCTCACTTGCCTTGGCATCATAATTGCACTTTATCACTTCTGAAAATTTGAGGGCTCCTTGCACTTGATGATGTACTTCAGCGAGCCTTTCCTGAAGGTGCTTCACATTGCCAGTGGTGTCTGTAAGCAACTTTTTACCAGGTGGTCTTCCCACTAACAGGTCAATGGGTAAACGTAACTCATGGCCACACATCGGTTTTGCAGGGGTGTAACCCGTAGACTTATGGGATGCAGACCAATATGCCATCAGTAACGCAGGTAATTTCTGGTCCCATTCTGTTTGTCCATCTATGCAGTACTTGGCCAGTTCTTGCCCTAGGGTCCAGCTGAAATTCTCCACCATCCCATCTGACTGTGGCCTTAGTGGGGTCGTCCTGGTCTTCTTGATCCCCAGTAACTTGCAGCACTCACGGAACACAGCAGACTCGAAGTTTCCACCCAGGTCTGAATGTTCTTCTTGTGGCATCTCAAAATGACAGAAAAGCTGATCAACCAACACCTGAGCACCCCCACAGCCTCTTGATTGGGGATGGCGTAGGCTTCTGGCCACTTTGTGAAGTAGTCCATGGCAACACATGTATACCAGTGTCCTATTTCAGTGAGTGACAAAGGTCCACCAATGTCCATCGCGACTCTCTTCATTGGTGCACCCACTTGGTACAGCGGGCGAGGGGCGCAACCACGTTTCTTGGGTCCCTTCTTGGCACAACACATATCACAGACCCGACACCACCCTTCAACATCCTAACTCATGCCAATCCAGCAGCACCTCTGTTGCAGCCGGCTTAGAGTTTTCTTCATTCCCAGGTGCCCACTAGTGATCTGGTTATGAGACTCATCCAAGATCTTATACCTCATTTTCTTTGGAATCACCAATTACCAGTACTTGCTGAGACCATCGGGTGTCTCCCACTGACGCTCCAGTAGCCCGTTGTTCAAAGAAAGAAAGTCCCACTGACTCCAGGAACTCTTGGTCACAAGGCTTGACCCGGAAATTACTTCCCAAAATGGTCGCACTGTATTCTGCTGCAGCCACTCTAGCATTGGTTGTAAATCTGCATCCTCCATCTGCATCCTCTTCAGGTCTTCTTCATCTGATGCGGCCCTGTCACAATAGTATGGAGGCATTTCTTGCCAAAATTCCCGTTCCTACTAGGCTGTTTGCTGTCTGTTCCTCCACCTTCTTGCACACTGTTAAATCAAGGTTCTCCTGCATTTCCTCAGTGGTGGGGCTTCTCGGGAAAAAGTTGCTGGTTGTCGCCTCTTGTCACCTGCCTTCATTATTTTACCCTCATCCTTCTCCCTGGGACACTCATAGCTGAAGTGTCCCATCTCACCTCATATCCAACACCCGTTTGTCATAACGGGATTTCCTTGCACTAACCAGTTCTTGCTCCATTTTCCATTTGTAACAATCCACCTTCTTAAGTCCTGGTTTCCCACAGGACCAGCAACCTGCTCTGACTTTCTCCTGTTCTCTCTTCCACTTGTTGCAGTCCACTTTCCTGTGTCCTGGCTTTTCATAGTACCAGCACCTTCCTTCAAAATTTTCCACTTCCTATACCTGTGCCTTTCTTGCCTTGAATCCTGCACTACAACTGGCCTGAGAAGTGGATGTACTGGACCTGACATAGGACTCAAATTCTAGAGCCCTGGCTAGTGCTTCTTGCATGCTTCTGGGTTGTGCCTGCTTCACCTGCACTTTCAACTCTGCACTGTCGAGAGCATCAATGAACTGATTCCTCAGAAGCATAGCCAACAGGTTAGGTGCTGCTCCAGGGTACGCACTGAATGCCATACTCTCTAAGTCATGAGCAAGCTGCTGTAGGGATTCTCCTTGAGTCTGTACACGGCTCTGGAATCTTGTGCTTTAAACCCCAGTCTGGTACATGGTTCCATATCTGTGCTCCAGCACCTCTGCTAGGGACTGATAACTGTTCTTCTCCATCACGGACATCTGGCCCAGAATTTCCATTGCGGCAGTGCAGCTTGCTCCTAGCCTTAAGCCAGCAGCAAGTTGCACTGCCCTCTGCCTATCATCCCAACCATTCTGATCCGCAAGTAACTCAAACTGTGCACAGTAAGCTTCCCAAGATACTCTGCCATCAAATTCCTGAGGTTTCTTTTTAATTGGACCCCCATTATAACCATGCAATTCATTGATTTGGGACCTACAAACTGGGACATCATAATTAAGGCCAGGACTTAAAACTTCTGGTTCTGATTATTCAGCTTTGTAATGCTACTTTTAGATGCCTGGGATCCATCCATGTTCACCATACACTGTCCATTCCTTTCATATGCTCCCTTTACATTAACCTGAGGCTCAACAATGCAGTATTTCTTTACAGCCTTAATTCTCTTACTAATTATCTTCACATGGTTACATGCTTCAACTGCTTATCTACATGCTGTCTGCACTTCATCACTATTCCCTCACTAATCTTTAGTAGGTTGACTACATGTTCTTTACACTCCATTACATTATTGCTTACCTCATACTTCTGCTGCTCTAGCTTGGCATCTACTTCCTCCTTAAACTGTTGCTGTTCTTCCTTCATTTCCCCGGTGAAAGCATGTAGCTGTCCTTGCATTCTCAGCTGTAATTCCCTCTGTTGCTCCTGTAATGCCTCCTGAAGCTGTTCATATCGTTCTTTCTGTTCTTCATTCTGTGCCTGATTTTCTTTGATTTTGTTCCTGAGCTCTTTCTGTTCTTCACTTTGGGCCTATAATTGTTCTTGGAGTTCCTTCTGTCCTTCAATCTGTGCTTGTAGTTGGACACTTTGTGCTTGTAATTGTTCTTTGATTTCTTTTTGTCCTTCATTGTGTGCCTGTAGTTGTGCTTGTAATAGCTTCATAATTGCATCCAGCGATGCCTCCTCCTGCCTAGCTTGACCTCTTGTCTGTACACCTTCTGCCTCCGTGTCAAAGGTTATACTCATTGCATTCCTTAAATTATCCCCACTCCTGACACCAGTGTTATGTCCCCAGCCTACACTGCCACAGACTCCAACAGCAGTAGTTCAGTATAGGAAGGACTTTGTCCAGTGAGTTGTTCTCCTTATGGTCAGCCTTTCAGTGTACAACACACAAGATCAGCTGAGGTAAAAACAAACATTGGCTTCATAAAGTTCACTGTCTTTATTTTCCAAATAATTACCCTTAATGTTTTCAAACTTCACTTCACTATTCTCACAAGCACTGGAGCTATATAAACTATACTAACCGCAGTTACACTTAATGCTTAACAGCACTTCACAATTCTCACAAGTACTGATGATATACAAACTTCAATAACAGTTCGCTGTTTGCCAATAACATTTTACTGTTTTCACAAGTACCGAAAATATACAAACGTCACTGACACTGCACTACACTCAAACTGAACTGAAAACCGACTGAACTTGCTATAGTCTCTTTTCCATCCTTGTATAAGCTTCCTATATTCTAGAGTTTTCTACACCTCCACAGTTCTGGTGTATTCTAGAGAGAGCGCACGCTACAACAGTTACCAGCTTGAAGACATCCAAAACATGCCAGTTTTCTTACATTAAATAACACTGTAAATTATTTATCATACAAGCTTGATTTAAATTACATAATTTAATAGTCACATATATAAAACATCATAGAAAAAAAAAAGCACAAAAATTAATGCATAACTTACGAAACAACTAAGCTCACAAACAGCAGGCAAACTGGCAACTCTGACTTTTACCGGAGCTACGGTAAACATCGGGAATCAGTGAGAAACTTCTTGACTACTTAACTTCCAAATCCCCCTTCTTAACACCAATATATATATATATATATATATATATATATATATATATAACATATATATATATATATATATATATATATATATATATATATATATATATATATATATATATATATATATATATATATATATATATATATATATATATATATATAAACGAGCATATAAACACTACAGTCTATTGTGGACAACTTAACCAGGCTAGAAAGTTCTTTTAATCTTTTACTTGTTACAATGTGCTGGATTTGAATAACATTTTGCATAGCAAATCACGCTTACCTTCACACACAAACACTTCTTATTTTGTCACTTGGTTTTGCAGGAGCATTGAAGCAGTCCTTACCCAATTGTAGTTAGTTAACCTATTGCAGCAGGACTGAGTGACTGCTGTTTATTAGCTAGGATGTATGTTAATTTTAACGTCTTCTAACATGTAGCAAACTGTGATCTAACATTCGTCTGTTTTAATAGTCCTTGTTTTGTGCCTAGCAGAGAAATGTCATCACTGACATCCATAACGTCAATAATATTATTGCAATCACCTCCTCGGCCATTATTGGCTCCAAGAATGCTAAGCCTAATTGTAGTATCGCGTTCAGCTCATGGGAACGTATCAGAATGTTTTATTTTCCTATTGTTTAAAATCATCTTTGACATTTTGTCAATTGGTTCAAGCATTATTCTTGTCACAGCACAGTGAACACAAAATTCCGGGCCTGACTCCTTTTCAAGATTCCTTCTACCACAGATGACATGACATGGATTTGGTGCTTTGGTGTGCTCCACATGTAATTTTGCGACACACATGATAAATGAAAATTTGTGAGGTATGAGTGTTTTTTCTTGCCTTGCTCAGTTTTTCTCAAAAGTCATTATTTTTCTCAAAACCCATTATAGACTGAAACTAGACAGATAGGTGTATGTATATGCTGTCATTAGATTTCCAGACTTGCTAGTTGTATTTGAAGAAAACATGACAGCAAGCTGGTAGAGGCCTAAACTTTGAGACTGCCATGAACAATACTGAACAAGCTTTGCTTTCTCAATCCACATTACAGTAATACAGTAAATGCACATGTGTATAAATGAATGTTCATGTCCCTAATTAGATGCGCCCTCCATAAATAAATGCCCATGTCCACAGAAATACACCTTCCATTAAAAAAGGTGCATATCCATAAATATATACGCATGCTCATAAATGAATGCATCGCATCAGTCCGTGAATAGATGCGTCGCATAAGCAGATTTAATGGGTCGAAACACATGAAACATACAATACAGGCCTGAACCTGTTAGGCAAGCACATTTTATTTATTTCATTTCACACTACCGAAAGTCCCCTCCACATTCTGTAGAATGCTTTAAGAAATGTATGTTGAGTAATTTACTATGTACTTCACCAAGGTGGGCGTGAGGAGTCAGCAGGAAAATAAGAGTGCCCTTATCAATTTTCACTCTCTCTCTCGTCGAAACCGAAGGGTCGAGAGTTCGCTTCCCCTTCCCTCGCGGGTAGCTGCAGAGGTAGCGCTCTCCCGTCACCTAGCTGGGCTATATGGTCGTTCAAGGTCTAGCTTGGGAAATTCTCTCTCTCTCTCTCTCTCTCTCTCTCTCTCTCTCTCTCTCTCTCTCTATATATATATATATATATATATATATATATATATATATATATATATAAGCCTCTGTGGTACAGTGGAAAAGTGTACGTTTTCGCACACTGGAGAGTGAGGGTTGGCGCCCCGCCAGGGTAAAAAACTTTGGGAGCGTTCTCCTGGCCACTGACTGCATTGGCGGACACAAGGGGTGCTGTGGTTGAACTAGTGTCGCATACTATAAAGTATGCTTGCACCCAGTCGGCTTGCGCGGGCCGATTACACTTGGTTCACAGACTACACACATATCCAAAGCCACTCCAACACAACAATTACATTTACAAGCACTTTGCATCCTACATACAGTCTGTACCGGACAGCCTAAGCCACTTGGTAGAGATACATTGGCTGTATCGTCCCTACTTCGGTTGGGATAGGTCGGTCCTGCAGTGGATACTCAAACGGCTGCTGCTGCTGATTATATATATATATATATATATATATATATATATATATATATATATATATATATATATATATATATATATATATATATATATACAGTATATATACAGTAAATCCTCGTTTTTCGTGCCGTGGATGTTCCGCCAAAACTGCGCAAAAAAACAAAACGTCGAAATGTGAAGTTAAGAATCAATGGGAAAAATAGAGGAGCATTCCAGTGGGACATGTACCTACCCTATCATAAAGTACTATAACACCAAACAGGCCCTACCCAAAATTTAATGAAGAGTGTTTACTAGTGCTAAAACAGCAGAACACAACAAACATGTACCTGAAAAGACATTAAAGCTGTTATAAAGAGCTGCAACACCAAAAATCCTTACCAGAAATATAGTGAAGACTAGCTTGAGTGGCAGGTGAAGATGTGCTGAGGGTAAATGGGCTGGTTACTAGGTGACATGGGCCTCTCTGGGGAAACCCCATCACCTATGCCGAAGCCCTCGAAGTTGAACTCAGGCTCCAGCACCTCCACTTCCTCTCAGTCCACTTCTCCTCCTTCATCCACCCCTGCTAGCACGTCCAAGTCTTGCAGAATAGAAGCCACATTCTGTCTCTCATGAAAATATAGTGCGATCCGGGCTTGTCTCTGCTCCTTCATGTTTCTGTTGTAGACGGCCTTCACTTCAGACTTCAGATCACTCAAGGTCGATAGGATGTTGGTAGCCTCAGGCATAGTCCTGGTGTATGCATCAAAGGTGGTTGCCATGTCGGTTATGGTGGCCAGAGTTGTCGCAAGATGGCCAGGGGCGCACCCAAGGGGGGGGCCCCTCGGGCCCGGGGCCCCCCCTTAGCTCTCTAGGTCCTTTAAAAATTTATACATATTTATTTCGATAACAGCAAAACATGAAAAATTGGCCAGAACAAAGAGTAACACATGAGCCAACAGCTCTCTGTCTCTAAACCTGCATGTGACCTCCCGGTAATTATCGGGTTACCAGACCTCACCTCACTACGGGCCCCCACCTTAGGAAATTCCTGGGTGCACCCCTGAAGATGGCCGCCAACAAACGAGCATTGGTATGCATCGTCGGCTGCTGGCTGGGAGCATCGAATTGTGGGGAAATTCGCGAATTGTGAGACAACTTGGAAATTTTTTTCTTGCGCGAAAAACGAGGCATCGAAGTAAAATGTGTCCAAATACAAGGATTTTATATATATATATATATATATATATATATATATATATATATATATATATATATATATATATATATATAAGATTAAAAGTAGGTGATGTATATTCCAATTTCCACTCAATTAACGCCGGCGTGCCGAAGGGATCAGTTCTGGCGCCAACCCTGTTCTTGGTTCATATTAATGATCTCTTACCTGTCACCCACAATCCCATCCATTCATAAGCAGATGACTCAACACTTCATAGTTCATTCACATTCAGACACCCATTTACAAAGTCTGATATCTCCAACTCTCAACCCAGTACAGCCATCTCCATAACGCAAGACATCTATGATCAGTGATTGGGGACAAAACAACCTTGTCTCATTTAATGCTAGTAAAACTAAATACAGTATGTACAATTTACTAGCAGACAGGTATTGCCAGATTCGTATATTTCCTTCAGGGCTACAAATATTCCCATCTCCAAAAGTATTGAAATTCTCTGTGTCTCACTTAACAATGCCCTCAGCTGGACCACTCATGTCAGATCACTTGTTAAAACTGCCTCAGAGAAACTTGGATTATTGTACAGAGTCCGTAATTTCTTCAGTGACAAGCAGTTAGCTATAATTTAAAAGTCATGTGCACTCTCAGCTTGAATACTGCTCACCCTTGTGGAGTGCATGTGGAGAGGTTGCATTAAAACAACTAGACAAAATTCAGAACAAAGCTATTAGAATTTTTAATAACCCTGCTACTACTAATAAACTACCTCCCCTACAAGTAAGAAGGAATGTTGCCTTCCTTGCATTATTTTACATATATTCTTATAACAAATGCTCAGACGATGTTGCATCCATTGTGCCACCTCTCCATGCCTTCCCTCGTGCTACACGGGCATCTGGTAGCGCTCATGACTGGAATGTCACTCAGCCATATTGCAGAACTTCTGCCTATCAGAATTCTATCATTTTCCGAATTTCATCTCTCTGGAACTCGCTTCCTCAGAGTTGTTTCCCTCAAAACATCAACCTACAGCTGTTCAAGTCTGTTACATGCATTTTATGAACAGGAGACCCCAGTAATCTGGTGTATGGATTACTTTTTTTGTATTCATTTGTTTTTCCTTCCTCTGTTGTTATATATATATATATATATATATATATATATATATATATATATATATATATATATATATATATATATATATATAGCGCTTCTGTGGTAGAATGTGCATTTTCGTAAATGGGAGAGCGAGGGTTCCCGCCCCGCCAGGGAAATAAACTTCGAGAGTTTTCTTCCGGCCACGTACTGCTTTGGCAAACATAAGGGGTGCTGTGGTTGAACCGATGTCGCGTACTTTAAAGCATGCCTGCACCCAGTTGAACTGCGCGGGCTGATAACACTTGGTTCACAGACTATGCACAGATCCAAAGCCACTCCAACACTACAGTCACACTTACAAGCACTTCTCACCCTACACACAAAAGCAACCATGCAGTACTAAATTGCAACTTCAGGATAGCATATGACATAGTTAACAGCAATGAAAGTTACAAAAAGAGCCTAAACTATAAAAGAGGAAACTATCATGACCTAAAGAAGTACTTCTTAGAAACTGATTGGGGAAAGGAGCTTAGAGGACAAGATTTAAATGCTATCTATAAAAAATTCTGTGAACTTTATGAAATAGGAGTCCAGAAGTACATCCCACAGCACAAAGAAGCAGAAAAGAAAAGAAAGAAATAGATCAATACAGAACGTAAAAAATCTAAAGAAAAAAGAGATTTGTTGTGGAATAGATACAGAAGACTCAATAGTGAAAGGGCATATAATAATTACAAACAGGCAAGAAACGATTATACAAGAATAAGGAAGGAAGCCTAAAAACAGTTTGAAGAGGATATCATAAATAAAAGTAGTGATCAACCGAAGCTATTTTACAGCTACATCAGATGCAAAACCAAAGTAAAATATAAAATACAATCCATTACGGATGATGGAATCACCTATACACAAGAGAAGGATATTTGTGAAGCACTAAACAAGAAATTCCAATCAGTTTTTACAGAGGAAAACATTTTGAGAGGGATTATGTGGAACATGCATGCCCACACATACTACCAGATTTACAAACATCAGAAAAAGTAATACAGGAGGAGCTAAGTAAATTCGACAAAGGAAAAGCAAATGGTCCTGATGAAAATTCATGTTGGGTACTACGTGAATGTGCAAAGGAGTTAAGTAAGCCATTATTTTTAATTTTCAAGAAATCCTTGAGTCAAGGTAAACTACCTGATATTTGGAAGATAGCAAACATTGTTCCCTTATTCAAGAAAGGGAATAGACAAAATCCACTCAACTACCGACCAGTTCTAGAAGAACACAATATGATAACAGATAGACAGTTTGGTTTCAGAAAAGGAAAATCATGTGTTACTAATCTGTTGAGCTACTATGACAGAGTAACAGACACATTACAGGAAAGAGAAGGATGTGTGGACAGTATCTATTTAGATTTCAAGAAAGCATTTGACACAGTATCACACCAAAGACTTTTATGGAAACTGTACCATCAAGGAGGAATTCGAGGTAAACTGTATTGTTGGATGCAAGATTTTCTCATGAAAAGAGAAATGAGAACAGTACTAAGGGGAAATTACTCATCATGGAAAGAAGTGACTAGTGGAGTACCACAGGGTTCAGTGCTGGCACCAATCATGTTTTTAGTGTATATAAATGATATAGACAGTAAAACTGGAAATGAAAGCTATCTAAATGTGTTTGCAGATGATGCAAAAATACAAAGGAGAATTACTAACACACACTTTTGTAAAGAGCTACAAGAAGAATTAAATAAACTTCATAAATGAAGTAGTACATGGCAAATGGAATTCAATGTGGACAAGTGTCATGTAATCAAGTTTGGTAAAAGTGGAAAAAGACCTGATTGGGATTATAAGTTAGGAAATAAAACCGTACACACATCAGAAAGAGAGAAGGACCTAGGTGTGATTATCAATAACAGACTATCTCCAGCTGACCACATGAGTGAGAAGGTACGGAACATGTATACACTGTTTGCAAATATGAGAATAGCGTTCACATACATGAATGAAGACACGCTAAGAAGGATAATAACATCATTCATCAGACCAACCCTGGAGTATGCATCAGTAGTCTGGAGTCCTCAAAAAAAAAAAAAAAAAAAAAAAAAGACAAGATAGAAAAAGTTCAAAGGACCGTTACAAGATGGGTACCAAGCTTAAGGGATCTAAGCTACGAAGAAAGACTAAATAAAACTGAATCTACCTACACTACAGGAGAGAAGGAAAGGAGGTGACATGATTATGCTATATAAATGCATGTCAGGGAAGGAGAAAATAGACATAAATGATTACTTAACCTATGGGGAAGCATCAGCAAGAGGACACTGCAAAAAACTGCATAAGAAGAGAGGTGATAAAGACGTAAGGAAATTTAGTTTCCCAAATAGAGCAATTGATCAGTGGAATGCACCACCGAATGAAATAATGTGTGCCAAAACAATTCACAATTTTAAGGATATGTAAGATAAATATGGTTTAAGACACGGGACAGTACGAGCTTGACTCAATCCTGTAAAGATACAATTAGGTAAGAACAATCTCTACCAGACAGCCTAAGCCACTTGGTAGTGATACATTGGCTGTATCGTCCCGACTTCGGTCGGGAAAGGCCGGTTCTACAGTGGACACTAAAACGGATGATGATGATGATGATGATGATGATATATATATATATATATATATATATATAGATATATATATATATATATATATATATATGTGTGTGTGTGTGTGTGTGTGTACGCATATATACAGTACATACATATACTGTATATATGCTTATAGTATATAGATAGATACACACACACACACACACACACACACACACACACACATATATATATATATATATATATATATATATATATATATATATATATATATAATAATAAAGTCAAGCTTTGTATGTCTGCGCATTTGTTTGTTTCTTTCACGAGAACGGTACTAGACATCGATTTAATTCTTTTTGCATTAGGTAGAGGTAAGCTCAGGAAGTATCAAAAAAATACCAAGCAAAAATTTTTGCCATCGCACGCCACGCGACTGTGCGAAATAGTCGGAAATAGAGACAGATTAAAATGCAAAAATCATTTTGTCGATATTTCAGTCAGAACTGGTCATTGTGGGCTCAGGAACGGTATGGAAACAAAGATAATGGTATTTGCACACATTTTGTGATGGAAAGGTTATTAGCTGGTACCGAAATATTTTTTAAGGTCTACATGTTTATATGTGTGTCTTTGTGCTTTTTCGTTTCTTTCACAAGAAAGGTAATATATATCGGCCTAATTCTCTTTCCATTAGGTCGGGGTAAGTCCAGGGAGTGTCAGGAAAATACGAAACAAATTTTGGCTATCGCCCGCGACGCGACGGCGCGAAATTGTCGAAAATCGACAGGTGAAAATGCGAAAATAATTTTTTCGACGTTTTAGTCAGAATTGATCACTGTGGGCTCAAGAGGATTATGTAAACAAAGATAGTGGGATTTGCAAACATTTTCTGATGGGAAAGCTATTAGTTATCCCCACAATTTTTGCGGGCAAGCACTAGTATATAGATAGATAGATAGATAGATAGATAAATATAGATATAGATAGATAGATAGATATAGATATAGATAGATAGATAGATATAGATATAGATATAGATAGACAGATAGATAGATATTGTTAAGAAGTAGGAATGGCAAAAGTGGACAGATAAGAGCATATTTTAACATTCATTTTTCTAAAATGAATGTTAAAAACTAGGAATGACAAAAGTGCACAGAGAAGAGATGAGAAAAGCACAGAAACAAGAGAGCATGCTGGATGGGAGGAGATTTGGAGACATACCCATTACTACATTCCACACTTTAGCCACAGACTTGTATCTGGTGGAACGTAGTAATGGGTAGAAGTCCCTAAATCTCCTCCCATCCTGAATGCTCTCTTGTTTCTGTGCTTTTCTCTGTGCACTTTTGTCATTCCTACTTTTTAACATTCATTTTAGAAAAATTTTTTTTGCTTTCTAGTTTATGATCTTTTTGTGGAATAATGCATAAAGCACGTGTTAGATATGGATTACATGCATAGCATACTGAAAGACTAAAACGATGGTGCCCCCCCGTAAAAATTAGTGCCCTGATACGTTCTTTCACTGTACTGTACTTTTTTTTTTTTTTTTTTTTTTTTTGCCTATCGACCATTGAGGCCGGAGCCTCTGGTCATTAAGGCAAATATAAAAATATATTTATATATATATATATATATATATATATATATATATATATATATATATATATATATATGTATATACATTGACACATATACACATATATATACAAACACTATAGATATATATATATATATATATATATATATATATATATATATATATATATATATATATATATATATACACGAGTATATATATATATATATATATATATATATATATATATATATATATATACATACACACACACATCCATGCATATGAACATACACACTTTCATGCACACGTACATATATATATAATAATTTTTATTTTATTATTTTTTTGTAGTTTTATTTTTATTATTTTTATTTATTTTTTTATATTTTTAACCTTATATTACTTATAAACAAAAATACCTAATTTAAAGACCCTAAAACTAACCACCTAACAGACAAATCGCTAACCTATACTAAATCCTAAGAGACAAATAACTAGGCTTACACTAATATTCAAAAAGCCTCGACCAAGAGAACACCATCGACTGCAGATATCTAATGCTTTTCTGCATTACATACCTGCACTCATCACCTGGTGACTGTCAATCGAGGCACAACCTAATATAGGGGACATCAATATATGAAAGGGAACCAGACGAGTCAGGAACATTTCCATATACGTCAGCTGTTGTCCCTAATTAGAATAACTAAAGCGAGATAGTATAATGTATTTACATAATTTGTACAAAAAGTGAAGAACCTCGCCCAGCAGACGACCATCGACTGCAAGTGCCCAATACCTTCCTATATTGCACACTTGCACTCATCAGCTGGTGACTGTCAGGTGAGGAACTTGGCTTAATGTAGGGGACATCTATATTAGAAATAGATCGGTGGGAGGAGGAACTATTTAAAATATGTCAACCGTCAACCCTAATTAATATTACAATATATACATATTTACTGTTCATAAAAACCATAACCACACAGTAAAAAAGTCACATCACTCTGATCAGTCCGGTCTCTCTCAAGAAAGCCATCAATTTATCAGTCATAACAATGTCCCCATCACCCAGGATGGTGGAAAGGGTGAAGGGGACGTCTACTGCGCCGCAGTAATTTATAAGTGAAGCACGTTCACGAATAAATCGCCGACAGCGCAGGATGATATGACTGATAGATAACACCACATTACAGATGTCACAGTGCGGTGGGAAGCGTCTTTCCATATATGGTTTAATGTGGGTTAAAAAGGTGGCATTCAGCCGTAACCGTGCCAACACTTTTTCTTCTAGGCGACTGGGACGGTTGGCAGTGTCCCAGTCGCCCAGGTACGGCTTACAAGTTGGAATACTTAGTCTGGTCCATTGACCTTGCCACAGAAGATTTATTGATTTCTTTCCGAGAGAGAGACTCGACCGTAGATCACGAGGAACGTCCCAAGTCTCCTCGAGCTCTACAGCCGACTTTGCAAGTAAGTCAGCCTGCTCATTGCCATAGATACGACAATGACCAGGCACCCAGATCAGCGAGAATGACTTGTTGCATGAATGTAACTTATTAACGATGCGGCCCTGGATCTCGTGAGAGTCCGTAGTGCAAGATGCAATTGCCTGAAGGGCTGATTTGGAATCTGAAAATATGACAAATGAGTCATGCCTAGAACTGAGAGCATAGTCTATGGCTTTGTCAATAGCAAAAAGTTCTGAAGTAAACACAGATGTATGAGTCGGCAACCGATACCTGAGGGCACATTCAGTCGACCACACACTTGCACCCACACATTCACTCGACTTGGAGCCGTCGGTGTACAATTGATGGGACCCCAAGTGACGAACAATGATGTTACGAAACAAGTGGTGGACCTCCACCTCCGGCGCCTTGGCCTTTGGTGCTGGGAGCCATGATACATCCACTGTAAAGCTGGGCGGCTCCCAAGGCGCTATATTTTTTAGCACCAACTTGTCACAGTCACTGGGGTCCACACCAAGCTCCTGAGTCAGTAAGTGGAGGCGAGCAGCAAGTGGCCGACGCACCCCCCGCAGAAGGTGGTGGTATTGACGCAGGGGGGTACAGGCCACATTGCCAATATTACTTTTCCTTAATGTTCTTAACCCATACGATAATGCCAGGTGGTCACAGCGAATACGGAGGGGAGGCACATTCGCCTCCACTTCCATACGAGCTACACGGGTACACCGGACAGCTCCAAGACACATTCGCAAGCATTTATTCTGCAACACATCCAATCCTTTCAGCGTGGCATCAGATGCCGAGCCATACACCTGTGCGCCATAGTCTAGCTTCGATCGAATAAGGGACTTATACACCATTAATAAAGATTTTCTGTCGGCACCCCATGTAGTACCTGCTAGGTACTTAAGGACATTTAATGGTTTATCACAACGAGCAAGCAAAGTATTAACGTGAAGTTTAAAATTCATTCTGCGATCAAAGTGGAGGCCCAAAAACTTTACAGAATTTTGAAAAGGTACCGCTTTATTATCCAAAAATAAATGCAAATCGGGGACGTTACGAGTTGTAAAAACTACAGCGGCACACTTACGGACGGAAAACTTAAATCCCCACTGCAAGGCCCATTGGTAGACAGAGTCAAGGGCTGCTTGAATCCGTCCAGCCGAAAATTGTGCATTACGGGAGGAGTGCCATATTGCACAATCGTCAGCATAGAGTGAGTATTTAAGATTCCTCGGGATGGGAGCTGATGACAGAATATCATTGATCATAATACTAAATAAAGTAGGACTAAGCACATTTCCCTGTGGCACCCCGTTTTCCTGGATAAATATATCCGATGTTACGTTACGGGGTAATTTGACAGAGAAAGTCCTGTCCATTAAGAAATTTGAAATAAAAATAGGCAAATTTCCTCTTAAACCATAAGCATAGAGCTTCATTAGTATACCGTGTCGCCAGGTCATGTCATAGGCTTTATGGATGTCCAAGAACACCCCTATCATGAATTCTTTATTGGCAAATGCCTCTGCAATACAATGCTCCAAATTCATTAAATGATCTAGTGAACTTCTGTATTTACGGAAGCCACATTGATGATCATTTAACAAATTCTTCGACTCTAAAACAAAAAGAAACCTATTGTTAACCATACGTTCCATGACCTTACATAGACAAGAAGTCAACACAATAGGACAAAATGAAGTGGGATTCATAAGACGACCAGCCTCTTTGGGTATCGGTATGATGTGCGCAAAGTGCCATGAGTTTGGGAACGTTCGAGACGCCCAGATCTCATTGTACAATGCTAACATCTTAATCAGGTTGTCCTGATGAAGATGCTGGATCATACCGTACGTGATGGTGTCTGGTCCAGGGCTGGTGTCTTTACAGGATTTAAGGGCAAGGAGCAGTTCATCTAGCGTAAACTCTTGGTTGTACGGGGAGTTTACGTCTTCTGTGGCAAAGTCTAATATCTGTAGCTCAGCCGTGCGTTTATGATGTTGGAAACGCGGATCATAATTGGCTGAGCTACTTACATGAGAAAAGCTCCTGGCGAGGATGTTAGCAACGTCCACGGGCTCGTCATAGATGTTATTATTTACTTGCAAGGTGGTGACTGGGAAATATGGGCCTTTATTATTTAATATTCTTATGGTGGACCAGACTTTACGTAATGGTGTTGTACGAGTCACCGTGGACACAAAGGACCGCCAGGAGTCACGTTTGGCCCTTCTTATTATTCTCCTTGCCTCAGCCCGTGCCTGTTTGTATGCAATAAAATTTTCCTCAGTGGGCTGACTATCAAAAATCCTGTATCTCCTATTGCGTTTTCTTAATGCTTGTCGGCAATCCGGCGTCCACCAATGTGCTCTATGCTTCGCATGAACTGTAGAAGTCTTGGGAATAGCAGCCTCAGCTGCGTGTAATATGGAAGTAGTTATATTTTCGACCTTAACATCTATGGTCTCCCCAGATATATCTAAATTGACGATCCTTGAGAAGGATCCCCAATCTGCTTTCTTATAGTTAAATTTTGGAGGTGGAGGGTCCGAAATGATGTCGCATGTATAAGAAAGACAGATGGGTAAATGATCACTTCCCAAGGAGTCGTCGTAAGGGTCCCATGAGAAATCTTGATGTATACCAGGGGAGGCCAAAGATAAGTCAATGGCCGAAAAGTTACCAGTACGATCATCTACACGAGTCGCTCTACCATCGTTCAGAAGACAGAGGTTGGACTGTAGTATTAGTTCGGCTACTTGCTCCCCACGACCATCAATCCTCAAGCTACCCCATTGATAGTGATGGGCATTAAAATCGCCCAACACTAACTTATTGCCAGGGAGATGTTCAAAAAGTGAATTTAAAGCATCACTATCAATGGGGCCATGTGGAGGACAGTACAGAGAGCAAATAGACAGATACGTGTTATTAAATTTTACTCTGCACGCGACAGCTTCCAGAGTAGAATTTAGAATCACTTCCGTTTGTGGGTGTGATTTGTGTGTGTATATGGCAACTCCGTGACCTTCATATCTTCTATACGAGTGATAGTGTTTGAGCTGTGGAGGATCAGGATGATCCTCCAGGCGCGTCTCCTGTAAACAAACAACGTCTGGCCTGTGTATTGACAGCAAGATTGCTATATTGTGTAACTTATTCCCGACACCTCTACAAGTCCACTGTAATAGAGTGAATGCGGCGGTTTAAGATTTACGAGGGTGGCCAGTATGCTTAGTTTTTTTATGCCCCCCGCGTCCAGGCGAGTGGCTACCGGGGGACCTTTCCCGGTTCTTGTTCATGGAGACCTCCATATTGTCGTCAATGATAAGGCTCCCAGACTCCATCAAGGAAGAGCTATTCTTTCTCTCCCTCGTTGGACCAGGAGCGGGAAGGACATGAGGATGTGACTGCTTAGTGAGGGTGGTCAAATGAATTTTGTCAGACTTGTCAGGCTTCTGTTTTGGCCGCACTGACTGCGAAGGAGCAGCGGCAGCCTGAGAGTATGATGTAACAACAGGGATATCCGTAAGAGAGTTGGAACGTACAGAAGGCTTAGACTGAGAGGTAGGGCGTGGGGCACGAGGAGCGAATGTAAGGTCAGTTTGTGTCTCAACGGTGCACATCACGGGACGGGACACAACCGCCGATGCATAGGAGATATTAGGCTTGGGAGTTGCATGCAACTCCTTCACCTTCTTCCTTGCATCGTAAAAGGAAATGCCCTCAGTCGCTTTCACAGTGCAGACCTCTTTCTCCTCCTTCCACTTGGGACAAACCCTCGAGGAAGTGGAGTGAGCATCCTTACAGTGAAAGCAGCACTCAGTCTCGGATGTACAGTTGTCAGCAGAGTGACCTACAGCCGCACACTTGCCACACACGATGTTGGAAGGCCGACAAGCCTTTTCATGATGTCCATAGAGCTGACATTTTGAACAACGAAGGGGATTCGGGATATACGGTCTTACATTTACAATTTCATATCCTACTTTGACATTTGTAGGTAGCAAAACTTTGCCAAAAGTGAGGATAACAGTGGCTATCTTCGTCCTTACGCCTTCCTGATAACGAGTGATGAATCTGGCATCAATTACATCCTGCTGAGCAAGTTCCTGTATGATTTCTTCCTCACTCATCACCATGAGATCCCTGCAAGTGATAACACCCTTGCAGGAATTCACACCCTTGCAGGAATTCATGGATGTTGGGATCTTGGCCTCGATATCATGGCAGTGAAACTTACGCAGCTTTAGCAAGTCTTTCACCTGAGCAGAATTGAATGTCTTAACCAGGAGGTCTCCATTTCCAAGTTTTTTTACTTGTTCCACCTCTCCCGCACAGTGGTCAATCACCTTCTTGACAATGAAGGGATTGAGTCTGGACAGGGGAGTGGAACCTAAAGCATGAAGTGTCACGTAGGTCGCATTCTCAAGGGGAACGTCAAGTGGGGATCGAGTCTGGCGTCCGTCAGTCTGGGGCCGGTCAGTCACGGTAAGGTGATTATCGTCAGGACTACCTCCCCCCCTGAAGGGGGGGGAGGCAGTAGGGGCGTCCTCCATAGGTACCACTTCCCCCTCGCGGGGGAAGTGGGAAGAAAGAGAAAAACGAGCAAGGGACAGAGCACCTGGGGAAGACCCACCTAGTCTGAGATTACCCTCTCAAACCACTCTCGGGAGGACGCGCCTGTGTGTCACTCACACCCCAGAGCGATCAGTGGGGGGTACACTCCAGAGGTGAGTAAGCAAAGGCAATCTCAGGAAACAGATATAGACACTTACCGGTACTATATCTCTAAAGGGCTTGGAGGAAAATTAGTACTAGCTAACCTAACTCTTAATCGCTTTATTTACAAAACTAATGCCAGTGGGGCAGCCCTGAAAGCTAGAGGAGAGCCAGAAAAACACGTCCGAACTCCCCACGACCATGCATCAAAGTCCGTCTGCCTGGGCCCCACAGTAGCGAAAAAAATCGTACTGTAGGCGAGCCGTAGCTAACCAATATTGCGCCAAAAGGCGTACTTACGGGTGACTGCGATGCGGTTTTCAGGCTGTAACTCGCAAACTATAGCCTGAATACTTCTCTGAACATGAAAACAAACATCTACACTTGATAAGCAGCATTTTGGTGTATAGTACTCTCGCGTTCACATTTTTGTTTTGATTTATGACTGATGAAGAAGAAAGAAAGGACAAAATCGATATTTTTACGGTTCGATTTTGCGACCGCTACGAAGGTTAGCAAGACTTTGCTTGTAGTTTTTCACTGGAATAGCGAAGGTCTTTTAATTCAAAAGCTTATAACTAAGTTTGTGACCCCGCGAATGCTCTGATACCCTATAAGAGAGGACGCCAGTTTGAACCTGCGCCACTCCTACTTACGGAGTGCTTCCGCACTCCGTGATATATATATATATATATATATATATATATATATATATATATATATATATGTGTGTGTGTGTGTGTGTGTGTGTGTGTGTGTGTACTGGAAGATGTCATAGAATACTTCCATTTCTTCATCTGAGCTTTGAGAAGGTGATGTATATATATACATGTATTATTTTCAGGGTGTATGTTTTGCACAATCTAATTACCACCAGTGGTGCTGTCAGATACACTGCTGAATTTAACAATGTTGTCTGCAAGATGTCAGAAATCCTACACCACTAACTTTTTCATTTTGCTTTCCTCTGTATTAAAATAGGTGTTTGCTGTTCTCGAGCTGAATTACTTTAAGACCACATATACTATACTCATGGGAGACGTCAATGAAAAAATTGGGAAATCAAGAAATGAAGAAGCATGTATGGGAAAATTGGGAGTGGGAGAAAGGAACCAAAAAGGAGAAACACATTCATTCACAAAAGAACAGGGAGAAAGTGGACCTGGAGAAGCCCAAATGGAGAAACAAAGAATGAAATCGACTTCATTATAGCAGATAAGAATAACGATCACAAATGTCGCAGTTATCAACAAAGTAAATATAGGTAGTAACCATAGAATGGTGGGTTGCACAGCCAGATTCAATTTCAGATGTGAAAGAAAGAAGATGATTAAAGATACAACGATATGCCCAATAAAAGTAAACGAAAACAAAGCTGCCTTTCGGTTGGAAATAAGGAACAGATTTTAGGCTCTAAGTAATGCTGAATGTGACACTGATCAGCTGAATGACAGACTAGCAAAAGTGTTAGGAGAATCAGCGGAAGTAATACGAAAACCTAATATTACCAAAGCCAAGAAGTATTCAGAAAGACATTCGAGCTTATCAAAAAAAAAAAAAAGGGAAGTGAAAGTAAAAACAAAGAAAAATGAAATAGAACGAGCGGAATTAAATAAGTTCATCAAAAAATGACAAAGAGAAGAAAAAAGAAAGTGAGACATGTATCATCAGAGAAACCATCAAAAAAGGAAACATTCTGAAACAGGTCCGAAGTAAAATGGCACTAGGAAAGCAACAAATTACATCACTGAAAGACAACAACGGTGAAGTCATTAAATGCAGAGATAAGATGGTGAAGAGAATTGAAGAATTTTACAAAGAACTGTATGCATCAAAGACAGTAGTACCAACAGCTAACTTTTCAGTTGACACAAGTGAAATACCTGAGGTAACACCAGACGAAGTAAATAATTCTCTCAAAAATATGAAAAGAGGGAAAGCTCCGGGAGAAGATGGAATAGTAACAGATTTACTGTTGGATGCAGGAGTAGAAGTACAAACTAGGCTTGCTCACTTATTTACTCAATGCATAAAAAGGAAGAAAATTCCCAAAACATGGTGTAATGAAATAGTTATTTAACTTTACAAAAAAGGTGACTCAAAAGACCTTAGTAACTATCGACCCATTAGCTTGCTATCAGTCATTTACAGACTCTTCACTAAAGTCCTTACAAACAGAATTACAAATTTGGAGGAAAACCAACCTCGTGAACAAGCAGGACTCCGAAGCGGGTACTCGACTACTGATCATCTACACAAAGTGAATCAGTTAATTGAGAAAACTACAGAATATAATAAACCACTGTGCTTAGGTTTTGTTGATTACGAAAAGGCTTTTGATTCAGTGGAGCACATAGCAATTATAAATTCATTGCGAGAACAAGGAGTGAATGTGAACATTGTAAAACTGCTCGACAGCATATAAAGATGGAACTGCTACAGTTAAATTACATAAGAACTCGGAAAAAATTAAGACTGAGAAAGGTGTGCGTCAGGGAGATATAATTTCACCATAATTATTTACAGCATGCCTAGAAAGAATTTGCAGAAAGCTAGACTGGGAAAACAAAGAAGTAAACATCTATCTATCTATCTATATACCTAGGCTGCTTCCCCCAAGGAAAGGGAGGTAGCCGAGACAGGATGACTCACTCTCCATTTACTCATCCATTCAAACACATTCATTCGCATCTTAGCCCCAAAGGGGAGAACGGACAGATCCTCACCGCACCACACCGCACAAGGGTCAACTGGGCAATGCAATCAGTGACATCCGCAGCAGGGCCCGACAGCAGAACTGGTTTACCCCTGCCACATCATAACAGACCCATCCCCTTACCCGCACCTGACCTGACTAGCTGATCAGACCAAATGCGGGAGAATATCCCCTCAGGGCTGCGTCATCACTTATTCATTCACAATTTCTCTCCATTTATTTCTGTCACGCACAGCCACTCTTCCTTGCTCAACAGACATCCCTCTCGCATCCAGCGCTCTCTTCACACTGTCCATCCATCCTATTCGTGGTCTTCCTCTCAGCCTTACACCTCTCACATCAGATCTAGTTATCTTTTTCACCAATCGCTCATTATCCATTCTCTCCATATGCCCAAACCATTGCAACACCCTCTGCTCAACTCTGCCAGCCATCTCCCGAACAACTCCAGTTCTCCTTCGCACTTCATCATTTCGCACCCGATCCATACGCGTCACTCCACACATACTCCTCAGACATCTCATCTCCATTACATTCAAACTTTTCCTCTCTGCTACACCCATATTCCATGTTTCAGCCCCATATAATGCAGTCGGTACCACAACACCCTCATACAGCCTTCTCTTTACATCCATTCTAAGCGAACGACATTTAAACACTTTTTTCATTCCTCCCAGCACCTTTCCTACTTCATTTATTCTAAACTTCACTTCTGCATCTATTTTTCCATCCACAGCAACATGTGACCCTAGATATTTAAAACAATCTACCTCCTCAAGCAACTCACCATTCAAAACTATATTCATCCCCCTACCATCTATCAACCTCGTACACTTCATCACTTTACTCTTATTCTCATTTACTTTCAATTTCCTCCTTTCACACACCCTTCCAAACTCTTCTACCAACTGTCTCAATCTCTCCTCTGAATCAGTCACCAGTGCAGTATCATCTGCAAACAGCAGCTGCTTCAGATTCCACTCTCCTCCATCAACATTTACCAGACTCAGACCACCTAAAACTCTTGCATTCACCTCCCTTACAACACCATCCATGTAAATATTAAACAACCAAGGCGACATCACACATCCCTGTCGCAGCCCCACTCTCACGGGAAACCAATCACTCACAGCATTTCCCACTCTTACACACGCTCTACTATTTACATAAAAACTTTTCACCCCTTTTAGTAACCTACCATCAAGTCCATACAATCTTAAAACAGTCCACAAAGCCTCCCTATCAATTCTATCATACGCTTTCTCTAAATCCATAAATGCCCAAAACACATCCTTGCCTTTCGCTAAATACTTTTCACACACTTGTCTCACAGCAAACACCTGATCCACGCATCCCCTCCCTCTCCTAAAGCCACACTGCTCATCACTAATCACTCCCTCTGTACCCTCTCTAACTCTCATAATTAACACTCTACCATACACCTTACCTACAACACTCAACAGACTTATACCCCTAAAGCTAGTACATTCATACTTATCACCCTTGCCTTTATACAACGGGACATAGATGGAGGAAAGCTAAACTATTTAAGATTTGCAGATGACATTGTCCTAATATCAGAAACAGCGGAGACATTGCATGAAATGTTAGATGACCTGGACAGAGAAAGTCTCAAAGTAGGGCCAAAGATGAGCAGGAGTAAAACTAATGTTTTATCCACAAACACCAAAGAACGTCGTCAGAATAAGCGGAGAAATTGGTGAAGAAGTCGAGGTGACTTGGAACAAATACTAAACTTAACGAAAGATCATGATAGCGAAATCAAAAGACGCATTACAATTGGATGGAAAGCTTTCGCTAAATATAGAGACATCATGAAAAGTAGCTTGCAACTTTGTATCAAACGAAATGTATGTAACGAATCTATAATTCCAGCTATGACGTATAGTTGTCAGACCTGGAAACTGACAATATCGATGGTAAATGAATTAATCCGTTCTCAGAGGGCAATGGAAAGGTCAGTGTTGGGAATATCTTTAACAGACAGGAAAAGATCAATATGGGTGAGAGAACAGACTAAAGGCAAAGGTATTATAGAAGTTATAAAAGAACAGAAATGGAGGTGGGCAAGCCCTGTAGCAAGAATAAAGGATAACCGATGGAGCAAGAGGTTGACTGACTGGACACCAAGAGACTGTAAGCATAACAGAAAAAGGCCAGACAGAAGGTAGAGGGATGAGAAAGAGATATTTGCAGGGAAAAAATGTGCAAAGATTGGTATAGTCAAGGAATTCGTGGAGAAGGTTGGGGGAGGCCTTTGTTCAGGAGTGGACTTGTAATGGCTGATGATGATGATCACACACACACACACACACATACACACACACACACATTAATATATATATATATATATATATATATATATATATATATATATATATATATATATATATATATATATATTGAGTGTCCACTGCAGGACTGGCCTATCCCGACCAAAGTTAGGACGATACAGCCAATGTATCTCTACAAAGTGGCTTAGGCTGTCTAGTAGAGATTGTATGTAGGGTGTGAAGTGCTTGTAAGTGTAATTGTAGTGTTGGGGTGGCTTTGGATGAGTGTGTAGTCTGTGAACCAAGTGTAATCGGCCCGCGCAAGCCGACTGGGTGCAAGCATACTTTATAGTATGCGACACTGGTTCAACCACAGCACCCCTTGTGTCCGCCAATGCAGTACGTGGCCTGAAGAACGCTTCCAAAGTTTATTATCCTTGCGGGGCGCGAACCCTCGTTCTTCAGTGTACTTCAGTGTACGATAACGCACACTTTACCACTGTATCATAGAGGCTCCATTATATATATATATATATATATATATATATATATATATATATATATATATATATATATATATATATATATATATATATATACACACACATATACGTAGATGATTGGGTGAGGCAGGGTCCAAAGGGCTTTAAAAAAATAACGAGACACAATACAAAGTCTGCCCAATTAAATGGGCCACAGTTTCATTCACTCGCCATTTAAACTCCCAGAATCCTAACTTCACCTCGCAGTTACACATATCCACATCTATATTCTTTACACAACCATCAGTTAGAGTCAGTCCGACGACTATCACTTCACCGAGAAAGAAGAGGGGTGTCAAACCCTTTTCATACGAGTATGTCATACACTCCTCCATAATTATTAAGTTCTTCCAACAGGTCGATCCCTGTCAGTTCCCTAACCTCATCAACCCTTATATTTCAATTTCTAACAATGTTTTGCAATATATGAAAAATTTCAAACAGGGAGATTAAACCTTTTATGTAAATACATATAGATTACATCAGTATACACTTTTATATGTTAACTTTTATCATACTATTGCTAGCATACAGTAAGTTATTAAAACAACAGAAAGAGGCTTTCTTCGTTTCATTCACTGGGTTCCACTGGGGGAACAGTTTCAGTCAACCATACCAACCACTTCAAGTAAAGGAAACTCAGCTGTCTGTTACATAATTTCCTTTGGTGCCATATATCTAAGTGTTTCCAGCCAAAGTGAATAGAATGTATTCTTCTTCGTGTCAGTCTCTCATATATCTAACTTTTCCCGTCTTATCTTTACCTGCCTGATATTCTCATAATATTCACCTGTCTTCCTAAAAAATATTAACGCCTAATTCCCAGTTTTTCCTTCCCCATTTCTTACCAGTCGTGTTCATACTTTTCTTCTTCTCCTTATTTAAAAGTCAGTTTTTTTTTTTTCTTATTCCCGCCAGTTTTATGTTACATCACTATTTTTCTCTTCCTTCTAACTCATCGCTGTTCTCTTATTATTCTTTTCCATCTCACTTTACCCTGTATTCCCCTTAGGCCTTCCCATTCGTATTAACTCTAAGCTTTTTTTAAACCCTCTTCAGCCAGAATAGTGCTATCCGCAGACGATTTTATTAAACTTTGAGGAGACGTTTTTTATGGTGGTGGTGGCCTGAGGATTATGATAAAAACGACATCATAGTGAAAATATTAATTGTTTACCCCCTAGTCTTGTCAGTCTCTCTCTTCATCATTTGTTACAAATCAGCGTTTTTATTTTTTATTTTTTCCTTTCTGCTCATTCCCCTCCCCCAGTTTGCCACGTTACTTTCCCTTTCTTATTGCTTCATTTTTAGTTCTCAGCTTTCTTTACCTTTTTTTTTTTTTTTTTTATATGCGAGGAAGAAGGAACCAAAGGCCATGAGCCCGCAGTAACAGTTCCCTCCAAGAGAAAAACAAAATACAATAGAGAGCCAAATTCAAGATCCGATCATTTTGAGATGCCTGGACACACTGCGTTTGAAAGACTGGAGATCATAGGCAGGAGGAAATACAGACAAAGGGAGACAGTTCCAGAGCTGACCTGTTGCATGAATGAAAGACTGGGAGTAACGGTTAACTCTTGCATTAGAGAGTTGGACAGAAAAGGGATGAGAGTTTGCTGCCAGACGGGTGCTACGCGCCCGTCGTAGAGGTGGAGGAATGCAAGCAGACAGTTCAGAGGAGCAGTGACCATTAAAGTAGCGATAGAAAAGAGATAAAGATGCAACAGTGCGGCGAAGAGACAGAGGTTGAAGGGAGTCAGTAAGAGGAGGAGAGTTAATGAGACGAAAAGCCTTTGACTCCACCCTATTGAGAAGAGCTGTATGTGGGGAGCCTCCCCACACATGAGAGTTGTATTCCACACAGGGGCGGATAAAACCCCTGTATAGAGTCAACAATTGTGCAGGGGTAAAGAAAGAGCGGAGTCGGCTTAGCACACCCAATCTCTTGGAAGCAGATTTTACAAGAGATGTAATATGATCTTTCCAAGATAAGTCCCGAGTAAATGAAACCCCAAGCATGTTCAAGGATGATGCAGGATTAATCTGAATATTATTAAACATTAGTGGGTATACCTGTGGAAGATTTTGTCAGGTTGATAGGTGTAAGAACTGAGTCTTAGAAGCATTAAAGACAACCATATTATTTTTACCCCAGTCAGAGATATGAGCCAAGTCAGACATTAGGTGTGCCATAGCCTCATCCCTTGTTTCTTGAAGTAACTGTTGAGATGGGCGTTGCGGGAACCGAATGGAAAGGTGAAGGGTGGAGTCATCAGCGTATGAGTGGATAGGGTTAGATGTACAGCTTAGAAGATCATTGATGAATAAAAGGAAGAGAGTTGGTGATAGGACAGAGCCCTGAGGAACACCACTGTTGATAGATCTAAAAGAAGAACGATGGCCGTCTACGACAGCAGCTATAGAACGACCAGAAAGGAAGCTAGCGATGAAGGTACAGATAGAAGGATAGAAACCGTAGGAGGGCAGTTTGGAAATTAAAGATTTATGCCAGACTCGATCGAAAGCCTTTGAGATGTCAAGTGCAATGGCAAAGCTTTCGCCAAAGTCCCGAAAGGAGGATGACCAGGAGTCTGAAAGGTAGGTGAGAAGATCACCAGTGGAGCGTCCCTGACGGAACCCATACTGACGATCGGAAAGAAGGTTGTGATAGGAAAGATGCCTTAAAATTTTTTTATTAAGAATTGACTCGAAAACTTTTGAAATACAGGACGTTAAAGCAATTGGACGATAGTTGGAGGGTTGGGAGTGGTCACCCTTCTTTGGGACTGGCTGAATGAGAGCAAACTTCCAGCAAGAAGGAAAGGTACAAGTTGACAGACAAAGGCGAAATAGTTTGCCTAGGCAGGGTGTAAGCACAGAAGCACAGTTTTTGAGAACAACAGGAGGGACCCCATCAGGCCCATATGCCTTGTTAGTACTGAGGCCAGTAATGGCAGAAAATACATCAACTGAAGAAATTTTAATGTCAGCCATGAGGAAGTCAGAGGGGGAAGTGATGGAGGAACAGCACCGGAATCGTCTAAGGTGGAATTGGAGGAGAAAGTCTGTGCGAAGAGATCTGCTTTATCAGTAGAAGAAATAGCTACAGAACCATCAGAGTAGAAAAGAGGAGGGAAGGATGATGAGGTAAAGTTGTTAGAAAGATTTTTGGCAAGGTGCCAGAAGGAGCGGGAAGAATTCGAGTTGGAGAGTTGAGAGCATTTAGTATGGATGAATTATTTTTAGTAGAGCGAAGAACAGACTTAGCACGATTCCGGGCAGAAACGTAAAGATTATGTGATTCAGGGGTGGGTTGGCTCCGGTACCTTTTGTAGGCCTTCTCCTTGTTGCGGACAGCATTAGAACAAGCGTGATTAAACCAAGGCTTTCTTGCGTTAGTCAAAGGATATGAGAAAGGAATGTATGCTTCCATGCCCGAGAGAATAACCTCCGTAATGCGCAAGGCACACTCAGATGGCTCACGGCCATGGAAGCAATAATCATTCCAGGGAAAATCAAAGAAGTACTGCCTGAGGGCCTCCCAGTCCGCAGCTCCAAAATGCCAGAGACGACGTTTCCCTGGAGGGTCCGCAGGCCGTACTGGAGCGATAGGACAGGTTAAGGTAATAAGGTTGTGATCGGAGGAGCCCAACGGAGAGAAAAGATTAACAGAGTAAGCAGAAGGATTAGTTGTGAGGAAGAGGTCAAGTATGTTGGAGCTCTCTCCAAGGCGGTCAGGGATACGGGTAGGGTGCTGTACAAGCTGCTCTAGGTCATTAAGGATAGAAAAGATGTAGGCTTGTTCACCAGGTGGATCCGTGAAAGGAGAGGAGAGCCAAAGGTGGTGGTGAACATTGAAATCTCCAAGAATGGAGATTTCAGAGAAAGGAGAAATGGACAGAATGTGTTCCATCGTAGAAGTAAGATAGTCGAAGAATTTTTGATAGTCAGTAGAATTAGGGGATAAGTAAACAGCACAGATATATTTAGTCAGAGAATGACAGGAAAGCCGAAGCCAGAGAGTGGAGAATTCAGAAGAATCAAGTTCAGGAACACGAGAGCAAGATAAGTCGTTGCGTATGTATACACAACAGCCACCTTTGGCTTTGAAATGAGTATAGAGAAAGTAGGAGGATACAGAAAAGGGTTTGCTGTCAGTTGCCTCAGACAGCTGAGTCTCCGTTAGAAAAAGAAGGTGAGGTTTAGAGGAGAGGTGGTGCTCAACAGAGCGAAAGTTAGATGAAAGGCCGCGAATGTTGCAGAAATGAAGAAGAGAGTCAGACAGTGGTT
>NC_137063.1:30421029-30523529 GCF_032717465.1 Coenobita brevimanus | reverse complement strand
AACTTCTTTCCCTTCTCTAGAAACTTTTCCACTAAAGATCTAAGAATGAATATCTGATCTACACAACCTCTTCCCTTCCTAAAGCCTCCCTGTTCTTCTCCAACTAATTCCTCTGTTCTTTCTCTAACTCTGTCAATAAGTATCCTACCATACACTTTTCCTGTTATACTAAGAAGACAGATGCCCCTATGATTACCACACACTTCTTTTTCCCCTTTCGTGATGGGTTAATTAATAAGCTGCTTCCTGCAGGAAAGCATGTGAACCCCTTCAGTTCGATGACGTTTTTATGCTGCTTCCGTGATGCTGACAGACATTTTCAACTTAAGCAGGACCTCTCGTAGTGATGAGGTTAGAAACAGTGGGCATTAACTACCAGACGTCTCCCTATTTAGTAAGCAGAATTAGCTGGCGGCATCAAGAATTAAATATAGAAGGCGTCATGGTACTGTACACACACACACACACACACACACACACACACACACACACACACACACACACACACACACACACACACATTGCGATGACTGCAGTCTACCCGGGGTAATTAAGTCACTCCTGCCTCTCCTCTCTTCATCTCTACACAAACCTTCACCATTAGGCCAAATAATGGATTCCTAATGAAGTGTCAATGCTGGCCTCTTTGTGCCGGGGTGAGGGGAGGGTATAGGAGTGTTTGGCGGGGGGGGAGGGGGAGTATTGGGAGTGTTTTGAGGCCTTGTATGACTTGTATTATCATGCAAAGTGACTCCATCGCTCCATAAATAGTGCTGTGGGGTGAATAGATCTTAATGTGTGTGTGTGTGTGTGTGTGTGTGTGTGTGTGTGTGTGTGTGTGTGTGTGTGTAAAATTTTAGGTTTTTTATTAATAGCAGTTACTGGCTGAATCTAGTGCAGTATAATTCATTTATTCATAGCAACTAGTGGCTGAATCTACAACAGTATATTGCCGCGATGGTTGAGTAGTTACGACCTTCCGGCCCAGCAGTGCAGGGGGTCGAATCCTGGTGCGGGCAGCTCGGGCTAGTCGACTCAACTGATCTTCCACCATTTGTGAGTTGGTAAGTAACGCGACAGCCCAAAGTAACATCGAAGGGAGGTAACCGCAGCAACCTGGGTGATGGAGTGGCCTGGCATCGAGGGACTGCGGGTGAATATCCCTCCATAGGCTTGGAGGCATAGGTTATGGAGATGAGCACTGGGGTAAAGTGCCTAATGGCATCTGCCTTGTTTAACTGTCTAAATCTGGTATCCTAACCTAAAAGCGTCAACAGGCTGATTATGGCTGCTCCTACAAAGCGTCGACGCACTGTCAGGCCTTAGTGAGGCACAGGAAGACTGAGCCCCTGTGTTTACCTCGCTAAGCGTGGAACCCTTGCGGGTCTTCCACCACAACACGCCTTGGGCTACACTTGATAGTTAAAAGATAACCTCCCCTGCACCAGCAGCACGACCCAGAGCAGGAAAGGTCGTGTGTGTGTGTGTGTGTGTGTGTGTGTGTGTGTGTGTGTGTGTGTGTGTGTGTGTGTGTGTGTGTGTGTGTGTGTTGGCGCGTGCGTGCGTGCGCTAATGAGGCCGTGTGTCCTCCATCCAAGTGACCGGAGAGTGGCTGGTAAAGGGAAGTAGCAGATGGATTGGCAACGTTTACTATTTTCACATTAAGGAAAAAACAATATCAAAGTTAATGATTATATGAGAATGGTCATGCCTGTTTTTGTGGCAGGAGTTTCTAATTTTTTACGGTGATTGTCTTTTCCCATTAAAAATAATAATAATAGTAATTACATTACTAGGGTCATATTTTTGGTACCTTTTTTTATTATGAATTTTTCAGCCATATGTGTTTTCGGATTAATTTCATGGCAGTGAATAACCCTCTTATTTTTGCGTCGTTGTTTTCTATAATTCAGTTGGTGTGAAGTATTTCGCTAAATGTACGGTATTGTTTGTTTGTTTGTTTTTCTGGATAATTTGCAACAATCTTTTTACCATGCGATTTCGTTCAGATTTATGTATGCTATTAGTATTTTTATTGCTTCAGTATGGACTTCTATATTAATTTTTCATCTTCGTCCACCGGACGTATTCAGTTTCTTTTAATCATTACTATTTTTTTTTTATTAAAGTAACTTTACCACCACCATTTATCTAGCCTGTAGTTATTTGCTGTTATACGAGTATATTGGAAAAAGACCTTGTTGTTTTAACCCCTTCAGTTCAAGGGGGTCATTTTTATATTACCATGCTGTTTCTAGAGAGTTTAATTCAGCTTCGGAGGACACCCTAGTAGCAAGTTTTGTTAATAAAGCCATATCTAACCCTCAACCTAGAAAAGCCTCTTCTAAGCTCAACAAAGTCTAGCGTTGTAGGAATAAAGTAGAAAAATCGTCGCTGTAGTAAAGATGTTTAACCCCTTGAGTAGTATGTCTGTCTATCTATCTGTCTATCTATCTATCTCTAGCCAGACGCCATAAGGGGTGGCCGTTTCTCTCTGAGTTAGTTTTACGGTTGAGGGCGCTAAGCCCCCGCCAACCCACTTCTTGACACGTAGGGGACACGTATCGGTTGGTTGTATGGTTACCACCCAGCGTTGTAAATAGTTTCCTGGCTTACAGGAAACCATTAGGCTTGATACTCACTGTAAAGCCACCTCAGCGGGAAAGAAGAGCAATAAAAAGTGACAGGAAAGATCAGAGAAATACGAAGAGAGGAGGGCAAACAGAAAAAGAAAGATGAAGTTGAAGGAAGAAGTAGACAGCACTACTTGTACATCGAGTGAGTGGATGATGGTCGTCACCACCTACCGCTAGAATGGCTTTATTGTATTCTTACTATGTCCAGGCGATTTTATTCGGTGTAGGGGAGATAAATTTTACTGAAGAGAATTATGAGGCTAAATCAAACCCCTGAATACTTTCTCCAAGCTGATTAAAACCGTCTGGAGGTGGCATGTAGAAGGATAAAAGACGTCTTCGCAGTAAAGTGGTTAAGCCCCTAAGCCAGTGGACATCTTTTTATATTCTTTCTACCGCCAAACGATTTCATTAAGTTAAAAGGAAGAGTCTGAACGTGGGGGTTAGTTATATCTTTCACTCCTTCACCGCTGCAATCAGTAATAAATCAACAAAAAAAAAAAAAAAGTCTGAGAACAGCAAGAATAGAATAAAAATGCCGTCCTCGACCTGAAGTGACTAACAAGCTCTTTCTAGCACCTTCAGCCTGCTTATTCTTCTGTGGTTTGTTGTTGATGTTGTCACACGTTTTATTCAACTTGGGAGAGCGTCCCGGGAGTGAAGGGGGGTAATGACGGCTGTATCTAACCCTGCCAGTCTGTAAAGTCTCCCGTGAGCTGTATGAAACGGACTGGAGATAACAAGCATAAAGTTAGACGCACGTGAACGGATTCAAGTGGCTAGTTTTTACGACATTTTGTGGACAGTGTCAAGTATTTTTTTACTCGCACTGGGCAAAACTGACCATCTGTTCTCCCTCTGCCTACGACCTCCAGTATTTCACAGGCAGAGAGAGAGAGAGAGACAGACAGAGACAGAGACAAACAGACAGACAGACAGACAGAAACAGAGACAGAGACAGACAGACAGACAGACAGACATGTGGCAAACAATAGGGTTGGGGTGATAAATGAAGAATGATTGACTGGTTTACTAATGAGTTGAAAATGGGGTAAAGATAGATTTTATATATATATATATATATATATATATATATATATATATATATATATATATATATATATCTATATACAGTATATATATATATATATATATATATATATATATATATATACATACATATACTGTATATCTATCTATCTATCTATTGCCAGACGCCTCAATCCCGTTTGGGGTGGCCACAAACAAATCGCCTCCACGTCGCCCTGTCCCCCGCCATTTCACTGCCCTGCTCCCAACTCACACCCCCCTCTCTCATATACCTCTCCACCCCATCCCTCCATCTCATCCTCGGCCTCCCCTTCCCTCTTCCCCCCTCCACCTCACTCACATACACTCTCTTCGTCAGTCTCTCACCCTCCATCCTCTCCACATGGCCATACCACCTCAGTGTGTTCCTCATAACGCTTCCTATCACATCCACATCCACACTACAACGCTTCTTTATATCCTCATTCATCAGCCTGCCTCTCCATGTGACTCCACAGGCTCCTCTTAAATAACTCATTTCCACTGCTCTCACTCTTGACTTGTGTCCTTCCAACAACGTCCAAGCTTCACTTCCATACGTTAGAGTTGGTATCACAATACTGTCATGTAGTAACTTTTTCACTTCCATGCTCACTTCCCTGCTTCTTATCACTGCTTTCAAGGAACCAGCAACCTTTCTTCCCTGCTGTACCCTTTCAAGCACTTCACCCTCCAAACCTCCATCCTTACTCATCACACTACCCAAATACTTAAACGTACTCACATTTTCCAATTCCTCACCATCCAACCTCGCTGTACATTCACTGACTTCACCTCTCTCAAAGACCATCACTTTACTCTTCCCTACATTCATCTTTAGATTCCGTTTCTTACACACTCTCCCAAACTCATCCAACAAGCCTTGCAGCGTCCCTTCGTCTTCACTCAACAACACATTATCATCTGCAAACAACAGTACAGGGAGTTTCCAAACACTATCCTCTCTCACCAGGGCCACTCCAACATCCACTACCCTACCTTGTACCTCTTTTATTACCCCATCCATGTACAGGTTGAACAGACATGGAGACATGACACATCCCTGTTTCAACCCAACCTTCAAAGAGAAAAATGCACTCAGTTCACCATCCACACTCACTGCAGCCTAAGCACCATCATACATACTCTTCACAGCATTCAACAACTTCCCGTCTACTCCATATATTCTTAATACTTTCCACAATCCTCGTCTATCCACCCTGTCATATGCTTTCTCCAAATCCATGAAAGCCGCATACAACTTCTTTCCCTTCTCTAGAAACTTTTCCACTAAAGATCTAAGAATGAATATCTGATCTACACAACCTCTTCCCTTCCTAAAGCCTCCCTGTTCTTCTCCAACTAATTCCTCTGTTCTTTCTCTAACTCTGTCAATAAGTATCCTACCATACACTTTTCCTATTATACTAAGAAGACAAACGCCCCTATGATTACCACACACTTCTTTTTCCCCTTTTCCTTTGTACAAGGGAATAATTATACCTGACTTCCAATCCTCCGGGACTCTACCTTCCTCCCAGGCCAATCTGCACATCTTCCACATCCATTCTACTACTATCTCTCCCCCATGCTTCAGCATTTCACCACACACTCCAACAATTGCTGGGGCTTTCCCCAATTTAACTTTCTTCATTGCTTCCACAACTTCTATCCTACTGATTTCTTCCTGTCTTCTCACCTCCCTCCTTCTCCCAGCCATTCCCCAGCCACTTATACTCGCATTACTTCCATCCTCTATGTTCAACAATTCCTTAAAGTGTTCTCTCCATCTGCTCACTTTTTCTCCCTTCTCCCCTAGTAATCTACCATTTTTATCTTTCACTCCCCTGCTAACTTCACTTCCACCCTGTCTTACTCTTTTCACCTCTTTCCAGAAAATTTTCTTACAGTCCCTCCACTTTACACTCAAATTCCATCCAAATTCCTCATCCGGTCTCTTCTTACACTCAAATTCCATCCAAATTCCTCATCCGGTCTCTTCTTACTCTCTCTTACTAATCTTTTCACCTCTCTCTTTCTTTCTACATATAACTCTCTCTTCCCCCTCCCAACTTCTTCCATGCCCCTATTTCTCATCCATTCATTGTATGCTTTCTTCTTTTGTGCCACAGCCTGTCTCACCTCTTCATTCCACCATGCTGTTCCTTGCACACCCCTCCGTCTTCTCTTCCTTCCACACACCACATCACATGCTGCACATAATTCTTCTGTGAATATCCTGCACACACCTTCCACGTCCCCCATCTGCTCCAATTCATATTTGCCCAATCGTTCCTGCACTTCTCTCTTATACTCTGCCTTTTTCTCATCCTCTTGTAATCTTTCCACTCTCCTTACAAATATTCCTTCCTCCCGTCCCTCCCTTCTTCTATTTCTCCATCTAAATTGGATCTTGATTCTGCCCACCACCAAGTAGTGGTCAGAAATATATATATATATATATATATATATATATATATATATATATATATATATATATATATATATATATATATTGTTACATAGCCTATGATTTCATCATCCTTTGTGTAATTTTAACGCACAGTATGCTGCATGTTTGATCACGAGCGTGTTCTGCCTCAGTCCCCCCCTTCTACCGTTATAGTAGAGTAAGTCGTTCTCTCTGTTGTCCAGAGCGGGATTGTCAACTCTATGTCCCCATGGCTTCATTTGCGCGTCCTTATTACAAGTTGTATCAAGCTCTCCTGGCTCCTATATAATGAGCTCAGTCTCTGCATCATTGCCACTTAGATCTGCTCCTCATTTTGTTCACATCTCTGTCCTCCCCTGTACAGATATTATTATTGTGAGTGCTCAAGAAATCTCCAACCATCTAGCAGCTGTGTGTAATTTGAGTATAACTGTTGTTGCATTTTTTCTTGTACTGTATAGCATAAGTTTAACTTGTAGGCCTAGTGAAGTTTTTGTAATTCGTGTGGGGTTCTTTGTCAGTCATTTTTGATAATAGTTTGTATCTGTAATTATTTATCTGGCATTCACTGAGTATTATCTGGTATCTCATTTTATCAGGGCTGACTTAGATAAATTTATTCTTGCTAATTTCGTGTTAATAGAGGCTATTGCAATTAACCATATATTTAACCTGTTTTTGCCATTACATTATCCTTATGAGTCCTGAATGTTTTGTTGTTAGTTTGAGCATTAAACTTTAACTTGTAATTTTACCTAACTCTTTTGTTTTGAACCTGGAACTTTACGGGACAGTAGTGATTTTTAGCATTCTCACTTAAAGTGTACGTTATCTTTCTCTGTTCCGTAACATAAATTTGGCGACCTCATATCAGGATATTCAGGATATTATCATAAGGATATTGTTTGATATTTTGTGACTGTGATATATTCATGATGGCTACTATTTCTACACTTGATGAAGCCAAATATTTTTTGTCAAATGTGCAAACAGTGTGTGATATAGAAAACAGAACAAAGAATGAACTTAAGCTTGTTGCTCAACAATTGGGAATTGCAGTTCACTCTCATCATTCTAAAGATCAAATTGTTGGCATGATTAATAAAAGCTTGTTTAATGTAACTCCTCCAAATGAGCAAACGCAGATTGAATTAGCTAAGTTACAGCTAGCCCTGCAGGAGGCCAAGGCTAAGGAGGCTGAATTTCAGGCAAAAGCTAAGGAGGCTGAGGCACAAGTTGAAATTGCTAGGATTCAGGCAGACCATGAGTATCGCATGAAACAAGGTGGAACTGGATCATCTAGCTCTGATGATTTTGATGTGGCTAAAAATGTTAAACTTGTCCCTCCTTTTAATGAATCTGATTTAACAAAGTATTTTCAGTTGTTTGAGAGGGTAGCTACAGGTTTTAATTGGCCTAAGGAGTATTGGCCAGTACTCCTTCAAACTGTTCTCACCGGTAAAGCTCAAGTAACTTATGCATCTTTGCCTCAGGATCAATGTGATAATTATGATGTAGTTAAGAGCTTGATTCTCAAGGCCTATGAGCTTGTTCCTGAAGCCTATAGAGTAAAATTTAGGACAACTTACAAGCAAGATAAGCAATCCCATGTTGAGTATGCAAAAATCAAAGAAGATTTGTTAGAGCAGTGGTTAAATTCTAAGAATGTGGATTCTGATTTTGGTAAATTTAAGCAGATGATTTTGCTGGAGGATTTCAAAAGGTGTATTAGTAAAGATGTAAGCCTATATCTTGATGAGAAAAGAATAGATAATTTGTCTGATGCTGCAGTTTTAGCTGATGAGTATGTTCTCACTCACAAGAGATATTCTAGAGGAAAAGGGAAAGCTGAGAGTAAGTACGTTGCCTCTACTCAGAGTACAGGTAACAGGAAAGAGAATAAAGATGATGTTTCTCAGGAAGTAAATACCAGCTTCACCTCTAGATTTCAGAAAAGTAAATGTACTTATTGTAGTAAGCTTGGTCATACTACGGAGAGATGTTTCAGGAGACAGCGTGATGTGAACAAAAAGGAGTCTTTAAATATTCAGTCAATTGGTCTAGTGTCCACTCTTGAGAGTTCCCAGAATTCTTTAACTGAGTTAACTGAACCTGCTTTGAGGGGTAACTTAAATTCTCATGATGGAGCTCCTCTTTTGAGCAGTAACGTGGGTGACACTCTCAAGAGTTCATGTGCTAATTTCCTGTCTGATGGTTTTGTCAGTCCTCTGGACAGTAATGACAGGAAATCAGTTCAAATATATCGTGATACAGGTGCTTGCCAATCCCTTATGCTGACCAGTGTTCTAGGCTCTAATGTTAATTCCTCTGATGAAACTGTAATCTTACAAGGTGTAGGGAATAATTACTTCTCTGTTCCTCTGTGCAGAGTGAATTTAGAGTCTGGTTTTGTTAATGGTTCTGTTATGGTTGGGTTGGTTGAGACACTCCCAATGTCAGGTGTAACTTTCTTACTTGGAAATGATATTGGTGGAAGTCAAGTGTGTCCAGCTCCTCAGTTGTCTAGTGAGCCAGTGGCTGCGACCCAGGATTGTGATGTCCCTGATGTGTTCCCTGCATGTGCTGTCACTAGGGCTAAGTCTAAAGTTACTGGTGATTTAGAGGATGATGATGATGATGATGTTATCCTAGCTGACACTTTTCTTGCTAATTTGGACCACTCACCAGATGAGGCAGTACCCCGTAGTGTTGATAATTTGTCTCGTCAAGAGTTGGTTGAGTTGCAGGTTGCTGACCCTGAGTTGAAAGGTCTAGCTAACTCTGCTTGCAATGAGGAAGAGTCAGCTGGTGCTTCTACTTGTTATTATGTAAAGTCAGGAGTACTTATGAGGAAGTGGAGACCCCCAACAGCATCAGCCGACTGTGAATGGGAGGTTGTACATCAAGTTGTCATCCCTCGTGTTTGTAGGCAGGATATCATTAGAGTGGCTCATGATTCCAGTTTGGCAGGACACCTTGGAGTGAGGAAGACTGTGGCACGCATTTTGAAACACTTCTACTGGCCAGGTATCTTCAGGGATGTTTCCTGGTATTGTAAGTCTTGTCACACCTGTCAAGTTGTGGGGAAGTGTAATCAGACCGAAAAGGTTGCACCTCTAGTTCCCATTCCTCCTTTTGAGGCGCCTTTCACCCGTGTGTTGGTGGATATTGTGGGCCCTCTTCCTAAGACTTCTTCAGGATTTTCTTAAGTGTTGACCATGATTGATATGGCTACTCGTTATCCTGAAGCCATTCCACTTAGAAATATCTCAGCAAAGAACGTGGTTAAGGAAATGCTAGGGTTCTTCACAAAGTTTGGTCTGCCCAAGGAGGTACAGTCAGACCGGGGAAGTAATTTCATGTCAAACGTTTTCAAACAGTCTCTGAAAGAGTTGGGCATCACCCAGATCACGTCTTCAGCTTACCATCCCCAGACCCAAGGAGCGTTGGAGAGATATCATCAAACACTCAAATCGATGCTCAAGAAATACTGTTTGGAACATCAGAAAGACTGGGATAAAGGTCTTCCATTCGTTGTGTTTGCTGCAAGAGAATCTCCAAATGAATCACTGGGCTTCTCACCTTTTGAACTACTGTTTGGCCATGAAGTAAGAGGACCCCTTAAGCTACTCAAGGAATGCTGGCTGTCGGAGGAAGATGACGTCAACCTGCTGGAGTATGTGATGAATTTCAAAGAACGGCTGTCCACTGCTTTACAGCTGGCGAGAGAGAATTTAGGAGCTGCTCAGGGGAAGATGAAGACTTGGTATGATAAGAAGTCCAGGTTACGCCACTTTCAGCCAGGAGATCAGGTTTTGATTCTGCTACCAGTTCATGGGCAACCTCTTCAAGCCAAGTTTAGTGGTCCTTATTTCGTGGAGAAGAAACTCAGTGATGTCAGCTATGTCATCGCCACACCAGATCGTAGAAAGAGCAAGCAACTATGTCACATCAACATGCTAAAGTTATATCACAGGCGGGACGAAAATAATCCAGTCTGCACTGTAGCTGTTCCACCCGAGTCTGCAAGTGAAGCTCTCCCATGCAGTATGAGCCTGAGTGATAGTTTGGGGAAGAATCCTGATATCATGAATGATCTCCAGACTAAGCTTTCTCATCTACCTCCCAAGGAAAGGCAGGAGTTTTCGGCATTACTGCAGGAGTACCCGCAAGTGTTCCGTGCCACTCCAGGAAGAACCACTGTGTTGATGCATGATGTCGATGTTGGAGACGCAAAGCCAATTAAATTGCCTCCTTACCGTGTGAACCCAGTGAAAGTTCCTCTCATCCAGAAGGAGCTTGGCTACCTGTTGGACCACAAGATGATTGAGCCCTGTCAGAGCGAGTGGAGTTCTCCTGTCACTCTAGTCCCTAAGCCAGGTGGGTCACAGAGGCTTTGCATTGACTACAGACGTGTTAATCAGATAACTAAAACAGACACTTACCCTCTCCCTCGTGTGGAAGATTGCATAGACAAGATCGGAAAGGCTAGGTACATAAGTAAGTTTGATTTGTTAAAGAGATACTGGCAAGTACCTATGACTGAACGTGCTAGGGAGATCTCATGTTTTGTAACGTTAGGAAAGACATTTGCATGTTCTGTAATGCCATGTACAGATTGTTTTAGAGTAATAAGAAATTTCCTTTGTAAATTTCTTTTTTCTTTGTGGGGAGGTGTTACATAGCCTATGATTTCATCATCCTTTGTGTAATTTTAACGCACAGTATGCTGCATGTTTGATCACGAGCGTGTTCTGCCTCAGTCCCCCCCTTCTACCGTTATAGTAGAGTAAGTCGTTCTCTCTGTTGTCCAGAGCGGGATTGTCAACTCTATGTCCCCATGGCTTCATTTGCGCGTCCTTATTACAAGTTGTATCAAGCTCTCCTGGCTCCTATATAATGAGCTCAGTCTCTGCATCATTGCCACTTAGATCTGCTCCTCATTTGTTCACATCTCTGTCCTCCCCTGTACAGATATTATTATTGTGAGTGCTCAAGAAATCTCCAACCATCTAGCAGCTGTGTGTAATTTGAGTATAACTGTTGTTGCATTTTTTCTTGTACTGTATAGCATAAGTTTAATTTGTAGGCCTAGTGAAGTTTTTGTAATTCGTGTGGGGTTCTTTGTCAGTCATTTTTGATAATAGTTTGTATCTGTAATTATTTATCTGGCATTCACTGAGTATTATCTGGTATCTCATTTTATCAGGGCTGACTTAGATAAATTTATTCTTGCTAATTTCGTGTTAATAGAGACTATTGCAGTTAACCATATATTTAACCTGTTTTTGCCATTACATTATCCTTATGAGTCCTGAATGTTTTGTTGTTAGTTTGAGCATTAAACTTTAACTTGTAATTTTACCTAACTCTTTTGTTTTGAACCTGGAACTTTACGGGACAGTAGTGATTTTTAGCATTCTCACTTAAAGTGTACGTTATCTTTCTCTGTTCCGAAACAATATATATATATATATATATATATATATATATATATATATATATATATATATATACTGTATATATATAATTTGTTTTATTTAAATTAAGCAGACTATTAATTGTGGTTTGTTTGATTTATATCATTATGCCTCCGCCCACCTATGATGGGGGAGACATTAAGTGATTTGTTTGTACGACCGCCCGTGCGTCGATGCGTGTGTGCGTGCACGGCTCCATGCGTCGATAACATTCTTGTGGGCGCAGTATCTCCTGAACCCCTCGACGGATTTCCACCGAACTTTTGTCAGTCATACAGCATGAAGGGGCAATGAACTGGTTAGGTCAGCAAGGTCAAGGGGTCAAAGATCAAGGTCATATGGGGTCGACTTTGTTTATCATGAGTCTCATTTCAACCCACAACGAACTCGGTCGTGTAGGTTGTATGGATTGGCGAGTCCCTATGCAAGGCTTGGCTGAGGCATACCGAGCGACGTTTTGCGTCGACTGTTTGGGGTACGAGTTCTCGGCGTTTCATTGTGAAAAGAAGGTTAATATGACAATGGTTATTTATCTATTTATTTATTTATTTATTTATTTATCTATTTATTTTCATACCGTTTTATTGCTTTTAATATATATATTTATGAGTTCGTGAAAATAAAGCTACTTTGTAAAATGATGAATATTAATTGATTTCTTGATTGGTTGACTGACTGGCTGATTAGCAGACAAACGGGCTAGAACGATTATTATTTATTCACTTGCTGAATTATCTTCCATCCAATGTGTGTGTGTGTGTGTGTGTGTGTGTGTGTGTGTGTGTGTGTGTGTGTGTGTGTGTGTGTGTGTGTGTTTTTCACATAAAGAGCGTAAGGGCCCGGGGTCAGGCCAATCATTGCCAACATTTAAGGTAAGGATGACCACCTTCACTCGTCCCTGTGGCATCATGTAACCAATAAACCCCAACCATTCCTGAGATCGAAACCCCCTACAGCAGGGATTCTTAACCTGGGGTCCGTGGAGGTCAGAATAATTGAGAACAATTTAGCGAGATTGCGTGATGCCGTTTGGCATCATTAACTTAAAAAACAAACAAACAAACAAACTTAAGTCTTAAAGAATTCTGGTGTTCGTTGACACAAGCCTACCCTCGTCTGGCAATGCGAACTATGGGTGCTCTGATTCCGTTTGCAACTACATACCTTTGTGAGTCAGGGATTTCAGCGCTTGTTTCTATCAAAATTATAAGTCGAAATCAACTGGATGTCAACGATGACATGCGTGTTGCCTTGTCAAAGACCACTCCACAATTACATCTTATTCAAGCCAAACAGCAACAACAACTCTCTCACTGAAATGAACTTTTGAGCAGACTTGAAGTTTTGTTTTGTTTAATTTGTTCAAGTTGGATGTATTTCATTTCTTCGAGTGGCCATTAGTTTTTGCATGAAAAAGAATGAGCAACACAATTCTTTGTAAAGACTGTTTTATACTTTGTGATACACTGCGTGAGGTAGTTTTCAATAAAATAATGTATATTCATTGCATGCAAAATGCTGCGTTTGTGCTTATGTGCATTTTTGTAGGGAAGGGGTTCATAGCGTTCACCAGATTCTCGAAGGGGTCCGTGACTCAAAAAAGGTTAAGAACCACTGCCCTACAGGCTCCGTCCGATGGGAGCGCCTTAACCCACCACACCGTCAGGCGTCATTTGGCTATATGATCTTCACCCAGCGCAGTAAATGGTTTCCTGGGTTACAGGAAACAGTTGACCTTGCCAGTTAGAGTCACCTGAAGGCAGCACTATATTACGTGAATGGACGACAAGCTTCCCACCTATCATTATTTTAATTATTTGCTTATTATTTATATATTTATTTATTTATTCATCTGTCCACCTACTCATTCATTCATTCATTTGTTCATTCATTTGTTCATTCATTCATTCATTCGTTCGTTCGTTCATTCATTAACTAATTCATTCAGATTCGTTACTAGAAAAGAGATGACTGTTAAATATAGATAGATAGATAGATAGATAGACAGATATAAACGTTATATATATATATATATATATATATATATATATATATATATATATATATATATATATATATATATATATATATATATAAACGTTTAATTATTTACTTATTAGTGGGAAATAAGGTAATGGTAATGGTTGTCAATGACTGATGATTGATTCATTTTAATTTATACATTGGTTCACTGTGAACATGATGTTTACAGATGGATGATAAATTTATTGTTATATGTTATCTGATTACATAAATTTATTTTAATTTTTTTATTTCCTTGAAACACCTGTTCCTTCTCATGATTTTGCTTGTTTCTTTGTGTGTGTGTGTGTGTGTGTGTGTGTGTGTGTGTGTGTGTGTGTGTGTGTGTGTGTGTGTGTATGTGTGTGTCAATGAGAGAGAGAGAGAGAGAGAGAGAGGGGTGGGTCGTATTCTTAATCTGTTTTTTTATGTGAGGAAGAAGGAACCAAAGGTTGAGCCCGCAAAACAGTTCCTTCCAAGGAAAAAAAACAAAAACAATTCAAAAGAGCCAGATTCAAGATCCGTTCATTTCGAGATGCCTGGACACACTGCGTTTCAAAGACTGGAGATCATAGGAAGTAGGAAATACAGACAGAGGGAGACAGTTCCAGAGCTGACCTGTTGCATGAATAAAGGACTGGGAGTAACGGTTAACCCTTACATTAAAGAGATGGACAGAAAAGGGATGAGAGGTTGTTGCTTGACGGGTGCCATGCACTCGTCGTAGAGGTGGAGGGATGCAAGCAGACAGTTCAGAGGAGCAGTGACCATTGAAGTAGCGATAGAAAAGAGATAAAGAGGCAACAGTGCGGCGATGAGACGGAGGTTGAAAGAAGCCAGTAAGAGGAGGAGAGTTGATAAGACGAAAAGCCTTTGACTCCACCCTATTGAGAAGAGCTGTATGTGGGGAGCCTCCCCACACATGAGAGTTATACTCTAAACAGGGGTGAATAAAACCCGTATATAAAGTCAACAACTGTGCAGGGGTAAAGAAGGAACAGAGTCGGCTTAGCACACCTAATCTCTTGGAAGCAGATGTTACACGAGATGCAATATGATCTTTCCAAGATAAGTCCCGAGTGAATGAAACCCCAAGCATGTTCAAGGATAACGCAGAATTGAGCTGGATATATTAAACATTAGTGGGTACTCCTGTGGATGATTTTGACAGGTTGATGGGTGTAAAAACTGAGTCTTAGATGCAATAAAAACAACAAGATTATTTTTACCCCAGTCAGAGATACGAGCCAAGTCAGGCATTAGGTGTGCCATAGCCTTATCCCTTGTTTGTTGAAGTAACCTCTGAGATGGACATTGCAGGAACCGAATGGAAAGGTGAAGCGTGGAATCATCAGCATACGAGTGGATAGAGTTAGATGTACAGCTTAGATGATCATTGATGAATAAAAGAAAGAGAGTTGGTGATAGGACAGAGCCCTGAGAAACACCACTGTTGATAGGTCTAGGAGAAGAACGCTGGCCATCTGCAACAGCAGCTATAGAACGACCATAAAGGAAGGTAGCGATGAAGGCACAGACAGAAGGATAGAAACCGTAAGAGAGCAGTTTGGAAATTAAAGATTTATGCCAGACTCGATCGAAAGTCTTTGAGATGCCAAGTGCAATGGCAAAGCTTTCGCCGAAGTCCCGAAAGGAGGATGACCAGGAGTCTGAAAGGTAGGCGGGAAGACCGCCAGTGGAGTGTCCCTGACGGAACCCATACTGACGATCAGAAAGAAGGTTGTAATAGGAAAGATGCTACAAAATTTTTCTGTTAAGAATAGACTTGAAAACTTTTGAGACACAGGATGTTAAAGCAATTGGACGATAGTTAGAGGGTTGGGAATTGTCATCCTTCTTTGGGACGGGCTGAATGAGAGCAAACTTCCAGCAAGAAGGAAAGGTACAAGTTGAAAGACATAGGCGAAAGAGTTTACCTAGACAGTGTGTAAGCACAGAAGCACAGTTTTTGAGGACAGCAGGAGGGACCCCATCAGGCCCTTATGCCTTGTTAGTACTGAGGCCAGTGATGGCAGAAAATACATCAGCTGAAGAGATTTTAATGTCAGCCATGAGGAAGTCAGAGGGGGGAAGCGATGGAGGAACAGCACCGGAATCGTCTAAGGTGGAATTGGAGGAGAAAACCTGAGCGAAAAGATCTGCTCTATCAGCAGAAGAAATAGCTACAGAGCCATCAGAGTAGAAAAGAGGAGGGAAGGATGATGAGGTAAAGTTGTTAGAAAGGTTTTTGGCAAGGTGCCAGAAGGAGCGGGAAAAATTTGAGTTGGAGAGTTGAGAGCATTTAGTACAGATGATTTTTTTTTTTTTTTTAACAGAGCGAAGAACAGACTTAGCACAATTCCGACCAGAAACATAAAAATTATGTGAATCAGGGGTGGGCTGGCTCCGGTACCTTTTATAGGCTTTTTCCTTGTTGCGAACAAGCGTGATTAAAACAAAGCTTTCTTGCATTAGTCAAAGGATATGAGAAAGGAATGTATGCTATTGAGCCCAAGAGAATAACCACCATAATGCACAAGGCACTTTCAGATGGCTCCCGGCCATGGAAGCAATAATCATTCCAGGGAAAAATCAAAGAAGTACTGCCTGAGGGCCTCCAATCTGCAGTTCCAAAATGCCACTGACAACGTTTCTGTGGAGGGTCTACATGCCGTACCAGAGCAATAGAGCAGGTTAAGGTAATAAGGTTATGATCGGAGAAGCCCAATGGAGAGAAAAGATTAACAGTGTAAGCAGAAGGATTAGTTGTAAGGAAGAGGTCAAGTATGTTGGAGCTCTCTCCAAGGCGGTCAGGGATATGGGTAGGGTGCTGTACAAGCTGCTGTAGGTCATTAAGGATAGAAAACATGTAGGCTTGTTCACCAGGTGGATCAGTGAAAGGAGAGGAGAGCCAAAGGTGGTGATGAACATTGAAATCTCCTAGAATCTCAGAGAAATTAGAATTGGATAGAACGTGTTCCATCGTAGAAGTGAGATACTCAAAGAGTTATTGATAGCAGAATTAGGAGATAAGTAAACAACGCAGATATAATTAGTCAGAGAATGACAGGAGAGAGGAGCCTGAGAGTAGAGAATTCAGAAGAATCAAGTTCAGGAACACAAGAGCAAGATAGGTCATTGCGTACATACTGTATACATAACAGCCACCTTTGACTTTAAAATGAGTATAGAGAAAGTAGGAGGATACAGAAAAGGCTTTACTGTCAGTTGCCTCAGACAGATGAGTCTCTGTTAAGAAGAGAATGTGAGGTTTAGAGGAGAAGAGGTGGTGTTCAACAAAGAGAAAGTTAGAGGAAAGGCCGCAAATGTTGCAGAAATGAAGAAGTGAGTCAGACAGTGGTTCCAGCCATGTTGAATCATCACCGGGAGAGGGGCGGATGGTGGGGGCATTTATGGTCCCCACCCCCAGGGACTCCGAGGAATCGTTATAGTATACCATTTTTCTTTAATTTTGAGAAGGTAGTGTAGTGTGTACTGTGCATGTAGATTGATGTTGACAGTTAGAGAAACTTGTACTGGAGGGCATGCTGGCCTACTCTCTGTGCAACTGAAACACTAAAAAAAATTCAGCAAAGGGGGATAATCAGGAAACTAGTCCCGAGGGCTGATGAAACGGGAACCCCAGCTCTCCCTGTCATCAGCTTTCCATCCACCTTGAGAGTACTGCCCTGCTCGACTGGTGCTACGGTCTACTCCTACTATTGGTTCATAATGTGTTGTGTATTGTATATTGGTGTTTATATGTGTGTGTGTGTGTGTGTGTGTGTGTGTGTGTGTGTGTGTGTGTGTGTGTGTCCATATATTTTACGTAAAAATTTTTGTAATAATAATAATGATAATAACAACAACAACAACAACAACAGCAACAATAATAATAATAATAATAATAATAATAATATTATTATTATTATTATTATTATTATAATGGTGATCATGATAATAAGGAGGAGGAGGAGGAGAGAAAAAAGAAAGAAGGAGGACGAAAAAGGGAGAGTGAAGAAGACGAAGAAGACTCAGATAATGCATTACCTGTGTCAACCAACTGGGTCTAAGGCAGAACATCTAACTTTGCTCTAAGATCTTGACTTCACCCATTGCGCTCACAATCAAATTCCTTCATCCTTGCTTTACTGTGAACTCTCCCTTAAAGTTTGGTCAAAATCGGATCGAAACTGTTTAGGTTGACCTTGTCATGTGATCTTGACCTGTAGCCTTTCCCAACCTAAGTCTACTAATACCAAGTCGGATCACTTCCTTCCAAAACGGGTCCAAGCCGGAGCAAGGGGCGGAGAATCGCAGTGACGTCGACTGGCACGAAACCCCAGTTCAGTTGACTCCTGACCGTGGTGGTAAGTGGATCCTTGCTCCATTCACCAGATCGTGACACATTTTTCAGTCCGGAGAAGTGAGGGAAGGGACTGAAATGTGTGAGGGAAGATATGAGGGTGTGAGTTAGGATATGAGGGTGTGAGGTAGGATATGAGGGTGTGAGGGAGGATATAAGGGTGTGGAGAAAGGTGTGAGGGAGGATATAAGGGGGTGAAGGAAGGTGTGAGGGAAGATATGAGGGTGTGAAGGAAGGTGTGAGGGAGGATTATGAGGGTGTGAAGAAAGGTGTAAGGGAGGATATGAGGGTGTGGAGGAAGGTGTGAGGGAGGATATCAGGGTGTGGAGTAAGGTGTGAGGGAGGATATGACGGTGTGAAGGAAGGTGTGGGGGTGTGATGTAAGGTGTGGAGCGTGAAGGAAGGCGTGGGAGTGTGATGGAAGGCGTAGGGGTGCGAGGGAACCTACTGCTATATTATAGGGTTAAACAATTCCGCACTTCTTCACCTTCCTCGTTTTCCCATATTATAATTGTTTACGTCTGCCCTTTCATACATTTTCTGTTACTTAAGCCAACTGATGTCACACACATGCCACGCCTCCCTGCGCCCTGATGGAAAGTGATCCGACTTGGTATTAGTAGACTTAATTCCCAACAACCTGGAGACATAACTGTGTCCAAAATCTAAGTCCTTTATTCTCGCTTGCCCTAAATCATTCACCAAAATTTGCTCTGAATCGGATAAAAACTGTTTGTTGACCTTGTCATGTGATCTTGACCTTTGACCTGTTGTTCTAAAAAAAAAAAATGGGGCAAGCTCATGGGTGATCTTCAGCTCATCCACTAAGTTTGATCCCTATCAGATAAAAACTGTTTAATTTATTTTGTTCACACACACACACACACACACACACACACACATATATATATATCATCATCATCATCCGGATCTCCTTTCCCACCCAAGGGCAGGGTGAGGAGTAGCAATGTCCAGACAGCCCAAAATTGCCCAATCCAATGGGCCACGCTTCCATTCACTCATCATTCAAGCCCACGGAATCCTGGCTTCATCGGATACCCCAAAAACATTTACCACGTTCTGTAGCTTCATAATATCGTATCTGACAGAGTCAGTCCAGACACTGCCATGTTAAAAAGGGGTGCCAAAAATCCCTGATCATGCATACCTCCTCACAAAATTCATCCAGCCAACTTGATCTCCTGTCAGTTCCCTAGCCCTACCGACTTCCAAACCTCTTTTCCTCACACATTCATCCACCATATCTCTCCACCTTCTCCTTGGCCTACCTCGCCTCCTCCCTCCTTCGAATTCGCTCAGATATACTTTCTTCACCACTCTATTGTTATCCATTCTCTCCACATGACCATACCATCTCAGTACACTCTCTTCAATTCTGGTGTCCACTGACTTCCTCACTCAGCATCTTTTACGAATCACATTATTTCGTATCTTATCCACCCTCTGTACTCCACATACATTCCTCAGCAGTCCCATCTCCACTGTTCTTACTCTTGACTTTTCATTTTCATGCCACACCATGGGCTCACATCCATATGTTAAAGTTGGCACTAACACTCCTTCATGTCAGCGCCGTTCAGCTGCAACACTCAAGCCTCTGTTTCTTATCAAGGCCTTCATTGCACCAGCTACTTTTCTTCCTTGTATCACTCTACATTCAACTTCTTTTGCACATTTTCTTCTCTTTTCTGTCACTGTACCCAGGTATTTGAACTCTTTCACCAATTCCAGTCTCTCTTCATTCACTGTTACATGGCACTGGGAGTCACCTTCTCTCTCAATAACCATCACTTTGCTCTTTTCTACATTTACTCTCAAGGAACGACGCTTACAGACATCAGCAAAACTCTGCACTAGCCTACCAAGTTCTTGTCCGGTACTTGCAAGCAGTACTGCATCATCAGCATACAACAAATTTGAGATATTCCATCCATCACCATTAATTACCAATGCCATCCCTCTCTCCATTACTCGTGTTTGCACTTCTCTCATCATCCCATCCATATATACATTGAACAACCATGGGGACAGCACACAACCTTGTCGCACGCCCACACTGATTGTGAACCATTCACTTAGATGCCCATTAACCCTGACACATGCTTCACTACGATCATAAAAACTCTTGACGGCACCTAACAGCTTACCCTCTACACCGTACATGCGCAAAACTTTCCACAATCCTTCTCTGTCCACTTTGTCATATGTTTTTTTCCAGATCCATGAATGTCATAAACACCTTATGGTCCTTCTCACAAGCCTTCTCTACTATCTGTCTCACTGCAAATATTTGGTCCACACATCCTCTGCCACTCCTAAAGACACCCTGTTCATCACTCACTAGGATTTCTGATATCTCTCTTACTTTCTCTATAATAATTCTTCCATATACCTTCCCTACCACACTCAGTAAGCTTATGCCACGATAATTCTTGCACTCACTTCGTTCACCTTTATTTTTGTACATGGGTACAATCACAGCCTTTTTCCACTCTGCAGGCACAGTTTCACTCATCCATGCCTTCTTACATATCTCCAACAAGCACTTCATTCCATTCTCTCCACTACATTTAAGCATCTCTACATACACCTCATCAACCCCAGCTGCTTTCCCATTTTTCAGCCGCTTCACAGCACTCTTCACCTGTGCGAATGTCACGTCTCCCGGCACTGCATTCCTTCTCTGCACACCCCCAAAACCAATCATGTTTACAGCTGCTCTGCTCTCTCTATCCCCATTCATCAGGCTTTCAAAATATTTTTTCCATTTGGTCTTTACTTCATCTCCATGGGTTAATAATCTACCACCTGCATCCTTCACACCATCCCATTTCTTACCGCTTTCACTTCTACATTTCCGCACTTCTTTCCAGAATAACTTTCTATTTTCAGAGTAGTTCGCATTCATTTTTCTTCCTAGATCCTCATTTTCCTCCTCCCTTTTCCTCTTCACTAGTCTCTTTACGTGCTTCTTGCTCTCAACATATCCAGTTCTGATTTCAACGGAACCCCTATCCTGTAACCACTTTAGCCACTTCTTCCTCTTTCCCTCCACCGCTCTCTTTACCTCCTCATCCCACCATGCCGTACCTTTCTTCTTTGTTGTTACTCTTGCCACACCACATACCGCTTTAGCATTCCTAACTAAGCAATCCCTATATGTATTCCACAGTCTGTCCAGATCCATTTCATTCCAATTCAGTAATTCTAACTCGTCCTCTTCTTTGGTCCTGTATTCATCCGCCATTTCTTTGATCCTCAGCTTCTCAACTTTCAGTCTTTCTCCCTGACTGCTTCTCTCTCTCCTGATCCACCTCACTCCTTTCAGCTTGATCTTGCATACCACAATCATATGATCTGACAGACCTCCACATCGTCCTCTCACACCCCTCGTATCAGCAACCATTCCCATCATCGACCTCTCTACGAGCACGTAATCAATCAGGCTTCTTTCAACATGATCCCCTCTATACCATGTATATTTATGTGTATATATATATATATATATATATATATATATATACGGTATATAAACACGCGTCCAGTAAAGCATAACGCCCGCTCTCGCGAGTGAATAATACAACATACATACGAACATACATATATACATACGTACTGTACAGTACATAACTACCCTTACGCCTTAATTACACTGAGTTTACGCAAACTGTCTGAGCGGTTTCATCCCCGGACAACATTTCAAAGAAACAAAGTAGCGTACTGTACATGTACTATTTAATCTGCATTCTCTAAGAAATATCAAAGCTATGTGTGTTATAGCAAAGAATAATTATACTGAATGTTTTTATATCCGCCTAGTAGCCGGTAATAAGATAAGCAGGTAGCTATGGCGGCCGTATACGCACTGGGCGCGTTTGTCACTATTTTTTTTTTTTTTAAGTTGAAAAGTCTAGGGAGCTGAAAGGGGATCTAGAATGTTACATGAATTACATACAGAATATAGGAGTATATGATGAACAAGATCTCCATTTTGAATCTGATAATCGTCGGACTGGATCTACCTGATATGTAATGCAAAGTTTTATTTTTTTTATTTTTTAGTGAAACCCTCCCCCCCCCCCAAAAAAAAAAAAAAATAAAGATTGGCCTCCGAGGCAGAGTCAGTATTCCGGGAGCTAGAATTGTGATTGAATGATTATGCGACCCATTCAAAGGCGTTGTCTTGATTGGTTCTTCCTTCATTATGTTTTCTCTTTCCTTGCCCTTGGGAACCTATCTCACCTCATTTCAAGTGGGAATAGGAAGACGGGGTTGAGGCAGTTTTATGGCGCTCAGGAAGGAATGCTTATTGCGCAGAGTTATCCTTTCGACTGTTAGAGGTAGTACGATTCCTAACTTAATCTAATCTAACCTGATCTACCATATCCTAACCTAATCTAACCTAATCTGATCCACCCTATCCAAACCTAATCTAACCCATAGGCGTGTTTTTGTCGTCCAAGCTGAAGCTTGGGATTCGAAGCGCGTCTTGGGGCGCATGGTTTCTATCCGCAAAAACAGTCCAGGATACGTAGAACCGAAAAATTACGTGCCAATCGCCAATTGAACAGAGGGGTTCGCCGAAGAAGATCTTTTGACGAATATGCAACTTACATGTAGCCGTTATTTGTGCTGAACTGGCTCTATATGTCGTTAATATTAGCCACCTGAACCCTAATTTATGTACATAATGCTAATTTCATTATATTTATCATTTATGTGTCCTTGCTGGCCAATCTCACTCTCCCCAAGCTACACCAAGACTGCTCCCGACCACGCTTGGGTGAGATACGAGGACGGTCTTGGTTTCGATGACAGACGCTTGGGCCGGCTTCGTATCACTTTGGCCGACAAAAACGGGGCAACTTGGTTTCACCGAAGATGGCTTCGAATCCGATCCCTTGGCTTGGACGACAAAAACGCGGCTTAACCTAATTCCCTGTTATGCATTACCTTCCGCAATCCTCATTTCCCTTTTAACTTTTTTTATATCTTCCAAAACAAGATTTTTTTTTCATGCCATGTGCTTCTCAGCAGTGTGCCAGACTCCTAATCTACTTTTTTTTTAAACTTTCTTTGGCACTCTTTTTGCTTCCTTCCCTCTTAACATCTTCTTTCTTCTCTTCTCTGCCTGTTTGCCTCATCATTCCCTTACACTGTGCGCACTCGTTGCATGCTCTCCTCTTCGTGTCCACTGCTACTATCACCTCCTGACTTCACCATGCTATCTCTCTAACCACCTCCCCCTCATACCTCTCCATCACACCACACATTTCTTTCCATACTCAACAAATTCCTTCACTTAATATTCTCCGTAGTCCATACTGCCTCATATTCACTAACTCGATCAACATTGTGCGCTCCTAACTTCTCTCTCGCTTTTTCACTGAGCTTCCTATTGTCTCCTACCTACAGTTTCTCTGCTCCGACCATTTCCTTTTCTTCCTCATTCGTTTTTCTCTGCCATCTATGACTTTGATAATTATTAAAACTACCTAGTGATTTGACAGTCCATCCCTCACTTCTCTGACTGCTCTCTTACCTAACACCTCTCTCTTAAGTCGCTCCTTCACACTCGGTCAGCCATTGCCTTCTGCTCCACCACTGTACCTGGCAGTCTCCTTTCCACCTACCTTGTGCTTATGTACTCGTAATAGCCAGCTTTCCACCAAAACATTCCATTTTCTCTCACTTCTCCCTCTCCAATACGCCACGTGCCCCTTCTATTCTCTCACTACCAACTGTTGCATTGAAATCACCTGTTAGAGTCGTCACGTCACACGAAAGAAATCTCTCCAGCCCCACTTCAACATCCGCCCAAGACACCTTCAGTCTGCCTTCACTTTCATCTGTTGAGGCATAAGCACTCACACAAAAACCCACCTTTGTATAACTGCTTTCTTCTTTCACAGGCAATTCTTGGTCCCATCCTCCCAGCAATCTTTAATAATCTTTGGTATTACAATGCTCGCTTATTTTCACACACACACACACACACACACACACACACACACACACACACACACACACACACACCGTATCCCATATTCCCACAGCATCTTGTCACTATCTGTCAACACTGTCTCACTCAACCTCAAAATACCCATTTTGCGTCTTCACTCACCCTTTCACGATCTTGTCACAACATTATCCGTTCCCCATACATACCAGGCTACAATCCTGACACATTTCATCTTGCATTCCTTGGTAGTCATCTTAAGGCTAGTTCGTATCCAAGGCTTCTTTTTGCTACTTTAAGCAGTATGTACTCTGGGTGGGTTCTCAGTCCTGTCCTACAGTGAAGCCAGCCATCATCCTAAACGTGCTCATTCCATAGTGACTGGACACGGTAATATATATATATATATATATATATATATATATATATATATATATATATATATATATATATATATATATATATATATATATATATATATATATATATATATTCTTTTACCACACAGTACAAGTTCCAACTCTCTAGAGAATGATGTCTCTAAAGTCCAAGCAAATATGGGTGTGAAAGCAAAGTAATTTACAGTGGCCCATACGTGTGCAAAACTTGCTGTACTTGTTTCACTAATAAATAGTTGTTTCACCTATGAAGCTCCGAAATAATGAATACAATACCATATAGGGTTTGTTTATGTTTTAGTGACGGTGAGAAGAGGGCTGCATTTCATTTGGGCGCATTGGCACGTCATTTAGGCGAAAAATATCTTTCAATTAGGCGCAGTAAAAAACTTCATTTGGGAGCCGAGTTTAGGAAAATTATGCACTTCATTTGTGCGAAAATGGATCGGTAACACACTTAACACTAACAACAAGGAAAACAGTTTGTTGAATAGTTTATTACCAGTTTAATACGAATGCCAAGGAAAACAGTTTGTTGAATAGTTTTTTACAAGTTTTTCATTAAGCAAAATACATCCAAAAATCTTCATTTAAACAATTTGTTTACATATCCAATATGGGTAAAATACATCTAATAATCCTTATTTAAACAATCTGTTTACATATCCAATATGGGTAAAATACATCTAAAAATCGTTATTTAAACAATCTGTTTACATATCCTATATATCTATCTATTGCCAGACGCCATAATCCCGTATCCAATATGGGTAAAATACATCTAAAAATTTCTGTTTAAACAAACTCTTTACATATCCAGTATGGGTTAGAATTTGCAGCCAACTGCTCGAATATACTGTGTCCTACTAATTTCTTTGTTTTCGTACTTGTGGAACTGTTCAAGTATATATTCCATCTTTTGCCTTTCTTATCGTCTTATAGGTGCAGAAGCATTGATTCCCCTGATTTTGATGTATGTGACGGTTTGTAATTTCTGCAGAACATCGAGGAAGATAAACAATGAGGGAAGTGGGGAGTAGAACTGCTGGTTGAAATGAGAGTGAAAAGCCTCCGGTCCATTGTTCGTTCTCTTGCTGTTGACAGACGACACAGCAGCCAAAATGACTGGTGGAAATTTGGGCTCTTCCGACACATAACTGTCAACTACGTAGTCTGCAAATGCAGTGCACCGTCTGTCGTTTGGAATATCTTGCATCACATCTTCAACGATACTTCCTCTGGAGGTAAAAATGGAAATCCAAAAAATTTAGTCAGCTGTTTTTCAATTACTTCTGTTTTATCTTTGTATTCTTCATTGAGTCCATGTTTCAGAATAGTCCACCACCATGACTGTTCTAATTGAAACCGGCAACACTTGATCATCGTTTCAGGGAATACTGTTTTTATTACATTTATCATAGTTTCTTCAAAGTCAATATGAACAGAGGCAGGATTTAGACTTAGGTTTCTCTCAGTGCAGATCTGAATTACATGATTCCAAAATTCACTGTAAGAGTTTTGTGTTTTTGTCGGCAGTAGAGCATATATCAAGGGTACGTAATTTCCATTTTTACAACCATGAACAGTATACAGTTGACCAAAGTACTTGGGGCAACATTTGAAAGTTCCACCAACAAAAATGTCTTTCATGACACTGCAAAGGCATTCAAAATTACTGTAAGTGGTGAATATAATTATTTCTGCCTGATCATCATTCAGAAGTACAATATTTTCATCCTTGTTTGTTTTTACTTCAGTTTCAGACAGATACACATGAACTTCTTGACGACTCTTAGGCAATACCGGAATATTTCGTCTGCGTTCTCTATACTCAGCAAAGGAAATGTTTTTTTTAAGTCTTGTGGCTGAAGTAGATTATCACTAAAATTCTGAAGTTCTTTTCTAATTATTTTTGGAGGTCTAGCACTTATGTCCGTGTTCGTACATCTTTTCACTTGCACTCTAAGTTGTTGTGCTTCAATTTTTTTTCTGTCACTTGGATGGTTATGTTCGGTAATTACTTTCACAAATATTTGTCCACTATCGTCATTTCTAATCCGAGCTTTACAGTTGCTTTGTTGTTTGTGCACCTCCACGATATATCACCATTTGTCGGTTCCCTGTCTGCTCTAAAAGTAAATCTATCGTATATCAAACTCTTCGTTTTTCTATTTGTTTCTGAGAGTTGGCCGTCCATGGTTATGGTGTTGTGTTGTTGCCCCGTAAAGGAATGAACAGCTAACCTCAGCCACTCAGCCGGCAAAGCGAGAGACCCGGTGACGATAAACAACAATCAGTTCCGTGTCAGTCAACTTGCTCAACTATGACAAGCCACTTGACGAAAGTCAAACAACTTGTAACCACGTATACCATTTTCGTGGTCATAGAATTGCCCTGCTATGTTGATGCTCAATTGATGTGGAATACTGGCGCCCAGTTGAAATAATAGCAAATTGGCTTTTGCGCCCAAATGAAATGCAGCCGAGGGGCGCTAGGTAAGGCATTCCCGTCCTGTAAATGCCCCCAGTATTCAATTTATCCCTTGGCAATAGGCAGTATTTGTTTTCAGTATCAAGTAAATTCCGGGGTAAGTATGATTCATTCCACATTAGCATGTACGTCAGGCGCACATCCGTCGCTCCAGCAATATTATTCCCGTTTCGATCATAATAGATTGTTGAGAAACTGTCTCAATAATGCTTACACAGGTATGCTTACAGGATGTCTTACTGGCATTAGGCCCTGGGGAGGTCCTCTTTTGCCAGGTCATTCTTTACTTCAAACTGAATGGATGGTTCACACAGGCTGGAGTGATGCTCTATAGTTGAGCTTCGCTTCTGTCTCTGCCCAGTGCTTATGAAGTCTTGCTTGGAAGGCTTGGGCAGTTGGAGCTGTAACCACAGTTACAGTAACCACGTAACCACAGACTGCACAAGGAATCTGAAGAGCCCAGGTTGTGTCCTGGCATGGACCATTACTGATAGAGAAAAAAAAAAACAACAACTCCCCGGTGGGGTCAAGGGCACTCAGAAACAGTAGGTGGAGACTAGAAACTCTCCATAGGACAATTACAGAGTTGTAGTTGATTATTTAGATTGAAAGCCTAGCTGTAAAAGTCATTCATAGCTATTGTTACTGGACATGGTTAAGGTAGTAGTGACAGTAGTGATAATACTGATGGCAAGATTAGTGCTGGTGATGCATGGTTGTGGAGAATGCGGACGTGCGTGCTGTTTCTCCTCAAGCTGCAGGGCTGTCCCACCAGCATTATTTATTTATTTATTTTTTTTACTGTTAGGGTGTTTTTAAGTAATGTTAGCTAGTAGACAATTTCCTCCCTTCTATGTTTAGAGATACAATAGGTGTCTGTGTCTACTTCGTGAGATTATCTTTGCTTACTTCTGGGTGATCCCCCCACTGATTGCTCCAGGGTGTAACTAAACACTGACGAGAGTAGATTGAGAGAGTAATCCCAGACTTAGTATTCTACCCAGGGTATTTTGTCCCTTGTTTGTATGTCTCTTTCTTCCCACTTCCCCAGAGAGGGGAGGGGGGTTACTATGTCGACCTCCCCTTCTGCCTCTCCCTCTCTTTGGGAGGGATGAGGCTAGAACAGTCCTACTACAGTGACAAGGACTGACTGTCCGAATGACCGCCCCCAGACTAGAGCCCCATTTGACATCCCTGTACATAATGCTACTTATGTTTTGTTACACGCTATTGGTTCTACTTCATTGGTTAGTCTCAGTCCTTTACTTATCAAGAAAGTAATTGATGGCTGTGCTGGTGAAGCTGAACAGGTTAAAAAAAAAAAAAAACTTACTGCTGGAGATCTCCTTATTAAGACAATAAATTCAACCCAAGTTAAAGATTTGCACAAGCTACTTAAGTTTCATTGCTACGATGTTGAGCCAAGAATCCTCCATTCCATGAATTCCTGTAAGGGAGTTATCACCCGCGGGGACCTCGTGGTTATGGAAGAGGGCGATATTGTACGTAAACTTACTGAGCAAAAGGTTATTGATGCTCAATTTTTTACCAGATTTGCGGAAGGCGAGAGGAAGAAGACTGTTACTAATGTCTTGACTTTCACTAGGGTCGCACTCCCCTCGAGGATTAAGGTTGGATATGAAATTCTAAATGTCAGACCTTACATCCTCAATCCCCTTCGTTGTTCTAAATGCCAGCTTTATGGAAACACGGACAAGGCGTGTCGGGCTTCTCAGTCAGTGTGTGGTACGTGTTCACCTCAGGGTCATGATGCTGAACATTGCACGTCCGAGTCTGTAAGTTGCCTTCATTACTCGTATAAGGATTCACACTCCACCTCCTCAAGGGATTGCCCGAAGTGGAAGGAGAAGGAGGTCTGCACAATGAAAGCAACAGAAGGCATATCCTATTATAATACTAGGAAGAAGGTAAGGGAATTGCATGTGACTCCCGAGTCCAATGTCTCCTATTCATTGGTGGTTGTGTCCCATCCCGTGATACGCACAATGGAGACTCAGACTGATCCTGTCCCCAGTACTCTTGTCACTCACTCTGCCCACTCGTCTACTCCTCCTGCACGTTCCAACTCTGTTTCTAATATCCCAGTCGCAACTTCTAACTGCTGCTGCTTCTCAGTCAGTATGACCTAAACAGAAGTCTGACAAATCTAATAAGATTAACCTGACTACCCTTTCAAAGTCACGTCCTCATGTTCTTCCTGCTCCTGCTCCAGTGAGGGAGAGTAGAGTTAGCTCTTCCATGCGGGAGTCTAGGAGCCTAGTTATTGATATTGATCATATGGTTTCCGTTAGAAAGCACTGGGATAGGTCCTCCAGTAGCCACTCACTTGGTGGTAGGCGACAAAAAAAGCTAAGCACACTGGTCCCCCTTGCTAATGTTAAACCGTTGCATTCACTGTGTTACAGTGGAATTGTAGGGCTCCTGGGAATAAATTACATATTATAGCAGTCTTACTGTCGATACACAGGCCAGACATTACTTGTTTACAGGAGATGTGCTTGTTGGATTACCTTGATCCTCCACAGTTCAAACACTACTACTTTGATAGAAAATAATGATGATCACAGAGTTGCCATATACACATACAAATCACAGCCACAACCGGAAGTGATTCTAAATTCTTCTCTGGAAGCTGTCACGTGCAGACTAAAATTTATTAATATGTATCTCTCTACAGTAACCCCTCCAAGATCCAACGTAATAGAGCCCATGCAACGTCCGGGACTTGGGCAAAATGCCTCTGGACAGGTACTTATAGACCCCAACCAAACCTAACTTTGAAAGCCACCTAAATATCTCCCTATTGGACATGCACAGCACCTATTTAACACCCTATTCACACAAATAAGGGACAGAAACCATGAAATAAATGAAAAGGAACCAGAGAATGAAAAATAAGATATAAGGAAAATATTTAGCAGTGTACAGGGTACTTACGACACATCAGTGGCCATTGCGAAGATTAACCCGCCTCCTCTATGGCTCTGACAGTGTTGAAGGTGCACTTGAAGCATGTACAGTAATCCGGTGTTGTGCTGCACTTAATCCTTTGCACTGTGAATTATAATTTTTTTAACACTGCACATTCTGTTCTTACTTGTGCCACGCTAGTTGCAACACGTCAGTGTTCCACTCTGCACTTAATCCTTTGAACTCTGAATTCTAATTTCATAACACTGCACAACACTGTAAATTCCCATGTGGTCTAGTGGCAGCAGGGCCTGCAGCAGGTAGGGCACCACCACAAAAGCAAGCACGTGAGCAGCCATGGCAACAAGCATGCAGTCACAACGGTTGGTAGGCAGTGGGGAGGATGCAGGGGCACTCTAGAAGACGTTGCCAGAACTTCACACCAAAACACAGCTGTTCGTCACTGTGCATCAAATTTAGAGTAGGGATGACACAATATCTTTTTTTTTTTTTTTCATTTTGACGTTTTTTTTGACCATTTTTGGTGTCCCAGACCATTTCAGACGTTCATCCAGATAGCCTTTTGTCTGGATATCTGAGGGAATATCTGAGACTTGGACTAATGGACCCAAGCCCAAAATGTCTGGGACTAGGGGCGTCCAGGTCTTGGGTGTCTGGTTCTTAGAGGGATTACTGTATTTGCTTTCTCCACTGTCCACCACATGGCCCCGTTGATAATGACGCTTTGAATTCACGATTTTTACATCTTCCTAGGAAAGTGTTAGTGTTGGACGACTTTACTGCCCATCACGAACAATGAGGTAACTTGAGAATTGATGGTCTTGGGGAGCAAATAGCCAAACTAATACTATACTCCAACCTCTGTCTTCTAAACGATGGTAGATTGACTCGTACAAATGGCTGTACTGGTAACTTCTCAGTAATTGACTTCTCTCTGGCTTCCCCAGGTTTGCATCAAGATTTCTCACGGGACCCTTATGACCACTTCTTGGGAAGTGATCATTTACCAATCTCTGTCTTTCGTATACACTCAACATTATTTTGGATCCTCCACCTCCAAAAATTTAACTATGAAAAGGCAGATTGGGGATCCTTCTGAAGGATCGCCGACTTAGATAATCTGGGGAGACCATAGATGTAAAAGTCCAAAATTTAACAAATTCCTTGCACACAGTGGAGGCTGCTATTCCTAAGACTTCCACAGTTCATGCAAACAGAGCTCATTGGTGGATGCCAGATTGCTGACAAGCATTAAGGAAATGCAATAAGAAATACAGGATTTTGAGTCAGCCTACTGAGGAAAATTTCATTGCATACAAACAGGCACAGGCTAAGGCAAGGAGAATCAACTGAAGGGCTAAACGTGACTCCTGGCAGTTTTTTGTCCACGGTGAGTCGTATTGCTCCAATAAGTATAGTTTAGTGTGCCACTGAAATACTAAATAAACTCCCTTACATCCTATTTACCACTCTGCAGGTGAAAATAACATCTATGACAATCCCCTTGATGTAGCTAACATCCCCACCAGGAGTTTTTTTTATGTAAGTAGCTTGGCCATGATCAGCATTTTCAACACCATAAATGCACGGCTGAGCTACAATTATTAAACTTTGCCACAGAAGACATAGACTTCCCTTACAACCAAGAGTTTATGACAGATGAATTGCTCCTTGCCTTTAATCCTACAGACACCAGTCCTAGACCAGACACTATCACGAACAGTATGATCCAGCATCCCCTCCAGCGCACGATGACGCTGCACAACACGTCAAAATGGTGTTAGGCTGAAGAGTAACCGATACGCTATCAGTATTGGTCTGAAGATGCCAACTAGGCAATTTTGGACAAAAATATTCACAAGAAATTAAGTTTTAGCACGAAGTGCGTCAATCTTTGGTGCATCATATGGGAAGGTGTCTATTTCTAGGCCAACACTCAAATAGTCAGCTTTCTCTCAGCTTTCGGTGCGGGATGGGGGGTGCACACGCAAGGTCTTTGGCAATTTACTCGAAAACTATTGGTTGAATTGGAATTCCCAAAACACCACATGAAAGATGGTGATATTCTCCATCTAGACATATGCTTAGCTCTTGCATGGTGGGGGCAAAATTTTGAGCTAGGGTGTTGGGAAGTTATTTTCACTGTTGAGCAACATTATTTGCACTGCATTTCGGTACTTTTACTCATCAGTTTTGTGGGTCAGTTTTCGGTAATTCACATCACTCGATTTCGAAACAAAATATATACTCTCTGGTCTGTTTTAGTGTGATTTGCATGACTCTGAGCTTCATTCTTGTCGGAAATTACTCGCTTTGGAGATTAGGTCTACCCAGGCAAAATATACCTATTTTTGAGCAGTTAAGGAAGAGACCAAGTCGTCCGCGGAGATGTTTATACCGACGATCTCATCGACTGGCCGCGTTGTTTACCAACTATCGCTCGAACTGGAGGCATCAGTGTATCCCGAGTCATGCAATGGGAAACTTAATGATTTAACCAAACCTAACCTAATCCAACCGAACCTCACTTACGTTATACAGCCAGCTTTCAAATGTTAAAAATACACGCTAAGAACGTTAAATATGACTGGCTTCTGGCAGACATCGACGGAGATCCAAGGTAATTAAATATAGGAATTTCACGCTGAATATATTTCCAAAAGCAAATTTTAAAGCAAAATAAACTCAAAGTAACGTGGTCTACAACGTGGTTGTCAGATGTGAATTACCGAAAATTAACCGTTTGTGTGTTGTTATTGGCATATCGTAGCCTGTAGCAAAAACATCAGCGAAGATGATGGTATACAATTTATATTAATATAACCAATTTCTGGGGCAAATAAAATCCATGGGAATGTTCTCCTTTGTGCCCGAGTCCAATTAAGCTGCCCTCGCGGCATTTTCTCTGATCATGTCCGACAAACTTACAGAAAATTTAGTGCGCGAGGGGGTTAATCAGGACAACCTGATTAAGTTGTTAGCACTGTACAATGAACTTTCGGCGTCCTGAACGTTCCCAAACTCAAGGCACTTTGTGCACACCATACATTCACCAGTCAGTCTAGTTATCTATCCAGGCCCTTAGCCAGGGAAGGGGGTGGGGGTTCAAGAGGGTCGAACGACCCCCCCCCCCTTCTGCCTAAAGGCTCACTTTCTCACAGTCTGTTTTTTCATATCATTGCAAAAAAGAGTCACTCTCCGTTGTTTAGAAGTTTTGTACTGCTTCTCAACATCGCACATGCATACACCCAGACCCCCATTGCGAGCATACAGCAGACCTTTGACCAGCCCGCTGCTGTGAAAGTCTAGAGTCAGCAGAAAAGACCTCCCCCTTCGAAAATTTTGGGTACGGGCCTGCTATCTATTTGTCTGTCTATCGATCAGTTTGTCTCTTTTATCTATCCGTCTGTCTATCCATGTACTAGTTTGTTTCTCTTTATCTCTTTGTCTTTTTATCTGTCTGTCTGTATATATTGTCTTTCTGTCTATCTTTTTATCTCTCTGCCTGTCTGTCTGTCTCTGTGTATATATCTTTCCATCTGTTGAGGTGGCATCATCATCATCATCATCATCTTTACATGAGGAAAAGGGGCGATGACAATGATGATGATGATGATGGAAGCTAAAAATTTTCCTATAAATAGTAAAAATAATTTATAGGAAAATTTTTAGCTTCCATCATCATCATCATCATTGTCATCGCCCCTTTTCCTCATGTAAAGATGATGATGATGATGATGATGATGATGACACATTAACGTTCTCTTATATGGTCATGATGGTGATGATGATGATGATGATGAAGAAACATTAACTTTCCCTTTTGGGATGGTGATGATGATGATGATGCCACCTCAACAGATGGAAAGATATATACACAGAGACAGACAGACAGGCAGAGAGATAAAAAGATAGACAGAAAGACAATATATACAGACAGACAAATAAAAAGACAAAGAGATAAAGAGAAACAAACTAGTACATGGATAGACGGACGGATAGATAAAAGAGACAAACTGATCGATAGACAGACAAATAGATAGCAGGCCCGTACCCAAAATTTTCGAAGGGGGAGGTCTTTTCTGCTGACTCTAGACTTTCACAGCAGCGGGCTGGTCAAAGGTCTGCTGTATGCTCGCAATGGGGGTCTGGGTGTATGCATGTGCGATGTTGAGAAGCAGTACAAAACTTCTAAACAACGGAGAGTGACTTTTTTGCAATGATATGAAAAAACAGACTGTGAGAAAGTGAGCCTTTAGGCAGAAGGGGGGGGGGGTCGTTCGACCCTCTTGAACCCCCACCCCCTTCCCTGGCTAAGGGCCTGGATAGATAACTAGACTGACTGGTGAATGTATGGTGTGCACAAAGTGCCTTGAGTTTGGGAACGTTCAGGACGCCGAAAGTTCATTGTACAGTGCTAACAACTTAATCAGGTTGTCCTGATTAACCCCCTCGCGCACTAAATTTTCTGTAAGTTTGTCGGACATGATCAGAGAAAATGCCGCGAGGGCAGCTTAATTGGACTCGGGCACAAAGGAGAACATTCCCATGGATTTTATTTGCCCCAGAAATTGGTTATATTAATATAAATTGTATACCATCATCTTCGCTGATGTTTTTGCTACAGGCTACGATATGCCAATAACAACACACAAACGGTTAATTTTCGGTAATTCACATCTGACAACCACGTTGTAGACCACGTTACTTTGAGTTTATTTTGCTTTAAAATTTGCTTTTGGAAATATATTCAGCGTGAAATTCCTATATTTAATTACCTTGGATCTCCGTCGATGTCTGCCAGAAGCCAGCCATATTTAACGTTCTTAGCGTACACTTAGGAAGAAAATGAGTGAAATGGCAAGTACAGTAGTCAATCACGAGAGTGTTATGGAAGAGTTCAAAAATGATACAGAGACAATTAGGCAAGTTAGCAGTCTTATTGGCCAGAGCAGTGATACTGAGGAGAAGATAACACAAGTGAATGAAGCTGTGCAAAGCTACAAAAATGCTGTAGAAACCACGTATGCTGAAATAGTGAAAGTAAAGAAAGACTTAGAAACAAGGGTGGAGGAAAAAAGCATCAAAAAGGAGGTGAAAAGAATAATCCAAAACAATCCAAAGTTAGTCAGAGATTCAGTAGAGATAAACAAATCAATAGTAATCACTGGTATAGAAGAGGAAGAAGTTAAAAACAAGATCACAAGAGACAAAAAGGAGATGGCAAATGTAATGAACTTACTGAAAGAAGTATCAGAGGAAATCTGTAGTAAAGACGTAGAGGAACACAAAAGGTTAGAGAAATACGAGAAAAGCAAGACAAGACCTTTAAAGGTGACTTTCCACAGTGTAAACACTGTGGAAGAGATACTAAACAATTCAAAGAATCTTAAGGAAAAAGAGTTCAAAAATGTATGGATAAAAAGATGCCTAACACAAGAGGAACTGGAATTACTGAAAGAGAAAAGGGAGGAAGCAAAAACAAAAAATGAGGGAAGATCAGAAGAGGAGAAGAATTTTTTTTACAAAGTAATAGGATTGCAGGTACGAAAGTGGTACACAAACAGGATGGAAGAAAAAGGAGGAAGGTAGTAGAACCATGTCATGACAAGTTTATAAACAAGATGATAAAGTTGATGTACTCAAATGTGGATGGAATGGTATCTAAATTACTAGAGATGAATGATTATGTCAGAGAAAATGAACCACAAATAATATGCCTAACTGAAACAAAATTAATACCAAGGATATCAAATAACATACTAAACTTAGAGGAATACAATATATGGAGAAGAGACAGATATTTAAAAAAAGGAGGAGGAATTATAATATTAACTAAGAAAAATCTAAAAGTCAAGGAAATAAAACTAGATATACCATCACAAGTAGAACTGATTGCAGTAGAGATTGACACATCTGAAGGTAAAGTAAATGTAGCCAATTTGTACATGCCACCCAGATCAAACACATGGGAAAGAGACGAATATGAGGACCTGGCAGAGAGTACAATTCAGAGTGTAAGATCATTGCTACATAAAATGGAAGAGAAATCGGAAAGAATTATACTAACTGGGGACTTCAATACAAATATAAATTGGAATACTCTAGATATAAATAGCCAAGAAAGCTGTTGGGACCAAAAGCTCCTGGATCTCGTACAAGAGTTTTTCTTAACGCAACATGTGAGGGAAACCACCAGAAAAAGAGGACTTGATGTACCTTCAGTGCTAGATTTAATATTTACAAGGCAAGAAAATGATATTGACAGTTTAATATATCACCCTCCACTCGGCAAAAGCGATCATGCAGTACTAAATTATAACTTAAGGATAGCATATGACATAGTAAACAGCAATGATAGTTACAAAAAGAGCCTAAACTATAAAAAGGGAAATTATCAAGACCTAAAGAAGTATTTCTTAGAAGTTGATTGGGAAAATGAGCTTAGAGGACAAGATTTAAATGCTGTATATAAAAATTTTTGTGAATTTTATGAAATAGGAGTCAAGATGTACATCCCACAGCACAAAGAAGCAGATAAGAAAATACAGAAATGGTTCAATACAGAATGTAAAAAATCAAAAGAAAGAAGAGATTTGTTGTGGAATAGATACAGACGACACAATAGTGAAAGGGTGTATAATAATTACAAACAGGCAAGAAACGACTATACAAGAATAAGGAGGGAAGCCCAAAAACAGTTTGAGGAGGATATGATAAATAAAAGTAGTGATCAACCAAAGCTGTTTTACAGCTATATCAGAAGCAAAACTAAAGTAAAAGATATAATACAATCCATTAAGGACGAGGGAATCACTTATACACAAGAGAAAGATATTTGTGAAGCACTAAATAAGAATTTCCAATTAGTTTTTACAGAAGAAAAAAATTTTGAGAGGAACTTTGTGGAACATGCATGTCCACACATACTACCAGATATACAAATAGCAGAAAAAGTAATACAGGAGGAGTTAAGTAGATTAGACAGAGGAAAAGGAAGTTGTGCTGATGAAATTTCATGTTGGGTATTACGAGAATGTGCAAAGTAGTTAAGTAAACCATTATTTATAATTTTCGAGAAATCCTTGAGTCAAGGTAAACTACCTGATATTTGGAAAAAAGCAAATATTGTCCCCTTATTCAAGAAAGGAAATAGACAAAATCCACTCAACTACCGACCAGTATCACTGACCAGTGTTGTAAGCAAGGTATTAGAAAAACTTATAAGAAAAGCTTGGGTAAATCATCTAGAAGAACACAGTATGATAACAGAAAGACAGTTTGGGTTCAGAAAAGGAAAATCATGTGTTACTAATCTGTTGAGCTACTATGACAGAGTAACAAACACAATACAGGAAAGGGAAGGATGGGTGGACAGTATCTATTTAGATTTCAAGAAAGCTTTTGACACTGTACCACACCAAAGACTTTTATGGAAACTGTACCATCAAGGAGGAATTCGAGGCAAACTGTTTTGTTGGATGCAAGACTTTCTCATAAAAAGAGAAATGAGGACAGTACTAAGAGGAAACTACTCATCATGGAAAGAAGTGACTAGTGGAGTACCACAGGGTTCAGTGCTGGCACGAATCATGTTTTTAGTGTATATAAATGATATAAACAGTAACACTGGAAATGAGAACTATCTGAATTTGTTTGCAGATGATGCAAAAATACAAAGGAGAATTACTAACACAGACTCTTGTAAAGAGCTACAAGAAGAATTAAATAAACTTCATGAATGGAGTAGTACATGGCAAATGGAATTCAATGTGGACAAGTGTCATGTGATCAAGTTTGGTAAAAGTGGAAAAAGACCTGATTGGGATTATAAGTTAGGAAATAAAACCCTATAAACATCAGAAAGAGAGAAAGACCTAGGTGTGATTATCAATAACAGACTATCTCCGGCTGACCACATCAGCGAGAAGGTACGGAACATGTATACACTGCTTGCAAATATGAGAATAGCATTCACATACATAAATGAAGACATGCTAAGAAGGATAATAACATAATTCATCAGACCAACCCTGGAATATGCATCAGTAGTCTGGAGTCCTCATCTCAAAAAGCATATAGACAAGATTGAAAAAGTTCAAAGGGCCGCTACAAGATGGATACCAAGCTTAAGGGACCTAAGCTATGAAGAAAGACTAAATAAACTGAATCTACCAACACTACAGGAGAGAAGGAAAAGAGGTGACATGATAATGCTATATAAATGGATATCAGGAAAGGAGAAAATAGACATAAATGATTACTTAACATATGGAGAAGGATCAGCAAGAGGACACTGCAAAAAATTGCATAAGAAGAGAGGTGATAAAGACGTAAGGAAATTCAGTTTCCCAAATAGAGCAATTGATCAATGGAATGCACTACCGAATGAAATAGTGTGTGCCAAAACAATTCACAAATTTAAGGATATGTACGATAAATATGGTTTAAGACACGGGATAGTATGAGCTTGACTCATTCCTGTAAAGATACAATTAGGTAAGAACAATTAGGTAAGGTAAGAACACACACACACACACACACACACACACACACAGGGATCCAATCTAGGCGGACGTGTGATACCGGCGCTCCGTACCAAACCATCACGGCCAGTGGCATTACCTAAATAGTATCTTTGAATGAGTCAAGCTCAGTACCAGGTTAGACTTAATGATTGTTCATTATTAACAGGAAAAAAATAATAAGTTTAAACAAGACTTGTACAAACAGGAAATAGAACCAAGACGAAAGAATATGCTGAGTCATCTCTGAGGTTTGTTTAGACTACAACAACACGGAGATTGTAAGTACATGTTTTGCACTTTAAGTATTGCAAAATGGATACATACTTCAGTAAAACAAATTTGGAAAAGAACAGGGATAAAGTTAAAAAGCAAAATGATGATTTCTACCAAGAACTGGTTGAAGTAGAGACCCACAATAGACTGGTTGAACGTGAAAACAAACTAGAAATGGCTTTCAAAAATGAAATTGATGAAATAAAGAAGCAGATGCACTTGCAAAAGGAAGAAATAGAAAAACTAGGAAGGGAGGCCAATAAGAAAGACACAACCATCAGTGAACTAACAGTGGAATTGAGTACACTTAGGAAGAAAATGAGTGAAATGGCAAGTACAGTAGTCAATCACGAGAGTGTTATGGAAGAGTTCAAAAATGACACAGAGACAATTAGGCAAGTTAGCAGTCTTATTGAACAGAGCAGTGATTTTGAGGAGAAGATAACACAAGTGAATGAAGCTGTGCAAAGCTACAAAAATGATGTAGAAACCACGTATGCTGAAATGGTGAAAGTAAAGAAAGACTTAGAAACAAAGGTGGAGAAAAAAAAGCATTAAAAAGGAGGTGAAAAGAATAATCCAAAACAATCCAAAGTTAGTCAGAGATTCAGTAGAGATAAACAAATCAATAGTAATCACTGGTATAGAAGAGGAAGAAGTTAAAAACAAGATCACAAGAGACAAAAAGGAGATGGCAAATGTAATGAGCTTACTGAAAGAAGTATCAGAGGAAATCTGTAGTAAAGACATAGAGGAACACAAAAGGTTAGGGAAATACGAGAAAAGCAAGACAAGACCTCTAAAGGTGACTTTCCACAGTGTAAACACTGTGGAAGAGATACTAAAAAATGCAAAGATTCTTAAGGAAAAAGAATTCAAAAATGTATGGATAAAAAGATGCCTAACACAAGAGGAACTGGAATTACTGAAAGAGAAAAGGGAGGAAGCAAAAACAAAAAATGAGGGAAGATCAGAAGAGGAGAAGAAATTTATTTTTTACAAAGTAATAGGATTGCAGGTACGAAAGTGGTACACAAACAGGATGGAAGAAAAAGGAGGAAGGTAGTAGAACCATGTCATGACAAGTTTATAAACAAGATGATAAAGTTGATGTACTCAAATGTGGATGGAATGGTATCTAAATTACTAGAGATGAATGATTATGTCAGAGAAAATGAACCACAAATAATATGCCTAACTGAAACAAAATTAATACCAAGGATATCAAATGACATACTAAACTTAGAGGAATACAATATATGGAGAAGAGACAGATATTTTAAAAAAGGAGGAGGAATTATAATATTAACTAAGAAAAATCTAAAAGTCAAGGAAATAAAACTAGATATACCATCACAAGTAGAACTGATTGCAGTAGAGATCGACACATCTGAAGGTAAAGTAAATGTAGCCAATTTGTACATGCCACCCAGATCAAACACATGGGAAAGAGACGAATATGAGGACCTGGCAGAGAGTACAATTCAGAGTGTAAGATCATTGCTACATAAAATGGAAGAGAAATCGGAAAGAATTATACTAACTGGGGACTTCAATACAAATATAAATTGGAATACTCTAGATATAAATAGCCAAGAAAGCTGTTGGGACCCAAAGCTCCTGGATCTCGTACAAGAGTTTTTCTTAACGCAACATGTGAGGGAAACCACCAGAAAAAGAGGACTTGATGTACCTTCAGTGCTAGATCTAATATTTACAAGGCAAGAAAATGATACTGACAGTTTAATATATCACCCTCCACTCGGCAAAAGCGATCATGCAGTACTAAATTATAACATCAGGATAGCATATGACATAGTAAACAGCAATGATAGTTACAAAAAGAGCCTAAACTATAAAAAGGGAAATTATCAAGACCTAAAGAAGTATTTCTTAGAAGTTGATTGGGAAAATGAGCTTAGAGGATAAGATTTAAATGCTGTATATAAAAATTTTTGTGAATTTTATGAAATAGGAGTCCAGAAGTACATCCCACAGCACAAAGAAGCAGATAAGAAAATACAGAAATGGCTCAATACAGAATGTAAAAAATCAAAAGAAAGAAGAGATTTGTTGTGGAATAGATACAGAAGACACAATAGTGAAAGGGCGTATGATAATTACAAACAGGCAAGAAACGACTATACACGAATAAGGAGGGAAGCCCAAAAACAGTTTGAGGAGGATATAATAAATAAAAGTAGTGATCAACCAAAGCTGTTTTACAGCTATATCAGAAGCAAAACTAAAGTAAAAGATATAATACAATCCATTACGGACGAGGGAATCACTTATACACAAGAGAAAGATATTTGTGAAGGACTAAATAAGAATTTCCAATTAGTTTTTACAGAAGAAAAAAATTTTGAGAGGGACTATGTGGAACACGCATGTCCACACATACTACCAGACATACAAATAGCAGAAAAAGTAATACAGGAGGAGTTAAGTAGATTAGACAGAGGAAAAGCAAGTTGTCCTGATGAAATATCATGTTGGGTATTATGAGAATGTGCAAAGGAGTTAAGTAAACCATTATTTATAATTTTCAAGAAATCCTTGAGTCAAGGTAAACTACCTGATATTTGGAAAAAAGCAAATATTGTCCCCTTATTGAAGAAAGGAAATAGACAAAATCCACTCAACTACCGACCAGTATCACTGACCAGTGTTGTAAGCAAGGTATTAGAAAAACTTATAAGAAAAGCTTGGGTAAATCATCTAGAAGAACACAGTATGATAACAGAAAGACAGTTTGGGTTCAGAAAAGGAAAATCACGTGTTACTAATCTGTTCAGCTACTATGACAGAGTAACAAACACAATACAGGAAAGGGAAGGATGGGTGGACAGTATCTATTTAGATTTCAAGAAAGCTTTTGACACTGTACCACACCAAAGACTTTTATGGAAACTGTACCATCAAGGAGGAATTCGAGGTAAACTGTTTTGTTGGATGCAAGACTTTCTCATAAAAAGAGAAATGAGGACGGTACTAAGAGGAAACTACTCATCATGGAAAGAAGTGACTAGTGGAGTACCACAGGGTTCAGTGCTGGCACCAATCATGTTTTTAGTGTATATAAATGATATAAACAGTAACACTGGAAATGAGAGCTATCTGAATATGTTTGCAGATGATGCAAAAATACAAAGGAGAATTACTAACACAGACTCTTGTAAAGTGCTACAAGAAGAATTAAATAAACTTCATGAATGGAGTAGTACATGGCAAATGGAATTCAATGTGGACAAGTGTCATGTAATCAAGTTTGGTAAAAGTGGAAAAAGACCTGATTGGGATTATAAGTTAGGAAATAAAACCCTATACACATCAGAAAGAGAGAAAGACCTAGGTGTGATTATCAATAACAGACTATCTCCGGCTGACCACATCAGCGAGAAGGTACGGAACATGTATACACTGCTTGCAAATATGAGAATAGCATTCACATACATAAATGAAGACATGCTAAGAAGGACAATAACATCATTCATTAGACCAGCCCTGTAATATGCATCAGTAGTCTGGAGTCCTCATCTCAGAAAGGACATAGATCAGATTGAATAAGTTCAAAGGGCCGCTACAAGATGGATACCAAGCTTAAGGGACCTAAGCTACGAAGAAAGACTAAATAAACTGAATCTACCAACACTACAGGAGAGAAGGAAAAGAGGTGACATGATAATGCTATATAAATGCATATCAGGAAAGGGGAAAATAGACATAAATGATTACTTAACATATGGAGAAGCATCAGCAAGAGGACACTGCAAAAAATTGCATAAGAAGAGAGGTGATAAAGACGTAAGGAAATTCAGTTTCCCAAACAGAGCAATTGGTCAGTGGAATGCACTACCGAATGAAATAGTGTGTGCCAAAACAATTCACAAATTTAAGGATATGTACGATAAATATGGTTTAAGACACGGGACAGTACGAGCTTGACTCATTCCTGTAAAGATACAATTAGGTAAGGTAAGAACACACACACACACACACACACACACACACACACACACACACACACACACACACACACACACACACACACACACACACAGAGAGAGAGAGAGAGAGAGAGAGAGAGAGAACACGCATAAAAACAGAAACAGAGAGAGAGAGAGAGAGAGAGAGAGAGAGAGAGAGAGAACACGCATAAAAACAGAAACAGAGAGAGAGAGAGAGAGAGAGAGGGGGAGGGAGGGAGGGAGGGAGAAACAAAGTACACATAAACAGACACACACACACACACACACACACACACACACACACACACACACACACACACACACACACTGGCGTATACGGAGAGAGAGAGAGAGAGAGAGAGAAAAAAAAAAGGAACAAAACACACACACACACACACACACACACACACACACACACACACACACACACACACACACACACATGCACACACAAACATTGTTCCCCTTTTGAAGAAAGGAAATACAGAATCCACTTACCTATAGACCAGTATCTCTGACCAATGTTGTATGCAAGGCACTAGAAAAACTGAGAAAAATTTAGGTAAACCAACGACAATAATACAATGATAACAGAAATACAGTTCGGTTTTAGAAAAAGAAAATCATGTGTTACAAATCTATTACGCTACTATGATACAGCTGTAGAAACACTACGGAAAAGAGAAGGATGGGTGGACGGTATCTATTTTGATATTAAGGAGGCATTTGACAGAATACCGCACCAAAGACTTTTATGGAAGCTGTACCATCAAGTAGGAATCCAAGGTAATCTGTTCTGTTAGATGCAGGAGTAATTACTCATCAAGGGAAGTGACTAACAGAGTTCCACAGGGCTCAGTGATGCACCAATTATGTTTTTAGTATATATTAATGATATAAGCTAGACAGGAACATTTGAATTGGATGTTATCTAAATATGTTTGCTGATGATGCAAAAATGCAAAGGAGAATTACAGAGTCTTGAAGAGAGCTACAAGAAGAATTAAACAAGGTTCACAAATGGAGCAGTAGATGGCAACTGTAAGTCAATGTGGACAAATGCCATGTAATTAAGTTTGATAAAAGTGGAGAACGACCAGATTGGAATTATAAGAAAGGAAGTTCAGCTCTACACATATCAAAAAAGGAGAAGGACATAGGAGTGATTATCAATTATAGACTTTTTCTCCGGCAGACCACGTAAATGAGAAGGTATGAAACATACACACACTGCTTGTTAATATGAGAATAGAATTCACATATATAAATGAAGGCATGCCGAGTAAGATAATTACCTCATTCATCAGGCCAACCCTCGAATTTGCATCAGTGGTCTGGAATTCTCATCTTCAAAAACAGAGATAAGACTGAAAAAGTACAATGGGCTGCTACAAGATGGGTACCAAGCGTAAATTATCTGTGCTATGAAGAAAGGCTAGAAAAACTGAACCTACCAATTCTACAAGCGAGAAGGAAGTGGAAACATGATGACGATATTTAGATACATCTCAGGGAAAGAAAGAATAGACATCAATGAGATATAACCTATGGGGAAGCATCAGTAGGAGGACACTGAAAAAAAAAAAATGCATAAAAAGAGAGGTGAGAAAGACGTGAGGAAATTCAGTTTCCCAAATTGGGCAATTGATCAGTAGAATGCGCTACCGAATGATATAGTGCGTGCCAAAACTATTCATAAATTTAAGGATATGTATGATAAAAATGGTTGTTCTTGTAGCAGCTTGCACAGTACATTGACTCGTATCTCCGACATATACCCTTTAATTCAGCTATATTACGGATGTATTTCAATTAGGATTCCATGATATGCCATCCAATTGACAATAGTTTTAATGAGCGAATACTTTCGTAAAATATTAAATATCGTAACTATGCTAGTTTCAATATTACATTCTGATCATACTTTTCAATGATTATACAATCAGCCATCAAAACTAATTCGTAAGACGTGGGGCCAATCTTCTCCGGGGATAAACAACTACAGAGGATGATTAGTGAGTGAAGTTGTTGGGAACTACTCTCTTTCTGTGTGTGTGTGTGTGTGTGTGTGTGTGTGTGTGTGTGTGTGTGTGTGTGTGTGTGTGTGTGTCTTAGGGCGAGTTCACACGTGCTCTCGAACATATATTGGCAACAAAGCAGGCAACATGTTCGGGAACATGTTTGCAGCAGTATTTGGACAGATGTATGCAAACATGTTTCAGTGCAGCTTCGAACACTTGCAGGAAAAGCGATGGGATAAGTGTATCCATACCAGGCAGCTGAGACTTCATCATGATGTTGCCAACATGATCTGGACGCTGCTGTTCCCAACATGTTTGCAGCGTGGTCGTTACTGTGTTGCTTACATGTTGCCAACACTTGCTCGAGCACACGTGTGGAGGCGCCATGGCTGTGTCAGTCTCTCTCTCTCTCTCTCTCTCTCTCTCTCTCTCTCTCCAGTCCACACTGAGCCTTGGCGAGGTGCGGAGACGCGGACGTCTCTGCCTGCCTCTCTTAGTCAGACCTCACTTTGGCATTCGAAGCAGAGAATGCAGGGGCATCGGGAGGGGCCCCCTTACCACTACCTCCCATGCCTAATTCGTTGACGACCTTTGAACCGCTTATGGACACTTCTCTTGATGAACACTTACCAACTACATCAACTATGCCTACCGACTAGCATACTACACCCGCCGTCACTGTCTCAGTTGCTCCCCCTGTATCCAACCCTTCCAACATTGCCACTCTACAACCTTACGAACCCTTCTCTGCCTCGACACCGAGCTCCTCTGTTTCAAATCTCCACCACCCAAAGTCCACTGCTACTGTTTTTTCCTCACGCATTCGTCCTTCCATTTTATCTAAAACCAGTCATTCATTTTCATCTTCGTTATTTGACCCCCAGAACTGGACCAAATATTTCACCATTCCCCCTCATGCTCCTCTAGCCTCAGATGATTTGGAGTTCCATCTACTTTTATTCCGTCATGTTGGGAAGGATGTGACATTTCGTTCCCTACGTGATGGGTCTCGTATAGTTACTGTTCAGAATAAAGCCCAGGCTGATGCCATGACTACCTTATTAGATAACACTGGTGCTACCATTCCGGCTTCCAGGGATTTACGCCTAAATTCTGTTGTTGGTAGTGTCGCTGTCCCCCCATATGTACGATTAGGTGACGGAATTTTCTGACTGTTCGTCACATATCCAAGCCGCCCTTCAGGAGTTGGGGCATGATGTTCAGTCTGTCCTATGTTACACCATTCCACCGAGAGGAAACCGTACACGTCCAGTTAATATAGCTAAGGTCACGTTTGATTCACGATCTCTCCCTGACTATGTGATTATTGGTGTCATTAAGTTATCAGTGAGAGGGTATATTGATTCTCGTCGACAGTGCCGATCATGTTGGCGCTATGGCCATCCCAGTAAGTGGTGTCGCTCCGTGGCTGTTTGCCCCAGGTGTGCTCAGCCTGATCATGCCGAAGCAGACTGCCCTGCTGCTGCATGTCGTTGTCCCAGTTGTGGAGGTGGCCATCCCGCCTACATACGTTCTTGTCCCACATACCTATTTGAGTGCGAGGTTTCTCGTACTCGTGCCCGTGATCCAATGTCACTTAGGGAGGCCCGCCAGATTGTCCGAAGTATGGGATTTGATGATTGTTCCACGTATGCAGGCCGTATCCGTTGGTCGGTCAGGACCCCTACCTGCTCCTCGACCCCTGCTCCTAGTACAGCTTCACATGTACCAACATTGACTTCCTCTGTCGCCACAACTGTCCCCTCGACCCCTTCGCCCGTTGCCCAGAATTGTCCACCTTCTACCTCACCGACTTTGTCTACAGATGGCCAATTGCCAATGGCCACCAACGGAGTTCACGCTCAGCCTGCCACGTTCAGTCGATCCTTGTTTGTTCCACCGAAACAATCTCTCCGCCCTCCCCGTCATGTCCCCCCCTTCCCCAGCTTCATACTCCAGCAAACAGCCTTCTAACCACCGTTCTGGTACTACTCGAATCCCTCATTTTCACCCTACCTCATCCTCGTCCTTTGCCCTTCGCTTGCGACCTGGTTTTTCCCGGACAACAACACCTCCCTCTCTAAACAGTCTGAAACGGCAGTGTTCGCCGCCTGCGTGTGTTTCTCGACCCACCAAGTCTAGTATGGGAATATCATCTGTCAGAAGTTCTACTCAAAATTTGTCTCCCCTCAACACCACTTCGGGGTGTTCTCCACGGGTCATGCAGACATATGTGGAGGTACATCCAGTGCCAGATCCCCTACCACCTACTCCTGTTCCTCCCTCCCCTAATCTGTCGATAACTCTCTCCCTTTCTGTTGTTCCCAATGATGCTCCTCCAGTCATTTTGTCTTCCCCCACTTCTGTTCCTTCCCCCATACTATCCTGTCGCGAATTGTGATTGCCAGTTTCTGATGTCCTTGGTTTTACCTTTATTTTTTAGTGCTTTTATATTTGTTTTATTGGATTTTATTTTATTTTATCTGTTAGTATTATGGCTTCCGTACTTCAGTGAAACATTCGAAGTTTTAATATGAATCGCTTTGAACTTAGGTGCCTCCTTGCCAAGTATTGCCCATTGGTTGTGTGTCTGCAAGAAACCCGTCTTTCCATCCCTCCTGCTCAAATCCCAGGTTATGTTTTCATTAGTACGCTTTCTTCGATTTCTGAATCATCGATCCTCATTCACAGTACAGTCCCCCATGAACCTTCTTCAGTTTCTTCGTCACTTAAGTGCATTCTAGTGAGGGTTTTCTTCCATCGCTGGGATACTATTATTTCACTCTCTTTGTCATGTTCCTTCCCCATAGATTTCCCCGAGCTTTCACGTCTTTTATCACTTGTGCCCCCGCCTATATTCCTACTGGGCGACTTCAATTGCAGGCGTCCCTTATGGGGTGAGAATGCCATTTCTACTAGAGGCCGCCTACTTGATTTGTTTCTATCTAATCACGATCTCCACAATCTTAATTCTGGCTCATTTACACATCATGATCCTCGCACTTAAACATTTTCTTGTCTTGATATTTCTCTTTGCTCACCATCTCTGTCTTTAGATTTTACGTGGTCTATACTGGATACCTGTTTGTTAGCCATCACTTTCCCATTTTACTCACTATTTCATCCTATTCACCTGTTCTTCGTCCCCCGCGCTGGCGTTTTGACCGTGTGAAATGGGATGAGTTCTCTTCATTTTTCCACTCACTTTTAGTCCCCTCTTCCGCCCCAAGCGTGAATGATATAGTTGCCTATTTTACTGACTTGGTGCTGGCCGCCTCATTGGAATCCTTTCCCCAGACTACACGCCTCTTTGCGTCCAAATGCGTTCCATGGTGGTCCCCTGATTGTACTAGAGCCCTTCGGATCAAAAGGGCTCGATGGAGAACGTACCGACGAAGAATGCATACTCCAGGCCGCCAATCTGCCTTCCTTGCATTTAAACGGGCTGGTGCCACTTTGCGTAGGACAATAAAAAGGCTGCCAGAAAGGCAAGTTGGTCGTCTTATGTGTCCAATGTCACGTCTTCCACGCCGGTTACTGTCCTGTGGAATCATATTCACAAAATTTCAGGCAAATACTCTCCCCCACCAGCTCCAGTACTTCATGTCGATGGTGAGTCTGTTGCTGATCCTTCTAGGGTTGCAAATATACTGGGAGACCATTTCAGTGAGATCAGCAAGGGAGTCCATCTCTCTCGGGAGTTCCATCACTATAAACACGAGGTTGAACGTACCCCAGTGCGTTTTACTCTATCATCTGCGGAGTCATATAATGTCCCATTTTCTATGTCCGAGCTTCTGTCTGGGATCCAGTCTTGTGGCAACACTTGTGAGGGTCCCGATGGTATTCATTACCAAATGATACAACACCTACCCCGACCAGCATTATCCTTTCTCCTGTCACTTTATAATACGATCTGGACAGATGGTGAGTTCCCTGACGCCTGGCGCACGGCATATTTGCTTCCCTTTTAAAAACCTGGTAGGACTGGTCACTCTCCACAGGATTACAGACCTATTGCTCTTGTCAGCTGCTTTGGTGAGTTACTGGAACGGATGGTCAATGCTCGTTTGATGTGGTATTTAGAATCTAAGAATCTCCTTTCCGATTTTCAATATGGGTTTCGTAAGGGGCGCAGTACTTTAGATCCCTTAGTGAAGCTAGAGTCTTATATCCGTCAGGCTTTTCGTTGTAAGCAATCAGTTCTCGGTGTCTTTTTTGATCTTGAGAAAGCATACGACACTTCGTGGAAGCATCATATTCTCTGTACTTTAGTCCATTTTGGAGTAGTTGGTAATATGGGTGTTTTTCTCGACAATTTTTTGAAAGCTCAAACCTTTCGGGTGCGTGTTTCTGGCAGTTTATCGGCCACCTTTCCATAGGTGGAGGGCGTTCCACAGGGGTGTGTTCTGAGTACGACTTTGTTCCTCGTTGCAATAAATGGTATTGTCTCTTCTCTTCCTCCTAGAGTCCGTGCATCCCTATATGTAGATGATTTAGCAATTTACCTTGCTGGTGCTGACCCTTCTCGTCTCGGTCAATGTATGCAGTCAGCTGTGAGTGTTGTGTCGACTTGGGCAACTTCTCATGGATTCCGCTTTTCGCCATCTAAATTACGAGCTACGATGTTTTCCAGACGGCGTGTTATTCCACAACCATCACTATATCTATATGACACCCTTCTCCATATCATCCTACTACTACATTCTTTGGTTTGTCTTTTGACTCTCGGTTGACTTGGTCTTCACATATAGCTACCGTGAAAACATCTGCCTTTCGACGACTTCAACTCCTACGGACACTGAGCCATCTCAGTTGGGGCTCTGATCGCACTCTTCTCCTACGTTTACATATCGCCGTAGTTATTTCTGTTCTTGATTATGGTTGTCAAGTCTATGCCTCTGCATCCCCTGCCACTCTTCACAGGTTGGATGCAATCCATCACGAAGGCATTCGTCTTGCTTTAGGGGCATTCCGTTCCACTCCTGTTCAGAGCTTGTATGCTGAGTCTGGTTTGCCCTTCTTATCGCATCGTCGTGTTGAACTGACCCTTCGTTATTATTACAAACTTAATCAACATTCCTCGTCCGGTTTTCTTTCTACATCCGTTCCATCCAATCCATCCCGGACACCTTTCTACCAACGGTACTCCTTTTTACATAGAGTAGATGATTTGTCCCGCTCTTTATCTCTTCCTCCTCCTCGCGTTTTTCCATATCACCTTTGTTCGTTTCCTCCGTGGCTTATTCCACCCCCAAGTATATGTTCCTCTGTTCTCCCTGCAACTAAATCCTCTACCTCCCCGCCTCACCTACGATCTCTCTTCTATCACCATTTGTCTTGTCATTAGTCAGCCACACCCATTTATACAGACTGCTCGAAATCCTCTGGTGGCACAAGTTTTGCAGTTTTGTTTCCCAATAGTTCATATCAATCCCGTCTCTCTGATGTTGCTAGTATTTTCAGTGCAGAATTATTTGCTCTTTTGATTGCTGTTCGATATATTTTTTCTTCACGATCTCATCTTTTGTTATATTCACGGACTCCCTTAGTGCCCTTTTTAGCCTCCAGACCATTCCCGCAGCCAACCAACTTGTTCTTAAAATTCAGGATTGGTTGTACAGGATTGCTACCAGGAAGAAAGTAGTCACCTTTTGTTGGGTTCCGAGCCATGTTGGTATTACAGGAAATGAGCAGGTGGATTTTTTGGCCAGGTCAGCAGCGTCTAACACATTATCCTCCAGCTGTCTCCCAGTAGGTGACTTTTCTCCATCTCTCTCTTTGTCACTTAAGCGTCGATGGCAATTGAAGAGGTCCCATGTTACTAATAATAAGCTGCGTTCCATTAAGCCCACTGTTTCGCCTTGGTCATTTTCCTCCTATCCTAACAGACGGTGGGAGACAGCGTTAGCACGTTTGCGTTTAGGCCATACCCGTCTTACACATGGCTATTTGATGGCTGGTGGAGTACCTCCTCTTTGCTCCTACTGTCAGGTTCTACTTACTGTAGAGCATCTCCTACTGGACTGCCCTCGATACTCTGCTGAGCGTCACCGTGCATTCCCTTTCCTTGATAACTTGCGCCATCCACATTCACTTACTGATCTTCTAAGTGAATCCACCCACGTTTCAGTTACCGCTCTCATATCCTTTTTGTCACGTATCTGTATGTTTTCCTCCATATGATTGCTTTACCTGACCGATATCAATGATTTCTTCTTTAGTGCCATATGGCCTTTGCTGCCTGGCACTAGTTTTCCTATTCAATCAATCAATCTCTCCCTCTCTCTCTCTCTCTCTCTCTCTCTCTCTCTCTCTCTCTCTCTCTCTCTCTCTGTGTGTGTGTGTGTGTGTGTGTGTGTGTGTGTGTGTGTGTGTGTGTGTGTGTGTGTGTGTGTGTGAGTCAGTTGGTTGGGTGGGTGAAGTTGATGAGGCTGAGTTGGTGGGTGTGGTAGTTCGGTGCATCGCCAAGGTGGGTGGACAGTGGTAATGGTGTTGGGGGAGGGGGCAGTTGTTGGGTGTGGTGTGTTGAGTGGTTTTGGGTGGGTTGTAGGGGTAAATGGGCTACTAAGTGGATGCGTTTGGTGGGCCGGGTGGGTGGATGGCTGGATACGTGGGTGATCGGGGAGGGGTCGGTAGGTTAGGTTTAGATAAGATGAGTTTGATGGATAAGTCGGGTTCAAATGGGTGAATAGGGTGGCGGAGTCAATAGGGTTGGGTAAGAAGGGTGGCTGGGAATGTGGATGGGCGGGTGGGTCGGTGGGAGGAGTGGGTGGATAGGATGGGTGGATGGGCAGGGTGAGGTGGGTGGGGAGTGTTCAGGGAGAGGTGGGAGGGTTGTGTGGATAGATGAGATGGATGGCATTGTTGGGTGAGCAGGATGGGTGGAATACGTGAGTGAAGAGGGTGGGTGGTAGGGGTCGGTGAGCAAGATAGGTTGCTGGGATGCGTGATAGTGAGTCGCCATGGTAAGTGGGCACCGGTGGTAGCCAGGGTGGCTGAGATGATTACGTGGTCAGGATGATCTAAGTGGGTAGTTGGGTTGGGTGGCTGGATGGGTTCAGAGTGGAGAAGTGAATGAGTGAATGTGTTGCGTGGCATTGTTGGGTAAGCTTCGTATATGGCATTCGTGGGTTAGCAGGGTGGATAGCGGGGATCGGTGGGCTGGGTAGGTGGCCGGGATCAGGTCGGTGGGTTGTGTTGGATGGGATGAGTGGGTAGGTGGATAAGTAGGTGGGTGCATATGTGGCTGTCCTGATGACAAGGCAGGAAAGGGACTTAAGTGGCCAAATAACTTTTAACTGCTACTTGCATTATAGTCTATCGCTTAGAACACGTTGGATAACTATTTGGAAAAAAGACTCTATACATTAAGGTCATTGTATTGAAATCTACTAAAACTTCGATGTATTTACTTCTCATGGAACTGAAGATGGATCTATGCACTTGATAATACACCTTATAGTAAGATAAATGAAAGTAACATTACTGTACATGCGGCAAGACGTGAGATTGAATCTCTGACCCATCAGCCTAACGAATCAGTGTTTTGGTGGGGGTAAGGAGGGGGAGTTGGGGGGGGGTAGACGTGTGTGATTAACCTGATCTCTAGTGGCAGATTACCCTGTATCACGAATTTCTGTCCGGAGGTGTACATTTATATCAACGCCATCTATTGAGCAAGTGCAGAGTTATAATCACACTGACATACAGTTTGCCGTCTTTACTTTTACGAGAAATCAAAACACTGACAAAGATGCACATGTAGGAAACGAAAATCACAAAAAACAAAAGCAGGTAGATTAATATAAGTTTTTGTGCTATAATGGCTGGGTAAAAGCAAACAGAACCTCTCAACCCCTTCAAAAGCTCGAGCGAATGGGAGAAGCATCATGAAACAATCGAAGCAGATCAAACAAATCGTCTGAACTGCATGACGTAGGCTGTTTATCGTTGCCATGGAGACTGAGGTGAGGCCTGCTACTGGTGGGGGGTTGAGGAGGGGAGAGGGGAGGTGTTGAGGGTTGTTTTGGGCATAGGGGGTTCTCTGCACCTTCTTCCTAGAGATTTACAGTAGTTTGTATAGCCTATGCCTTTTGAAATTTCTTGGGTGGTGTTAATAGTTCGGTGTGTGTCTTTGTAAAAGTGGAGGGATATGTGTATCTGTGTGTGTGTGTGTGTGTGTGTGTGTGTGTGTGTGTGTGTGTGTGTGTGTGTGTGTGTGTGTGTGTGTGTGTGTGTGTGTGTGTGTGTGTGTGTGTGTGTGTGTGTGTGTGTGTGTGTGTGTGTGTGTGTGTGTGTGAGAGAGAGAGAGAGAGAGAGAGAGAGAGAGAGACCATTACACCACACGAGTCACCTGAATGCAATAATTGTGTTCCTACCCTTCTCACACACTCGGAATGGGGTAGCATGAGGGATGGGGGGAAGGGGAGAGGAGGGAGGGAAGTATGGCTAGAGGTAAAGGGATAGGATGGAGAGGGAGAGGGGATGGAGAGGGAGAGGGGATGGAGGGGGGGGGGAAGTGTGATGGAGAAGCTGAGAGGAAGAGGAGGGGAGGAAGGAGCTGGGTGTGATAGGGAAGCGGATATGGGGGAGATGGGAGGGGAAGGAGGAAGAGGGGACTTGAAGGAGTAAGTAAGGTGGAAGTTGAGGTTGGGAGGGAAAGAGAAAGGGAATTGTGATGGAATGATGGAGAAAAAAAGAGGAAGAGGATGGAGTGAAAGTGAGAGGTGAGGATCAGATGGAAGGTGGGGTGACAGTGGAGTGAAGGTGAGGAGGGCAGGGGTGAGGGGAAGGAGAAGTGATGGAGAGAGGAGGAGAGAGAGGGGAAGAAGGAAAGTGTGGGTAGGGTGGACAAAGGGTGAAACGGAGGTGAAGGGGGAGGGGAATGTAGGCCTACAGATAAATTCAGTTATTTTAAGAGAATTCCTGTGATGGTGAGGCTCCCTAGCATCACTTCCTTGAAGGTTTATATTTTGGATGTGGACGGTTGATATAAAATTTGTACGTTATTTATGAAGAGTGGTGATATTAGAATGACTTCAATAACACGAAAGACGATAGAAAGATGTAATAAGTAAAATAAATTGATTAGGAAGAAGTGTTAAGGGGTAATTTAAATGTTTGCTAATTATCACCTCCTTACTCTCTGTAATGGGTATAGTCCTCGAACTGTGCCTTCGTAACGGACTGAGTTCCTCCTCTCCCCGGCAGCCCACCCTCCTCCTCACAGCGCCACCACATGAAGGCTGCCTCCTATAGCATCCCCTGTGAGAAGAAGTCATCATTTAGAGGCTCCCTAACACCTTTCATTATCTGATTTATTTTGCTTATTACACCTTACTTTCCTCCTCTGTGTTACATCAGTCGGTCTAATATCGCCATACTCTGTATAATAACGTACGAAGAGATATTAGCCTGGCCTATCCAGAAATAAATCGCTAAGGAAGAAGCGCTAGAGAGCGTTCTTAAACGTTAAAAGGTTGCAATAAACTTTTTTCTCCTAATAAATTACTTTGTTCACTTTCTGAATGATCTATCTATCTATCTATATATCTACGCTGCTTCCCCCAAGGAAAGGGAGGTAGCCGAGACAGGACGACACACTCCCCATTTACTCATCCATTCAAACACATTCATTCGCATCTTAGCCCCAAAGGGGAGAACGGACAGATCCTCACCGCACCACATGAATGATCATGCACATAATAATTAATGTTTAGTTAATAGCAGTAGGAGTAGTGGCAGTAGTAGTAGTAAGAGGGAGAATAATATGAACAAGAAGAAAAACAAGAACAGCGATAACAATGATAGGCTACTGCTACTGCTACTTCCGCTACTACAGTACAACTACTACTAATACTGCTACTATTACTACCATTAGTACTAGCGGTAACATCGGCAATAATAGTAATAAAAGCAACAGCAACAATAATAATGATTACTACTAGCCTACTACTATTATTACTCCTACCATTCCTCCTCATACAACTACTACTCCTCCTCCGCCTCCCCCTTCGGCTACTACTACTACCACTACTATTACTACTACTACTAGTACAACTACTGTCTATTACTACCCTAGTACTACTACTACTACTACTATCTATCTATCTATTGCCAGACGCCATAATCCCATAAGGGGTGGCCATTTGACTTTGAGTTATTTGTTTTATGGGGAGGGGCACTAACTCTCCACCAACCCACTTGTTGACACGTAGGGAGCATGTATGGTTTGGTTATATGGTTACCACCCAGCGCTGTAAATGGTTTCTTGGCTTACAGAAAACCATTTGACTTGTCAATCAATGCAAAGCCACCTGTAAAGGAAAGAAAAGTAATAAGAAGTGACAGGAAAGATGGGAGAAATAGGAAGAGAGGAGGGCAGCACAGAAAAAGAATGATAAAGGCTAAGGAAGAAGTAGGCAGCACTATATCAAGTGAGTGGATGACGGTCGCCACCACCTACCACTTCACTATTACTACTACTAATAATAATAAACATTTTTTTTTTAGAATCAATGGAAGGCTCCCAAACAGGCTATTCCATGGGTAGTAGAACAATATGTTAAAAATTAGTAAGGTAAAAACAGCATAGCATTACCTCATAAAATTCTATTATATACTGTATATATTCTACATATTCATATTTACTGATTTTGTTTTTTTCACATTCACACACACATTCACTCACAGATTCACTCACACATTCACTCAATCATACATACTTGTGGGTTAGTCCTCATAGCTCTGGCAGTCATACACACATACTGTCACACACACATTCACCTCAGTCCCAAACTCTTCCTCTCCCTCTATCTTAACTTCAATCTTTATATTTATCTCTATTTCTGCAGCTTGCACCGCACATCCTCCATTCCCTCTGCTAGCCTTGGACTGGTGAAGAGACGGAAGGCAGCAGGACAGTGGAGGAAGATCAATGTTGATGGAGAGATTGAGACTGACAGAGACTGAGTCGCTGGGGAGAGGGGAGCAAGGGGTGAGGGTGGAGCAGACTGGGGTGAGGGTGATGCGGATGAGGATGACGACGGTACAGATGAGGGTGGCGGTGGAGCGGACGAAAGTTGGGGCAGAGTTGACGAAGGTGAGGGTAGAGGAAGGGGTGAGGGTGGAGGAAGGGACGAAGGAGGAGCAGGGGTGGATGGGGGTGAAAAGGATGGGAGCGGGAGTGAGGGAGTGAGGAGGGGTGGTGGGGACTGGGGATCCCTGTTCACCACTCATCGCCCCACTTGACGCCCGCGTAATCCCAGCCAACATCCCCTTAATCCCAGTCCACAGACCCCTAATTCCACTCACAACCCACATGATTGCACTCCACAGCGCTCTCATTCCACCTCGTACCCAACTAAGTCCAGTTCTACTCCCACTCGACGTCACCCAAGACCTGCTCAGCGTCTCCCAGGTCCCACTCAACCACTCCCAAGTCGCACTCCACACGTCCATACACACAGCATTCATACCTCTGAGCCACACTCTGAAAGTCAAGGTTTTTGCCCACATTTCGCTGTATTTTTACTTGATTGAAAAATATCGTATAAAAACAACAGCTGAAAATTGGAAACGTGGACATAATAGTTTTTTTGGGGGAGGAAAAAGGGATGATTGGATGAAGATGTTATTGTTATCGTCATTGTTCTCTCTCTCTCTCTCTCTCTCTCTCTTGGAATAGGTCGCTAATGTAGAGTTTTCAGGGAACGCAGAGAGAGAGAGAGAGAGAGAGAGAGAGAGAACAATGACGATAACAATAACATCTTCATCCAATCATCCCTTTTTCCTCCCCCAAAAAAACTATTATGTCCACGTTTCCAATTTTCAGCTGTTGTTTTTATACGATATTTTTCAATCAAGTAAAAATACAGCGAAATGTGGGCAAAAACCTTGACTTTCAGAGTGCGGCTCAGAGGTATGAATGCTGTGTGTATGGACGTGTGGAGTGCGACTTGGGAGTGGTTGAGTGGGACCTGGGAGACGCTGAGCAGGTCTTGGGTGACGTCGAGTGGGAGTAGAACTGGACTTAGTTGGGTACGAGGTGGAATGAGAGCGCTGTGGAGTGCAATCATGTGGGTTGTGAGTGGAATTAGGGGTCTGTGGACTGGGATTAAGGGGATGTTGGCTGGGATTACGCGGGCGTCAAGTGGGGCGATGAGTGGTGAACAGGGATCCCCAGTCCCCACCACCCCTCCTCACTCCCTCACTCCCGCTCCCATCCTTTTCACCCCCATCCACCCCTGCTCCTCCTTCGTCCCTTCCTCCACCCTCACCCCTTCCTCTACCCTCACCTTCGTCAACTCTGCCCCAACTTTCGTCCGCTCCACCGCCACCCTCATCTGTACCGTCGTCATCCTCATCCGCATCACCCTCACCCCAGTCTGCTCCACCCTCACCCCTTGCTCCCCTCTCCCCAGCGACTCAGTCTCTGTCAGTCTCAATCTCTCCATCAACATTGATCTTCCTCCACTGTCCTGCTGCCTTCCGTCTCTTCACCAGTCCAAGGCTAGCAGAGGGAATGGAGGATGTGCGGTGCAAGCTGGAGAAATAGAGATAAATATAAAGATTGAAGTTAAGATAGAGGGAGGAGAAGAGTTTGGGACTGAGGTGAATGTGTGTGTGACAGTATGTGTGTATGACTGCCAGAGCTATAAGGACTAACCCACAAGTATGTATGATTGAGTGAATGTGTGAGTGAATCTGTGAGTGAATGTGTGTGTGAATGTGAAAAAAACAAAATCAGTAAATATGAATATGTAGAATATATACAGTATATAATAGAATTTTATGAGGTAATGCTATGCTGTTTTTACCTTACTAATTTTTAACATATTGTTCTACTACCCATGGAATAGCCTGTTTGGGAGCCTTCCATTGATTCTAAAAAAAAAATGTTTATTATCATTAGTAGTAGTAATAGTAAAGTGGTAGGTGGTGGCGACCGTCATCCACTCACTTGATATAGTGCTGCCTACTTCTTCCTTAGCCTTTATCATTCTTTTTCTGTGCCTGCCCTCCTCTCTTCCTATTTCTCCCATCTTTCCTGTCACTTCTTATTACTTTTCTTTCCTTTACAGGTGGCTTTGCATTGAGTGACAAGTCAAATGGTTTTCTGTAAGCCAAGAAACCATTTACAGCGCTGGGTGGTAACCATATAACCAAACCATACATGCTCCCTACGTGTCAACAAGTGGGTTGGTGGAGAGTTAGTGCCCCTCCCCATAAAACAAATAACTCAAAGTCAAATGGCCACCCCTTATGGGATTATGGCGTCTGGCAATAGATAGATAGATAGTAGTAGTAGTAGTAGTACTAGGGTAGTAATAGACAGTAGTTGTACTAGTAGTAGTAGTAATAGTAGTGGTAGTAGTAGTAGCCGAAGGGGGAGGCGGAGGAGGAGTAGTAGTTGTATGAGGAGGAATGGTAGGAGTAATAATAGTAGTAGGCTAGTAGTAATCATTATTATTGTTGCTGTTGCTTTTATTACTATTATTGCCGATGTTACCGCTAGTACTAATGGTAGTAATAGCAGCAGTATTAGTAGTAGTTGTACTGTAGTAGCGGAAGTAGCAGTAGCAGTAGCCTATCATTGTTATCGCTGTTCTTGTTTTTTCTTCTTGTTCATATTATTCTCCCTCTTACTACTACTACTGCCACTACTCCTACTGCTATTAACTAAACATTAATTATTATGTGCATGATCATTCATGTGGTGCGGTGAGGATCTGTCCGTTCTCCCCTTTGGGGCTAAGATGCGAATGAATGTGTTTGAATGGATGAGTAAATGGGGAGTGTGTCGTCCTGTCTCGGCTACCTCCCTTTCCTTGGGGGAAGCAGCGTAGATATATAGATAGATAGATAGATCATTCAGAAAGTGAACAAAGTAATTTATTAGGAGAAAAAAGTTTATTGCAACCTTTTAACGTTTAAGAACGCTCTCTAGCGCCTCTTCCTTAGCGATTTATTTCTGGATAGGCCAGGCTAATATCTCTTCGTACGTTATTATACAGAGTATGGCGATATTAGACCGACTGATGTAACACACAGGAGGAAAGTAAGGTGTAATAAGCAAAATAAATCAGATAATGAAAGGTGTTAGGGAGCCTCTAAATGATGACTTCTTCTCACAGGGGATGCTATAGGGGGCAGCCTTCATGTGGTGGCGCTGTGAGGAGGAGGGTGGGCTGCCGGGGAGAGGAGGAACTCAGTCCGTTACGAAGGCACAGTTCGAGGACTATACCCATTACAGAGAGTAAGGAGGTGAATAATTAGCAAACATTTAAATTACCCCCTAACACTTCTTCCTAATCAATTTATTTTACTTATTACATCTTTCTATCGTCTTTCGTGTTATTGAAGTCATTCTAATATCACCACTCTTCATAAATAACGTACAAATTTTATATCAACCGTCCACATCCAAAATATAAACCTTCAAGGAAGTGATGCTAGGGAGCCTCACCATCACAGGAATTCTCTTAAAATAACTGAATTTATCTGTAGGCCTACATTCCCCTCCCCCTTCACCTCCGTTTCACCCTTCGTCCACCCTACCCACACTTTCCTTCTTCCCCTCTCTCTCCTCCTCTCTCCATCACTTCTCCTTCCCGTCACCCCTGCCCTCCTCACCTTCACTCCACTGTCACCCCACCTTCCATCTGATCCTCACCTCTCACTTTCACTCCATCCTCTTCCTCTTTTTTTCTCCATCATTCCATCACAATTCCCTTTCTCTTTCCCTCCCAACCTCAACTTCCACCTTACTTACTCCTTCAAGTCCCCTCTTCCTCCTTCCCCTCCCATCTCCCCCATATCCGCTTCCCTATCACACCCAGCTCCTTCCTCCCCTCCTCTTCCTCTCAGCTTCTCCATCACACTTCCCCCCCCCTCCATCCCCTCTCCCTCTCCATCCCCTCTCCCTCTCCATCCTATCCCTTTACCTCTAGCCATACTTCCCTCCCTCCTCTCCCCTTCCCCCCATCCCTCATGCTACCCCATTCCGAGTGTGTGAGAAGGGTAGGAACACAATTATTGCATTCAGGTGACTCGTGTGGTGTAATGGTCTCTCTCTCTCTCTCTCTCTCTCTCTCTCTCTCTCTCTCTCTCTCTCTCACACACACACACACACACACACACACACACACACACACACACACACACACACACACACACACACACACATGCACGCACACACACACACACACACACACACACACACACACACACACACACACACACACACACTCACACACACACACACAGATACACATATCCCTCCACTTTTACAAAGACACACACCGAACTATTAACACCACCCAAGAAATTTCAAAAGGCATAGGCTATACAAACTACTGTAAATCTCTAGGAAGAAGGTGCAGAGAACCCCCTATGCCCAAAACAACCCTCAACACCTCCCCTCTCCCCTCCTCAACCCCCCACCAGTAGCAGGCCTCACCTCAGTCTCCATGGCAACGATAAACAGCCTACGTCATGCAGTTCAGACGATTTGTTTGATCTGCTTCGATTGTTTCATGATGCTTCTCCCATTCGCTCGAGCTTTTGAAGGGGTTGAGAGGTTCTGTTTGCTTTTACCCAGCCATTATAGCACAAAAACTTATATTAATCTACCTGCTTTTGTTTTTTGTGATTTTCGTTTCCTACATGTGCATCTTTGTCAGTGTTTTGATTTCTCGTAAAAGTAAAGACGGCAAACTGTATGTCAGTGTGATTATAACTCTGCACTTGCTCAATAGATGGCGTTGATATAAATGTACACCTCCGGACAGAAATTCGTGATACAGGGTAATCTGCCACTAGAGATCAGGTTAATCACACACGTCTACCCCCCCCCAACTCCCCCTCCTTACCCCCACCAAAACACTGATTCGTTAGGCTGATGGGTCAGAGATTCAATCTCACGTCTTGCCGCATGTACAGTAATGTTACTTTCATTTATCTTACTATAAGGTGTATTATCAAGTGCATAGATCCATCTTCAGTTCCATGAGAAGTAAATACATCGAAGTTTTAGTAGATTTCAATACAATGACCTTAATGTATAGAGTCTTTTTTCCAAATAGTTATCCAACGTGTTCTAAGCGATAGACTATAATGCAAGTAACAGTTAAAAGTTATTTGGCCACTTAAGTCCCTTTCCTGCCTTGTCATCAGGACAGCCACATATGCACCCACCTACTTATCCACCTACCCACTCATCCCATCCAACACAACCCACCGACCTGATCCCGGCCACCTACCCAGCCCACCGATCCCCGCTATCCACCCTGCTAACCCACGAATGTCATACACGAAGCTTACCCAACAATGCCACGCAACACATTCACTCATTCACTTCTCCACTCTGAACCCATCCAGCCACCCAACCCAACTACCCACTTAGATCATCCTGACCACGTAATCATCTCAGCCACCCTGGCTACCACCGGTGCCCACTTACCATGGCGACTCACTATCACGCATCCCAGCAACCTATCTTGCCCACCGACCCCTACCACTCACCCTCTTCACTCACGTATTCCACCCATCCTGCTCACCCAACAATGCCATCCATCTCATCTATCCACACAACCCTCCCATCTCTCCCTGAACACTCCCCACCCACCTCACCCTGCCCATCCACCCATCCTATCCACCCACTCCTCCCACCGACCCACCCGCCCATCCACATTCCCAGCCACCCTTCTTACCCAACCCTATTGACTCCGCCACCCTATTCACCCATTTGAACCCGACTTATCCATCAAACTCATCTTATCTAAACCTAACCTACCGACCCCTCCCCGACCACCCACGTATCCAGCCATCCACCCACCCGGCCCACCAAACGCATCCACTTAGTAGCCCATTTACCCCTACAACCCACCCAAAACCACTCAACACCACACCCAACAACTGCCCCCTCCCCCAGCACCATTACCACTGTCCACCCACCTTGGCGATGCACCGAACTACCACACCCACCAACTCAGCCTCATCAACTTAACCCACCCAACCAGCTGACTCTCACACACACACACACACACACACACACACACACACACACACACACACACACTGCCGCAGAGAGAGAGAGAGAGAGAGAGGGAGAGATTGATTGATTGAATAGGAAAACTAGTGCCAGGCAGCAAAGGCCATATGGCACTAAAGAAGAAATCATTGATATCGGTCAGGTAAAGCAATCATATGGAGGAAAACATACGGATACGTGACAAAAAGGATATGAGAGCGGTAACCGAAACGTGGGTGGATTCACCTAGAAGATCAGTAAGTGAATGTGGATGGCGCAAGTTATCAAGGAAAGGGAATGCACGGTGACGCTCAGCAGAGTATCGAAGGCAGTCCAGTAGGAGATGCTCTACAGTAAGTAGAACCTGACAGTAGGAGCAAAGAGGAGGTACTCCACCAGCCATCAAATAGCCATGTGTAAGACGGGTATGGCCTAAACGCAAACATGCTAACGCTGTCTCCCACCGTCTGTTAGGATAGGAGGAAAATGACCAAGGCGAAACAGTAGGCTTAATGGAACGCAGCTTATTATTAGTAACATGGGACCTCTTCAATTGCCATCGACGCTTAAGTGACAAAGAGAGAGATGGAGAAAAGTCACCTACTGGGAGACAGCTGGAGGATAATGTGTTAGACGCTGCTGACCTGGCCAAAAAATCCACCTGCTCATTTCCTGTAATACCAACATGGCTCGGAACCCAACAAAAGGTGACTACTTTCTTCCTGGTAGCAATCCTGTACAACCAATCCTGAATTTTAAGAACAAGTTGGTTGGCTGCGGGAATGGTCTGGAGGCTAAAAAGGGCACTAAGGGAGTCCGTGAATATAACAAAAGATGAGATCGTGAAGAAAAAATATATCGAACAGCAATCAAAAGAGCAAATAATTCTGCACTGAAAATACTAGCAACATCAGAGAGACGGGATTGATATGAACTATTGGGAAACAAAACTGCAAAACTTGTGCCACCAGAGGATTTCGAGCAGTCTGTATAAATGGGTGTGGCTGACTAATGACAAGACAAATGGTGATAGAAGAGAGATCGTAGGTGAGGCGGGGAGGTAGAGGATTTAGTTGCAGGGAGAACAGAGGAACATATACTTGGGGGTGGAATAAGCCACGGAGGAAACGAACAAAGGTGATATGGAAAAACGCGAGGAGGAGGAAGAGATAAAGAGCGGGACAAATCATCTACTCTATGTAAAAAGGAGTACCGTTGGTAGAAAGGTGTCCGGGATGGATTGGATGGAACGGATGTAGAAAGAAAACCGGACGAGGAATGTTGATTAAGTTTGTAATAATAACGAAGGGTCAGTTCAACACGACGATGCGATAAGAAGGGCAAACCAGACTCAGCATACAAGCTCTGAACAGGAGTGGAACGGAATGCCCCTAAAGCAAGACGAATGCCTTCGTGATGGATTGCATCCAACCTGTGAAGAGTGGCAGGGGATGCAGAGGCATAGACTTGACAACCATAATCAAGAACAGAAATAACTACGGCGATATGTAAACGTAGGAGAAGAGTGCGATCAGAGCCCCAACTGAGATGGCTCAGTGTCCGTAGGAGTTGAAGTCGTCGAAAGGCAGATGTTTTCACGGTAGCTATATGTGAAGACCAAGTCAACCGAGAGTCAAAAGACAAACCAAAGAATGTAGTAGTAGGATGATATGGAGAAGGGTGTCATATAGATATAGTGATGGTTGTGGAATAACACGCCGTCTGGAAAACATCGTAGCTCGTAATTTAGATGGCGAAAAGCGGAATCCATGAGAAGTTGCCCAAGTCGACACAACACTCACAGCTGACTGCATACATTGACCGAGACGAGAAGGGTCAGCACCAGCAAGGTAAATTGCTAAATCATCTACATATAGGGATGCACGGACTCTAGGAGGAAGAGAAGAGACAATACCATTTATTGCAACGAGGAACAAAGTCGTACTCAGAACACACCCCTGTGGAACGCCCTCCACCTATGGAAAGGTGGCCGATAAACTGCCAGAAACACGCACCCGAAAGGTTTGAGCTTTCAAAAAATTGTCGAGAAAAACACCCATATTACCAACTACTCCAAAATGGACTAAAGTACAGAGAATATGATGCTTCCACGAAGTGTCGTATGCTTTCTCAAGATCAAAAAAGACACCGAGAACTGATTGCTTACAACGAAAAGCCTGACGGATATAAGACTCTAGCTTCACTAAGGGATCTAAAGTACTGCGCCCCTTACGAAACCCATATTGAAAATCGGAAAGGAGATTCTTAGATTCTAAATACCACATCAAACGAGCATTGACCATCCGTTCCAGTAACTCACCAAAGCAGCTGACAAGAGCAATAGGTCTGTAATCCTGTGGAGAGTGACCAGTCCTACCAGGTTTTTAAAAGGGAAGCAAATATGCCGTGCGCCAGGCGTCAGGGAACTCACCATCTGTCCAGATCGTATTATAAAGTGACAGGAGAAAGGATAATGCTGGTCGGGGTAGGTGTTGTATCATTTGGTAATGAATACCATCGGGACCCTCACAAGTGTTGCCACAAGACTGGATCCCAGACAGAAGCTCGGACATAGAAAATGGGACATTATATGACTCCGCAGATGATAGAGTAAAACGCACTGGGGTACGTTCAACCTCGTGTTTATAGTGATGGAACTCCCGAGAGAGATGGACTCCCTTGCTGATCTCACTGAAATGGTCTCCCAGTATATTTGCAACCCTAGAAGGATCAGCAACAGACTCACCATCGACATGAAGTACTGGAGCTGGTGGGGGAGAGTATTTGCCTGAAATTTTGTGAATATGATTCCACAGGACAGTAACCGGCGTGGAAGACGTGACATTGGACACATAAGACGACCAACTTGCCTTTCTGGCAGCCTTTTTATTGTCCTACGCAAAATGGCACCAGCCCGTTTAAATGCAAGGAAGGCAGATTGGCGGCCTGGAGTATGCATTCTTCGTCGGTACGTTCTCCATCGAGCCCTTTTGATCCGAAGGGCTCTAGTACAATCAGGGGACCACCATGGAACGCATTTGGACGCAAAGAGGCGTGTAGTCTGGGGAAAGGATTCCAATGAGGCGGCCAGCACCAAGTCAGTAAAATAGGCAACTATATCATTCACGCTTGGGGCGGAAGAGGGGACTAAAAGTGAGTGGAAAAATGAAGAGAACTCATCCCATTTCACACGGTCAAAACGCCAGCGCGGGGGACGAAGAACAGGTGAATAGGATGAAATAGTGAGTAAAATGGGAAAGTGATGGCTAACAAACAGGTATCCAGTATAGACCACGTAAAATCTAAAGACAGAGATGGTGAGCAAAGAGAAATATCAAGACAAGAAAATGTATAAGTGCGAGGATCATGATGTGTAAATGAGCCAGAATTAAGAATGTGGAGATCGTGATTAGATAGAAAAAAATCAAATAGGCGGCCTCTAGTAGAAATGGCATTATCACCCCATAAGGGACGCCTGCAATTGAAGTCGCCCAGTAGGAATATAGGCGGAGGCACAAGTGATAAAAGACGTGAAAGCTCGGGGAAATCTATGGGGAAGGAACATGACAAAGAGAGTGAAATAATAGTAACCCAGCGATGGAAGAAAACCCTCACTAGAGTGCACTTAAGTGACGAAGAAACTGAAGAAGGTTCATGGGGGACTGTACTGTGAATGAGGATCGATGATTCAGAAATCGAAGAAGGCGTACTAATGAAAACATAACCTGGAATTTGAGCAGGAGGGATGGAAAGACGGGTTTCTTGCAGACACACAACCAATGGGCAATACTTGGCAAGGAGGCACCTAAGTTCAAAGCGATTCATATTAAAACTTCGAATGTTTCACTGAAGTACGGAAGCCATAATACTAACAGATAAAATAAAATAAAATCCAATAAAACAAATATAAAAGCACTAAAAAATAAAGGTAAAACCAAGGACATCAGAAACTAATTGTGGAACACAAGAACCAGGGAGGGGCAATCACAATTCGCGACAGGATAGTATGGGGGAAGGAATAGAAGTGGGGGAAGACAAAATGACTGGAGGAGCATCATTGGGAACAACAGAAAGGGAGAGAGTTATCGACAGATTAGGGGAGGGAGGAACAGGAGTAGGTGGTAGGGGATCTGGCACTGGATGTACCTCCACATATGTCTGCATGACCCGTGGAGAACACCCCGAAGTGGTGTTGAGGGGAGACACAAATTTTGAGTAGAACTTCTGACAGATGATATTCCCATACTAGACTTGGTAGGTCGAGAAACACACGCAGGCGGCGAACACTGCCGTTTCAGACTGTTGAGAGAGGGAGGTGTTGTTGTCCGGGAAAAACCAGGTCGCAAGCGAAGGGCAAAGGACGAGGATGAGGTAGGGTGAAAATGAGGGATTCGAGTAGTACCAGAACGGTGGTTAGAAGGCTGTTTGCTGGAGTATGAAGCAGGGGAAGGGGGGACATGACGGGGAGGGCGGAGAGATTGTTTCGGTGGAACAAACAAGGATCGACTGAACGTGGCAGGCTGAGCGTGAACTCCGTTGGTGGCCATTGGCAACTGGCCATCTGTAGACAAAGTCGGTGAGGTAGAAGGTGGACAATTCTGGGCAACGGGCGAAGGGGTCGAGGGGACAGTTGTGGCGACAGAGGAAGTCAATGCTGGTACATGTGAAGCTGTACTAGGAGCAGGGGTCGAGGAGCAGGTAGGGGTCCTGACCGACCAACGGATACGGCCTGCATACGTGGAACAGTCATCAAATCCCATACTTCGGACAATCTGGCGGGCCTCCCTAAGTGACATTGGATCACGGGCACGAGTACGAGAAACCTCGCACTCAAATAGGTATGTGGGACAAGAACGTATGTAGGCGGGATGGCCACCTCCACAATTGGGACAACGACATGCAGCAGCAGGGCAGTCTGCTTCGGCATGATCAGGCTGAGCACACCTGGGGCAAACAGCCACGGAGCGACACCACTTATTGGGATGGCCATAGCGCCAACATGATCGGCACTGTCGACGAGAATCAATATACCCTCTCACTGATAACTTAATGACACCAATAATCACATAGTCAGGGAGAGATCGTGAATCAAACGTGACCTTAGCTATATTAACTGGACGTGTACGGTTTCCTCTCGGTGGAATGGTGTAACATAGGACAGACTGAACATCATGCCCCAACTCCTGAAGGGCGGCTTGGATATGTGACGAACAGTCAGAAAATTCCGTCACCTAATCGTACATATGGGGGGACAGCGACACTACCAACAACAGAATTTAGGCGTAAATCCCTGGAAGCCGGAATGGTAGCACCAGTGTTATCTAATAAGGTAGTCATGGCATCAGCCTGGGCTTTATTCTGAACAGTAACTATACGAGACCCATCACGTAGGGAACGAAATGTCACATCCTTCCCAACATGACGGAATAAAAGTAGATGGAACTCCAAATCATCTGAGGCTAGAGGAGCATAAGGGGGAATGGTGAAATATTTGGTCCAGTTCTGGGGGTCAAATAACGAAGATGAAAATGAATGACTGGTTTTAGATAAAATGGAAGGACGAATGCGTGAGGAAAAAACAGTAGCAGTGGACTTTGGGTGGTGGAGATTTGAAACAGAGGAGCTCGGTGTCGAGGCAGAGAAGGGTTCGTAAGGTTGTAGAGTGGCAATGTTGGAAGGGTTGGATACAGGGGGAGCAACTGAGACAGTGACGGCGGGTGTAGTATGCTAGTCGGTAGGCATAGTTGATGTAGTTGGTAAGTGTTCATCAAGAGAAGTGTCCATAAGCGGTTCAAAGGTCGTCAACGAATTAGGCATGGGAGGTAGTGGTAAGGGGGCCCCTCCCGATGCCCCTGCATTCTCTGCTTCGAATGCCAAAGTGAGGTCTGACTAAGAGAGGCAGGCAGAGACGTCCGCGTCTCCGCACCTCGCCAAGGCTCAGTGTGGACTGGAGAGAGAGAGAGAGAGAGAGAGAGAGAGAGAGAGAGAGAGAGAGAGAGACTGACACAGCCATGGCGCCTCCACACGTGTGCTCGAGCAAGTGTTGGCAACATGTAAGCAACACAGTAACGACCACGCTGCAAACATGTTGGGAACAGCAGCGTCCAGATCATGTTGGCAACATCATGATGAAGTCTCAGCTGCCTGGTATGGATACACTTATCCCATTGCTTTTCCTGCAAGTGTTCGAAGCTGCACTGAAACATGTTTGCATACATCTGTCCAAATACTGCTGCAAACATGTTCCCGAACATGTTGCCTGCTTTGTTGCCAATATATGTTCGAGAGCACGTGTGAACTCGCCCTAAGACACACACACACACACACACACACACACACACACACACACACACACACACACACACACACACACACACACACACACACACACACACACACACACACAGAAAGAGAGTAGTTCCCAACAACTTCACTCACTAATCATCCTCTGTAGTTGTTTATCCCCGGAGAAGATTAGCCCCACGTCTTACGAATTAGTTTTGATGGCTGATTGTATAATCATTGAACAGTGTGATCAGAATGTAATATTGAAACTAGCATAGTTACGATATTTAATATTTTACGAAAGTATTCGCTCATTAAAACTATTGTCAATTGGATGGCATATCATGGAATCCTAATTGAAATACATCCGTAATATAGCTGAATTAAAGGGTATATGTCGGAGATACGAGTCAATGTACTGTGCAAGCTGCTACAAGAACAACCATTTTTATCATACATATCCTTAAATTTATGAATAGTTTTGGCACGCACTATATCATTCGGTAGCGCATTCTACTGATCAATTGCCCAATTTGGGAAAATGAATTTCCTCACGTCTTTCTCACCTCTCTTTTTATGCATTTTTTTTTTTTTCAGTGTCCTCCTACTGATGCTTCCCCATAGGTTATATCTCATTGATGCCTATTCTTTCTTTCCCTGAGATGTATCTAAATATCGTCATCATGTTTCCACTTCCTTCTCGCTTGTAGAATTGGTAGGTTCAGTTTTTCTAGCCTTTCTTCATAGCACAGATAATTTACGCTTGGTACCCATCTTGTAGCAGCCCATTGTACTTTTTCAGTCTTATCTCTGTTTTTGAAGATGAGAATTCCAGACCACTGATGCAAATTCGAGGGTTGGCCTGATGAATGAGGTAATTATCTTACTCGGCATGCCTTCATTTATATATGTGAATTCTATTCTCATATTAACAAGCAGTGTGTGTATGTTTCATACCTTCTCATTTACGTGGTCTGCCGGAGAAAAAGTCTATAATTGATAATCACTCCTATGTCCTTCTCCTTTTTTGATATGTGTAGAGCTGAACTTCCTTTCTTATAATTCCAATCTGGTCGTTCTCCACTTTTATCAAACTTAATTACATGGCATTTGTCCACATTGACTTACAGTTGCCATCTACTGCTCCATTTGTGAACCTTGTTTAATTCTTCTTGTAGCTCTCTTCAAGACTCTGTAATTCTCCTTTGCATTTTTGCATCATCAGCAAACATATTTAGATAACATCCAATTCAAATGTTCCTGTCTAGCTTATATCATTAATATATACTAAAAACATAATTGGTGCATCACTGAGCCCTGTGGAACTCTGTTAGTCACTTCCCTTGATGAGTAATTACTCCTTAGTACTGTTCTCAGTTCCCTTTTCTGAGAAAATCCTGCATCTAACAGAACAGATTACCTTGGATTCCTACTTGATGGTACAGCTTCCATAAAAGTCTTTGGTGCGGTATTCTGTCAAATGCCTCCTTAATATCAAAATAGATACCGTCCACCCATCCTTCTCTTTTCCGTAGTGTTTCTACAGCTGTATCATAGTAGCGTAATAGATTTGTAACATGATTTTCTTTTTCTAAAACCGAACTGTATTTCTGTTATCATTATATTATTGTCGTTGGTTTACCTAAATTTTTCTCAGTTTTTCTAGTGCCTTGCATACAACACTGGTCAGAGATACTGGTCTATAGGTAAGTGGATTCTGTTTATTTCCTTTCTTCAAAAGGGGAACAATGTTTGTGTGTGCATGTGTGTGTGTGTGTGTGTGTGTGTGTGTGTGTGTGTGTGTGTGTGTTTTGTTCCTTTCTCTCTCTCTCTCTCTCTCTCTCTCTCTCTCTCTCTCTCTCTCTCTCTCTCGTATACGCCAGTGTGTGTGTGTGTGTGTGTGTGTGTGTGTGTGTGTGTGTGTGTGTGTGTGTGTGTGTGTGTGTGTCTGTGTGTACTTTGTTTCTCCCTCCCCCCCTCTCTCTCTCTCTCTCTCTCTCTCTCTCTCTCTCTCTCTCTCTCTGGGTCTGTTTTTATGCGTGTTCTCTCTCTCTCTCTCTATGTTCCAGTGTGTGTGTGTGTGTGTGTGTGTGTGTGTGTGTGTGTGTGTGTGTGTGTTCTTACCTTACCTGATTGTATCTTTACAGGAATGAGTCAAGCTCGTACTGTCCCGTGTCTTAAACCATATTTATCGTACATGTTCATAAATTTGTGAATTTTTTGGCACACTATTTCATTCGGTAGTGCATTCCACTGATCAATTGCTCTGTTTGGGAAACTGAATTTCCTTACGTCTTTATCACCTCTCTTCTTATGCAATTTTTTGCAGTGTCCTCTTGCTGATGCTTCTCCATATGTTAAGTAATCATTTATGTCTATTTTCTCCTTTCCTGATATGCATTTATATAGCATTATCATGTCACCTCTTTTCCTTCTCTCCTGTAGTGTTGGTAGATTCAGTTTATTTAGTCTTTCTTCATAGCTTAGGTCCCTTAAGCTTGGTATCCATCTTGTAGCGGCCCTTTGAACTTATTCAATCTGATCTATGTCCTTTTTGAGATGAGGACTCCAGACTACTGATGCATATTCCAGGGTTGGTCTAATGAATGATGTTATTGTCCTTCTTAGCATGTCTTCATTTATGTATGTGAATGCTATTCTCATATTTGCAAGCAGTGTATACATGTTCCGTACCTTCTCGCTGATGTGGTCAGCCGGAGATAGTCTGTTATTGATAATCAAACCTAGGTCTTTCTCTCTTTCTGATCTGTATAGGGTTTTATTTTCTAACTTATAATCCCAATCAGGTCTTTTTCCACTTTTACCAAACTTGATTACATGACACTTGTCCACATTGAATTCCATTTGCCATGTACTACTCCATTCATGAAGTTTATTTAATTCTTCTTGTAGCACTTTACAAGAGTCTGTGTTAGTAATTCTCCTTTGTATTTTGCATCATCAGCAAACATATTCAGATAGCTCTCATTTCCAGTGTTACTGTTTATATCATTTATATACACTAAAAACATGATTGGTGCCAGCACTGAACCCTGTGGTACTCCACTAGTCACTTCTTTCCATGATGAGTAGTTTCCTCTTAGTACTGTCCTCATTTCTCTTTTTATGAGAAAGTCTTGCATCCAACAAAACAGTTTGCCTCGAATTCCTCCTTGATGGTACAGTTTCCATAAAAGTCTTTGGTGTGGTACTGTGTCAAAAGCTTTCTTGAAATCTAAATAGATACTATCCACCCATCCTTCCCTTTCCTGTATTGTGTTTGTTACTCTGTCATAGTAGCTCAACAGATTAGTAGCACATGATTTTCCTTTTCTGAAACCAAACTGTCTTTCTGTTATCATACTGTGTTCTTCTAGATGATTTACCCAAACTTTTCTTATAAGTTTTTCTAATACCTTGCTTACAACACTGGTCAGTGATACTGGTCGGTAGTTGAGTGGATTTTGTCTATTTCTTTTCTTGAATATGGGGACAATATTTGCTTTTTTTCCAAATATCAGGTAGTTTACCTTGACTCAAGGATTTCTTGAAAATTATAAATAATGGTTTACTTAACTCCTTTGCACATTCTCGTAATACCCAACATGAAATTTCATCAGCACAACTTCCTTTTCCTCTGTCTAATCTACTTAACTCCTCCTGTATTACTTTTTCTGCTATTTGTATATCTGGTAGTATGTGTGGACATGCGTGTTCCACATAGTCCCTCTCAAAATTTTTTCTTCTGTAAAAACTAATTGGAAATTCTTATTTAGTGCTTCACAAATATCTTTCTCTTGTGTATAAGTGATTCCCTCGTCCGTAATGGATTGTATTATATCTTTTACTTTAGTTTTGCTTCTGATATAGCTGTAAAACAGCTTTGGTTGATCACTACTTTTATTTATTATATCCTCCTCAAACTGTTTTTGGGCTTCCCTCCTTATTCTTGTATAGTCGTTTCTTGCCTATTTGTAATTATCATACCCCCTTTCACTATTGTGTCTTCTGTATCTATTCCACAACAAATCTCTTCTTTCTTTTGATTTTTTACATTCTGTATTGAGCCATTTCTGTATTTTCTTATCTGCTTCTTTGTGCTGTGGGATGTACTTCTGGACTCCTATTTCATAAAATTCACAAAATTTTTTATAGACAGCATTTAAATCTTGTCCTCTAAGCTCATTTTCCCAATCAACTTCTAAGAAATACTTCTTTAGATCTTGATAATTTCCCTTTTTATAGTTTAGGCTCTTTTTGTAACTATCATTGCTGTTTACTATGTCATATGCTATCCTGAAGTTATAATTTAGTACTGCATGATCGCTTTTGCCGAGTGGAGGGTGATATATTAAACTGTCAGTATCATTTTCTTGCCTTGTAAATATTAGATCTAGCACTGAAGGTACATCAAGTCCTCTTTTTCTGGTGGTTTCCCTCACATGTTGCGTTAAGAAAAACTCTTGTACGAGATCCAGGAGCTCTTGGTCCCAACAGATTTCTTGGCTATTTATATCTAGAGTATTCCAATTTATATTTGTATTGAAGTCCCCAGTTAGTATAATTCTTTCCGATTTCTCTTCCATTTTATGTAGCAATGATCTTACACTCTGAATTGTACTCTCTGCCAGGTCCTCATATTCGTGTTTGATCTGGGTGGCATGTACAAATTGGCTACAATTACTTTACCTTCAGATGTGTCGATCTCTACTGCAATCAGTTCTACTTGTGATGGTATATCTAGTTTTATTTCCTTGACTTTTAGATTTTTCTTAGTTAATATTATAATTCCTCCTCCTTTTTTTAAATATCTGTCTCTTCTCCATATATTGTATTCCTCTAAGTTTAGTATGTCATTTGATATCCTTGGTATTAATTTTGTTTCAGTTAGGCATATTATTTGTGGTCCATTTTCTCTGACATAATCATTCATCTCTAGTAATTTAGATACCATTCCATCCACATTTGAGTACATCAACTTTATCATCTTGTTTATAAACTTGTCATGACATGGTTCTACTACCTTCCTCCTTTTTCTTCCATCCTGTTTGTGTACCACTTTCGTACCTGCAATCCTATTACTTTGTAAAAAAAATTCTTCTTCTCCTCTTCTGATCTTCCCTCATTTTTTGTTTTTGCTTCCTCCCTTTTCTCTTTCAGTAATTCCAGTTCCTCTTGTGTTAGGCATCTTTTTATCCATACATTTTTGAACTCTTTTTCCTTAAGATTCTTTGCATTGTTTAGTATCTCTTCCACAGTGTTTACACTGTGGAAAGTCACCTTTAAAGGTCTTGTCTTGCTTTTCTCGTATTTCTCTAACCTTTTGTGTTCCTCTATGTCTTTACTACAGATTTCCTCTGATACTTCTTTCAGTAAGTTCATTACATTTGCCATCTCCTTTTTGTCTCTTGTGATCTTGTTTTTAACTTCTTCCTCTTCTATACCAGTGATTACTATTGATTTGTTTATCTCTACTGAATCTCTGACTAACTTTGGATTGTTTTGGATTATTTTTTTCACCTCCTTTTTGATGCTTTTTTTCCTCCACCCTTGTTTCTAAGTCTTTCTTTACTTTCACCATTTCAGCATACGTGGTTTCTACAGCATTTTTGTAGCTTTGCACAGCTTCATTCACTTGTGTTATCTTCTCCTCAGTATCACTGCTCTGGCCAATAAGACTGCTAACTTGCCTAATTGTCTCTGTGTCATTTTTGAACTCTTCCATAACACTCTCGTGATTGACTACTGTACTTGCCATTTCACACATTTTCTTCCTAAGTGTACTCAATTCCACTGTTAGTTCACTGATGGTTGTGTCTTTCTTATTGGCCTCCCTTCCTAGTTTTTCTATTTCTTCTTTTTGCAAGTGCATCTGCTTCTTTATTTCATCAATTTCATGTTTGAAAGCCATTTCTAGTTTGTTTACACGTTCAACCAGTCTATTGTGAGTCTCTACTTCAACCAGTTCTTGGTAGAAATCATCATTTTGCTTTTTACCTTTATCCCTTTTCTTTTCCAAATTTGTTTTACTGAAGTATGTATCCATTTTGCAATACTTAAAGTGCAGAGCATATACTTACAAACTCCGTGTTGTTGTTGTCTAAACAAACCTCAGAGATGACTCAGCGTATTCTTTCGTCTTGGTTCTATTTCCTGTTCTTACAAGTCTTGTTTAAACTTTTTTTTTTTTTTCCTTTTAATAATGAATAATCATTTAGTCTAACCTGGTACTGAGCTTGACTCATACAAAGATACTATTTAGGTAATGCCACTGGCCGTGATGATTTGGTACGGAGCGCCAGTGTCACACGTCCGCCTAGATTGAATCCCTCTGTGTGTGTGTGTGTGTGTGTGTGTGTGTGTGTGTGTGTGTGTGTGTCTGTCTGTCTGTCTGTCTGTCTGTTTATGCGTGTTTCTGTGTGTGTAATTCACCGGGTCGGTCAGAATCATTGATGGTCGTGATCGTCAGCTTTTACCCTCCCGGAAGGGAGCTGAGAGCTCATATAGTCCGATCTAAGGGCAAGGCTGTGACCTGCACACACACACCCATCCCCTTGCTCAATGGGGACAGTAACCGCCCACTTCGTCGGTGAAACTTTTCGCAGCCTGAGCGAGGCGCGAACTCCCGTCTGCCAGATGGCAAGCGAGAACGCTACCACTGAGCCAGCGAGCGGTATGTGTGTGTGTGTGTGTGTGTGTGTGTGTGTGTGTGTGTGTGTCAGTTGGTTGGGTGGGTGGAGTTGATGAGGTTGAGTTGGTGGGTGTGGTAGTTCGGTGCATCGCCAAGGTGGGTGGACAGTGGTAATGGTGGAGGGGTCGGGGGACAGTTGTTGGGTGTGGTGTATTGAGTGGTTTTGGGTGTATTGTAGGGAGGGGTAAATTGGTTAGTGATTGGATGCGTTTGGTGGGCTGAATGTGTAGGTGGCTGGATATGTGGGTGGTCGCGGTAAGTTAGGTTTGGATAAGATGAGTTTGATGGATAAGTCGGGTTCAAATGGGTGAATGGGGTGGCGGAGTCAATGGGGTTGGGTAAGAAGGGTGGTTGGGAATGTGGATGGGCGGGTGGGTCGGTGGGAGGAGTGGGTGGACAGGGTGGGTGGATGGGCAGGTTGAGATGGGTGGGGAGTGTTCAGGGAGAGGTGGGAGGGTTTTGTAGATGGATGAGATGGATGGCATTGTTGGGTAAGCAGGATGGGTGGAATTCGTGAGTGATCGTGAGTGAAGAGGATGGGTGGTAGGGGTCGGTGGGCAAGATAGGTTGTTGGGATGTGTGAAAAGTGAGTTGCCAGTTGTTGTGGTTGTTGCTGATGTTGAAATATTCTCCCCGCACTTGTTGGGGCACGGGCAAACGGACAGCCCGTCAGCTAAAAAGCAGGAACAAGCTTTCCAATTAGAGCGTAGCGGTGACAGCAAACTAGCGAACGAGAAAAAGGCAGCAGAGGCAGGGGAAGGTGCGATGGTTGGTGGTGAGATCGGCTGCCCGATGATCGACCAGGCAGGACGGAGCAGCAGGCGGAAGGAAACAGAAGAGGCTGCAGGGCAAAAAGCCCCTCTAATCTGCCCATCAGAGTCCGAGATGTCTGTGTACTCGGAGTCACGATCTAAGTCCTCATACAGCTCTAGCTCTCCCGAGTCCGTAAGGCAAGATGGAACGCCTACGTGGGAGTCTCCAAGGACCTGGTCTAGAGCTAGGGCGAAGCCGCGTTCGAGTCTGGCGGCGAGGAGCTCACGAGTAGACACATCATCGTCGGACTCAGCAGAGGGTGGCAGAACGAGGGTGAGTGGGCACCGTTGGTAGCCAGGGTGCTGAGACGATTACGTGGTCGGGATGATCTAAGTGGGGTTGGGTGGCTGGAGAAGTGAATATATGAATGTGTTGTGTGGCATTGTTGGGTAAGCTTCGTGTATGGCATTCGTGGGTTAGCAGGGTGGATAGCGGGGATCGGTGGGCTGGGTGGTTGGCCGGGATCAGGTCTGTGGGTTGTGTTGGATGGGATGAGTGGGTAGATGGATAAGTAGGTGGGTGCATATGTGGCTGTCCTGATGACAAGGGAGGAGAGGGACTTACGTGGCCAAATAACTTTTAACTGTTACTTGGATTTTAGTCTATCGCTTAGAACACGTTGAATAACTATTTGGAAACAAGACTCTATACATTAAGGTCATTGTATTGAAATCTACTTAAACTTCGATGTATTTACTTATGGAACTGAAGATGGATCTATGCACTTGATAATACAGTACACCTAATAGTAAGAAAAATGAAAGTAACATTACATGCGGCAAGACGTGAGAATGAGCGAAGCTTCATATCTCCGATCCATCAGCCTAACAAATCAATGTTTTGGTGGGGGTAAGGAGGGGGAGTTAGGGGGGGTTGTGTGAGATTAACCTGACCTCAAGTGGCAGATTACCCTGTATCACGAATTTCTGTCCGGAGCTGTACAGTGTCAGTATTTATAGATATCAATACACGATTTTCAGTTATCTTAAAGGAACAGAGGTTGTCAGTAGGCCATCTTAGCTCCATATTGAAGAAAAACGTGTGTATAAATCGACAAAATTATATCAGCGTGGGAGGCAGACAAGGGTATGATGGGTCTGTACGGTTATGTATTGTATTTACAGGTCAGGGGTGGTGTGTGTGTGTGTGTGTGTGTGTGTGTGAGAGAGAGAGAGAGAGAGAGAGAGAGAGAGAGAGAGAGAGAGAGAAAGGAGGAAGGGTAGAGAACTGTTCAACTGAATGTTGTCTACTGTAATGATGTGTGTGTGTGTGTGTGTGTGTGTGTGTGTGTGTGAGAGAGAGAGAGAGAGAGAGAGAGAGAGAGAGAGAGAGAGAGAGAGAGAAAGGAGGAAGGGTAGAGAACTGTTCAACTGAATGTTGGCTATTGTAATGATGTGTGTGTGTGTGTGTGTGTGTGTGTGTGTGTGTGTGTGTGTGTGTGTGTGTGTGTGTGTGTGTATTTTAAGGGCGATACAAATCATTCGTAATCACTACAGTCCGAGGAGTTCATTTGTATTTAATTCATGTTCCTAAAAGACAATTTTATTCGAGTAAAAAAAAATGCCCATGTGGTGAAAGGATTCAAAGCATCATCATCATCATCATATAATCATCACTATCATCATCATCACTATCATTATCATCATAATCATCATCACTATCATTATCATCGTTATCACTATCTTCTTGCTCCTCATTATCATCACCCTGACCTCTCTTCCGACCTTAGAGAGGTGTTAGGTTACACTACTCAGATGAAGATGATGATGGTGATGATGATGATGATAACGGAAAAGAAAATAATAATAATAATAATAATAATAATAATAACAATAACAACAACAATAATAATAATGAAAAAAAAAACTACCTTCTTCTTGCTCCTCATTATCATCACCCTGACCTCTTTTCCGACCTTAGAAAGGTGTAAGGTTACCCTACTCAGATGAAGATGATGGTGATGATGATAACGAAAAAGAAAATAATAATAATAATAATAATAATAATGAAAAAAATTTATAAACGAGGTTTGGTATAAGGAAAGAAAAGATTTGCAAGTTTTCCTAAGACGCTGTTTCAAGATATACGTTTTCTCTACCCTAATTTTGGCAAGTATTTTCCTAAGTTTATTATTATTATTATTATTATTATTACTGACATCTCTGCTATCTCCAGCAATATCTGTCTGTCAATCCGGGGCCTTAATAACTAGGGAGTCTATAGCCCCCCCAATGTTTTCTGTGTACTAATTTGCCAAAACTTCAACTAAGATTGAGGGTTCTGTAACAATTCATGAACTGATCAAATTTGTACCGTAAAATTTGATACTGTATGTCAGATATTATCATAAATCTTGTTGGCACAACTGTTTGAGACTCATCGTGGTAGCGTTATGATGTTTTCCAATGTTCACGTTGGGTAGAAATGCTGTTCTTGTCATTCGTGACTCGTCAAGCGTTGTTGATAGCTCTCTGTTGCCTTCTGGCCTGTGATTTTCTTTTCCCTCTATTGTGTTTATAAATATGTTTCTGTGTTTTGTTATCGTAACTCTGTTTACAGACTGAGAGACATATTTGAGGAGCACAATGACCCACAACCGGCTAAACCACACAGACTGTCTGAATGTTCATTCTAGGAGACGAGTCTTGATCTGAAGGCAATTCTGAACGAATTTATCGACACGACGGAGAAGAAAAGCCATGTTTGGTCGTGTTTGGCATGTCGAATAAATGTTTGTATTTTGTGCTTATCGTATATTGAAATTATACTTTAAAATCAAGGTTTTTATGATGGAATGCAAATGTGTGTGTGTGTGTGTGTGTGTGTGTGTGTGTGTGTGTGTGTGTGTGGCAAATAAATGTTACGTTGTGGAAGATGAGTAACCTTTAGTACGAAAGAAAGCAACGTTGGACTTAAAAGGCTGGACTTGAAAATAAAAAGGAAGAAATACTTGGAGTGGTTTTGTTGAAAATTCAACCAATTCAATGCGTGTTCGATCGAATACTTTAAATTTGATCCAAACTGATCATAAACTAAATCATATTAGTAATTAGATTTTGATTATTTTATTATTTCCAAAAGAATAAGGGCAGGGCGGTATATTTCAACCTGGATCCTACCGCAGGCATGTAGGAACAGTCTTGATAAGGGTGCAGCATGCTGCAACAAAAATGTAATTTGGCCAAATTATTAAACTTGGTCACAGTCTGAGCTGAAAGTTCTGACTGGCAGAAAGTGAAGTATTTACTTAAACAGCCAACACCATCACAAAACATACATGCCTCATTAAGCATCAACTTTTGGTAGAATCAGACTGGAAAATATCGGATGGTCTGCAAACTTAAGCGTTTCAGTTTAACTTTGTAGTAAGGAGGTATATACATTTTGTCTAGCCCTCCAAAAAATCTGTTGAAAATTATGGGCCTGGACGTTGCCCAGTGAGTTGTTCTTGAAATGCGTGGGTTTGAACGCATCGATTCTCCGGAGCATTCCGGAGAATACCGCAGTCTCCCCGACATCAAGGCGGACCAGGAGCAGTGGAGTCTGCCCTCAGAAATGCCGACACCCCCACTCGGACTCCCCCCACTCGGACTCCCTGGGGTAGCCGCCGCCAGCCACCATCACTCCGGGCAACAGCGGCATACGTCAACCCGGGCCGTGCGCCCTTGTGAAACGCAACCACCGCGCCGCCGCCACCGTAGGAAAAAGACACTACCTTCGCGTGGCGGAATTACCGAGTTAGCTAGGGGTGGAGTCAGAAACTGTACTCCAGACAGCACCCCTAAGGTAGAGACGATCTATGGTCGCTCTAACAGTCGTAAGGTAGAGACGATCGGCGGTCGCTCCCCCCACAACAAGGTAGAGACGATCAGTGGTCGCTCCCATAAAGAAAAGACAGAGACGATCTATGGTCGCTCACAACAAAATCAGGTAGAGACGATCAGTGGTCGCTCCCTGAAACCTAAGGTAGAGACGATCGGCGGTCGCTCCCTCAGCACACTGGTAGAGACGATCAATGGTCGCTCCCATAAAGAAAAGACAGAGACGATCTATGGTCGCTCACAACAAAATCAGGTAGAGACGATCGGCGGTCGCTCCCTGACAGCTAAGGTAGAGACGATCAGCGGTCGCTCCCTCAGCACACGGGTAGAGACGATCAATAGTCGCTCCCCTATAAAAAAGACAGAGACGATCTATGGTCGCTCACAACAAAATCAGGTAGAGACGATCAGTGGTCGCTCCCTGCAAGCTAAGGTAGAGACGATCAACGGTCGCTCCCTCAGCACCCCGGTAGAGACGATCGACGGTCGCTCCCAGGGTATAGTGAGGAGGAAAGACCTCCCTGTCTCCCCCGGCCTCTGTTCCCTGCGCGAGGCCCTTGAGAAGATCCACCTGTCGGGCCCCCGTGACAGCCGCTGCCGCAGTCCTTCCCTGCCGGCGCCCCTGTCCATAGGAGACCGCAGTCCGTCGCCTCTTCCGGCCCGCCCCAGGACACCCGGGCGAGACCTCACCACGCCCCCGCGACGCCGGGACCTGACCCAGAGGTTCCTAGCCCTCTTCGGCCCCAGTCCGGAGCCCAGTCCGGAAGCCCCCGGACGTGAGAGGACGCCCTAGTGAGTCGCCCCGTGCCCTCCCGGCTCGCTCTACCCTGGCGACACCCTCAGCCGACCGGATCATCGCCGAGGTAACTGTGTTTCTCTCTACCAGAGATACGAGGATCCGCAATTGTGAAGTAGGTTAAGTGTGACTCCTTTTTTCTTAGAATAAGACTAGTGCAGTGATTTCATGTAATTTCCATTGGGGTAACCCAGGACATAATACTACATTAACGGGTGAGAATAGGGGTAGAGACCCCAAGTGAAGATACGTGCGAGTATCATCCCGAGTTTACTAAGGACTTCTCTCTAGAGCCCAAGGAAAGGATAAGACATCATTAGAGTGCTATTGGTTAAACTCTGAGTAATACAGTGGAATAGAATTTACGAGTGTTCCGACTTTGTTACGCGTTGGGAAGTGCGAGCCTACATAACCTACCAGAGAGATGTGTAGTATATAAGTTGTGCTGACGAAATCTAGTGTTGCCAAACTACGAGGACCAGCAGTGATAACTGTACTCCCTTGTTCCGCTGCACGCTACCCCTGAAAACCCTCCCCACTCCTCACCCACGCTCTTGAAGTCCGAATAAGAACCAGAGTTAATTATCAAAGAATTCTTGCCAATAGAAAACACCTAAACTCCTTGTTAATATCGGGCCTCATTAAGTATTACCATAACTTCTCCCTCGCCGTTCTAAGTCACTCTCTGTGTCTCCCTACCCCCCCCTTCCTGGTAGATCACAAACCCCCTCTCTCCCCTCTCCGCTCCCGCGCTCCCGCACGGTGTACTGTACTAAGATTTGTTGTATTGTCATTAATATCTAGGAAGCTAGTATCCTGCGAGATACACAATATTTTAAATAAGGTTTTGTATTGCTCTATATTGTGATGTAATGTCTGCTGAAATGTCTTGTGTCTAACTGAAATAATATTCGTGTATGGTGTTGCCGAAAGTTTTTATGTCCTGCCTCTCTTCATTGCACTAGCTCCGGTCTCGAAAGAGGACCCCGCTCAGTGTTGAGTCGATTTGGAACGAGAGGTCGAGCCAAATTCTACTCAGCATTACACTGGTGGCCAGCGGTGGTTCTAGATCCGAGCGTAGAAGAGAGGTAAATAGGAAATATTTGGAAAAATGGCAACTAAACCGCACGTCCAGTTATCCAAGTTTGACCCTGACCAATATGACATACAAACATATCTTGCAATAGTTAAACCCTTATTGGATATTGGCTTCGATAATGACCAACAAAAAATTGCAGTCACACTTCCACTACTGGGTAAAGCCGCAGCTAACATTGCGCCAAAAATTGTCCCAGAACTCACCTGGCAGAACTTTACCAAGTTCGCAGTCCAAGCCATCACCCCATCATTAGGGAAAGTGGTGGCTCTATCCAAGTTGGATAGCTTTACTTATAACGGGGATTTAGATAATACCTGTTGCAGGCAAGAAGCCTGATTACTGCTGCCTACCGGAATCAGACGAAGAAACCCGCGACCAGCACACCTTCAATACTCTGCTCCGAGTACTCCCAAGTGTTGTGAAGCGACACTTTACTATCCACGATCCGACAGGAGACATGGATAGGGATATACAGCTGATACGACGCCTCCTGACCGCCTGCCCTCCTCCACAACAAATCAATGTTGTCAAGAAATTCCCCACTCGGCCCCCGGCTCCCCCAGCCGCACCACGTCCGCCCCTGCCCCACACCAGCCTGACCCCGACGCCCTAGCCCACCCAGGGCGTACCCCTCTCGTCGGCGCCCCGCTTCTGAGAAAACCCAAACTTAATTCTCATCAACCCGTGGGAATTCACAGCCTGCAACTCCCGTTGCCCCCTTCATGACGTACGGGACCAGCTGAAAGCTGCTACGCGCAAAAGCACAACCCGGGTCTGCGTAAGGTCTCCGCCCTAGAAGGCTGCGAGGCCCCAGGGAACGAGCTGGCGCCAGCGAGCGATCCCCCACCAGGAGACTTAGAGCAGGAACAGGAACACGAGAGCCCTAACCAGCTGGATTTTAGGCCCGCCCCCGCACCAACCCACGGTGGCGGGGGCCATCACCTAAGTATCGCCCCCAGTGTACCACAAAATGAAAATCAACGGCGTGAAGGCCAGACTACTAGTCGATACGGGAGCAGCCAGATCCTGTCTTTACAGCCATTATTTCTCCCGCTACAAATCGCGGTTTGGCCCGCTCCGCCCCACTACCACCCACCTTATAGATGCGGGGGATGGTCCCCTGCCCATCCGTGGGGAAACTCGGGCCCTACGGGTCGACACCCACCAACCAGTATCTACCCAACACCCCTTCATCATTTTTGATTCCTCCTGCCAGAGCTATGACGGCTATTTAGGGCTGGACTTACTTCAAAAACTCGGAGCCACTATCGACTGTCGCAACCGACAACTCCAGTTCCACCCCCTACCCTGCTCCACCCCAGCCGTTTGTACCTGCACGCCGCAACCCCGGCCGGAGGACACACAAAAAAAAAAACCCTCGCACTCCTTCTTTTCCCCTTCTTCGCCTCCCCCCTGCCCCCGCGCAACCCCACCCCACTCTTGCCCCCTCCTTCCCTGCCACCGTTTCCGCCGCCGTTACCATCCCCTCACACCACGAGGCCTGGGTGCCCCTGAACAGGCCCTCAGGCCCATCCGTTTTGTTCTCCCCCCTCCTCCCTGCCGGACCCCTCTCCGCCTGCCTCGTTTCCCCTACCTTTCTCCCCCCCCACCGCGCTGCCATTCGCATCGCCAATCTCGCACCATCCCCTCTCACCCTTCCCAAAGGGCTTATCATCGGAGAGATGGAAGAAGCCGAGCCCTGCGTCCCTTCCCCCCCCAATGCCCCGCCCCCCTTCCCCCCATCCCTGACCATCTCTCCGACCAACAGTCAGACGCCTTACGCCGCCTCCTCCTGGAGTTCCAGGATTTGTTTGCGGCAGGGCCCGCAGATATAGGACACACTACATACCTGTCTCACGAGATCCATACGACAGGCCCCCCGGTACGACAGCCTTCCCGATGGAAGAACCCCCGACAGAGAGAAGAGGAAGACCGCCAAGTGCGCGAAATGGAAGAGGCGGGCGTTATTTCCCCCTCCACCAGCCCGTGGTCCTCCCCCGTCGTTCTAGTAAAAAAAAAAGACGGCACGATGCGGTTTTGCATCGATTACCGCCGCGTGAACGACGTCACAATTAAGGATGCCACTCCCCTTCCCCGCATCGACGATTCCCTAGACTCCCTATACGGGGCGTCTTGGTTTTCTACCCTTGACCTCCAGTCTGGATATTGGCAGGTCCCAGTCCACCCAGATCATCGAGGCAAAACGGCCTTCTCTACCAGTAATGGCCGCCATTATGAGTTCAATGTCCTGCCATTCGGCCTCTGCAATGCCCCAGCCACGTTTTCCAGGCTGATGGAATCTGTTTTAAGCGGCCTCACTTGGGAGATCTGTTTGGCCTATCTTGATGATGTCATCGTTTTTAGCCAGACTTGGGCCGATCATTTGCAGCGCCTCCGCCGAGTTTTCACCCGAATTCGCCAGGCAGGCCTCAAGTTACATCCAGCCAAATGTGTCTTGGCCGCAAAAACCGTCGCGTTTCTAGGCCATACCATTTCCCAAGCAGGAATCTCCCCAGACCCCGATAAGCTGCACGCCATAGCGGACATACCACCTCCGCAAGATGTTCACGGCATTCGTGCCTTTTTGGGGCTCGCATCCTACTACCGCCGCTTCGTGAAGGGGTTTGCACAAATTGCTAAACCTCTTCACGATCTGACGAGGAAAGGAGAACCTTTCCTCTGGACAGAGGACCGACGAACCGCTTTCCAACAGCTGAAAGACAAACTTATCTCGGCCCCCATCGTGGCCTTTCCCGACTATGCCCTCCCTTTTCGCCTCTACACGGACGTCTCCCTGGACGCCATTGGCGCTGTTCTAGCCCAGGTACAGGCCGGTCGGGGAACACATTATTGCTTGTGCCAGCCGCACACTGAACCCGGCAGAGAAAAATTATGCCGCCGACCAAGCGAGAATGCCTCGGCATAATCTGGTCCCTCCAATATTTTAGAGCTTATCTTTCTGGGACCCAAGTCACTATAATAACCGACCACCAATCACTCCAGTGGCTGCGACAATCGGATTCCCAGAACGCCCAAACCGTCCGATGGCGTGACACCCTAGAGGAATTTCAATATGAAATCTCATACAGACCCGGGAAGCTCCACACTAACGCAGATGCCCTCTCCCGCCTTCCCATCCGCGCCGTCCAACCAGATCAGGACCTGCTAGAACTCTGGCACCACAAAGAACGCCCCCCCTGGATCCCAGCCTACCTGTTTCCCAAATTGTGCCGACAGGGCGACCACCTCTTGACCCCGTCCGGACACATCCTCTTGGCCCCCGATGTGGCACGTGACACCCTGCGCCAGTTACACGCCCACAACGGCATCCATTTGGGCACCAAAAAATTGTTACAGGTATTTAATGACATCTACTGGGCCCCGAACCCCTCCACCCTCGCCAAGGAAATTATTCAAGCTTGCCGTGCCTGTGCGCTTGGGAAAGACATTACACGGACCGCCGGGCCTTCTGGCCATATCACTGCCCACAAACCCTGGCAGCTCCTAGCAGTCGACGTGGTAGGACCTCTCCCTCCTAAATCAGGATATAAGTACGTGATCACGTTTGTTGACACATACTCCAAGTTCATAATAGCCTGCCCCGCTAAAGAACATCACACCATCACTTGCAACCGCTCACCTCTGCCCCGGCGACAGACCCGCTACACTCGCTAAAAAGGCGGGTATACCACCTACAGCGAAACTTAGACCTTGGACCCGACACGGCCGCCAACCCCAACAAGCAGGGTGACACAGTAGTCATTGCCCAACTCCCCACCCCCCCACAAACTTGCCCCCCGTTTCACGGGCCCCCACACCATCACCAAAATCCCCAACCCTTACCAGGTGGTCGTGGACTACCACGGCACTCCCCGTACCCTCCAAAACCGACACGTACGCCCTTTCCGAACACCCATTCCCCCCGCCACGACCCCGCCCCCCCAACCCCCCACGGCTCCCGCTCCACCCTCTACCACCACATTTGAGTGTTATCTTTCCTCCTCCCCTTCCCCCTCTCCCCCCCCTACCACCTCCACCTCTCCCGCCCCAGGCACCTCACCTGACGTCTCCCCCGCCACCCCCCCCTCCCCCTCGCCCCACCCACCCGTGGCCTGCCCCTCAGCCCGCGCCCCCCCATCTCCGGCTCCTGCCGCCACCCCCGTCCCCCAGCCCATCACCACCCCCTCCACCCCCACCACCACCCCTTCACCACAACCCTCTTCCACTCCCATCCCCCTGCCCACCACCCAGACGCCCACTCCACCAATACCACATCCTACCACACCCACGGTACAAGAGACAACACGCCCACACCTAACGCCCCCCTCTCCCTCCACCCCGGCCCGCACCACCACCACCACCACCACCCCTTCACGAACACCCCCTTCTCTCCCCTCCCCCCCTACCCTGCCCACCACCCGTACGCCCACTCCACCAATACCACGTGCTACCACACCCGCGGCACGAAAGACAACCTGCCCGCCCCCAACACCCCCATCCCCCCCCACCCCTACCCTCACCACCACCACTACCCGCTCGGGCCGCCTCTCACGCCCACCCGCCCGATATTCCCACACCCCTACACCCCCCACTTCCCCGCGACTTCACACTGTCCAGCTACATCGGGCCTAAATCCCTCCTATCTGTACTCCCCAGAGACTTAACGCCGCATTACTACCACACAAAACCCAGCCTTCGCCCACTCTGTCCGGCATTCCACCTCCAACCACACCAAACATGAAGATTAAGCGAGCTGTATGGGCCCCTTCCTTTGCCAGGAACTGCCGGCTTCGCGGACCCCACCACCTGTTAAGTATCCTCAAGCACACCACCACCCCCTCCGCCCTTTTCCTCACCTATGACCAAACGCAAGAGGAGGATTATTATACTGCCGCCTGGCAGCACACACTCCGCCACCTCCAGCCCATCTCCACCACCTCCAACACTCTAGCGTTCCACCTCCAGCCACAGGGACGTGACTTTTTTCAAGAACACGGTGGTGAAATGCATGGGTTTGAACGAATCGATTCTCCGGAGCATTCCGGAGAATACCGCAGTCTCCCCGACATCAAGGCGGACCAGGAGCAGTGGAGTCTGCCCTCAGAAATGCCGACACCCCCACTCGGACTCCCCGGGGTAGCCGCCGCCAGCCACCATCACTCCGGGCAACAGTGGCATACGTCAGCCCGGGCCGTGCGCCCTTGTGAAACGCAACCACCGCGCCGCCGCCACCGTAGGAAAAAGACACTACCTTCGCGTGGCGGAATTACCGAGTTAGCTAGGGGTGGAGTCAGAAACTGTACTCCAGACAGCACCCCTAAGGTAGAGACGATCTATGGTCGCTCTAACAGTGGTAAGGTAGAGACGATCGGCGGTCGCTCCCCCCACAACAAGGTAGAGACGATCAGTGGTCGCTCCCATAAAGAAAAGACAGAGACGATCTATGGTCGCTCACAACAAAATCAGGTAGAGATGATCAGTGGTCGCTCCCTGAAACCTAAGGTAGAGACGATCGGCGGTCGCTCCCTCAGCACACTGGTAGAGACGATCAATGGTCGCTCCCATAAAGAAAAGACAGAGACGATCTATGGTCGCTCACAACAAAATCAGGTAGAGATGATCGGCGGTCGCTCCCTGACAGCTAATGTAGAGACGATCAGCGGTCGCTCCCTCAGCACACGGGTAGAGACGATCAATAGTCGCTCCCCTATAAAAAAGACAGAGACGATCTATGGTCGCTCACAACAAAATCAGGTAGAGACGATCAGTGGTCGCTCCCTGCAAGCTAAGGTAGAGACGATCAACGGTCGCTCCCTCAGCACCCCGGTGGAGACGATCGACGGTCGCTCCCAGGGTATAGTGAGGAGGAAAGACCTCCCTGTCTCCCCCGGCCTCTGTTCCCTGCGCGAGGCCCTTGAGAAGATCCACCTGTCGGGCCCCCGTGACAGCCGCTGCCGCAGTCCTTCCCTGCCGGCGCCCCTGTCCATAGGAGACCGCAGTCCGTCGCCTCTTCCGGCCCGCCCCAGGACACCCGGGCGAGACCTCACCACGCCCCCGCGACCGCGGGACCTGACCCAGAGGTTCCTAGCCCTCTTCGGCCCCAGTCCGGAGCCCAGTCCGGAAGCCCCGGACGTGAGAGGACGCCCTAGTGAGTCGCCCCGTGCCCTCCCGGCTCGCTCTACCCTGGCGACACCCTCAGCCGACCGGATCATCGCCGAGGTAACTGTGTTTCTCTCTACCAGAGATACGAGGATCCGCAATTGTGAAGTAGGTTAAGTGTGACTCCTTTTTTTCTTAGAATAAGACTAGTGCAGTGATTTCATGTAATTTCCATTGGGGTAACCCAGGACATAATACTACATTAACGGGTGAGAATAAGGGTAGAGACCCCAAGTGAAGATACGTGCGAGTATCATCCCGAGTTTACTAAGGACTTCTCTCTAGAGCCCAAGGAAAGGATAAGACATCATTAGAGTGCTATTGGTTAAACTCTGAGTAATACAGTGGAATAGAATTTACGAGTGTTCCGACTTTGTTACGCGTTGGGAAGTGCGAGCCTACATAACCTACCAGAGAGATGTGTAGTATGTAAGTTGTGCTGACGGAAATCTAGTGTTGCCAAACTACGAGGACCGCGAGTGATAACTGTACTCCCTTGTTCCGCACGCTACCCCTGAAAACCCTCCCCACTCCTCACCCACGCTCTTGAAGTCCGAATAAGAACCAGAGTTAATTATCAAAGAATTCTTGCCAATAGAAAACACCTAAACTCCCTTGTTAATATCGGGCCTCATTAAGTATTACCATAACTTCTCCCTCGCCGTTCTAAGTCACTCTCTGTGTCTCCCTACCCTCCCCCCTTCCTGGTAGATCACAAACCCCCCCCCCCTCTCCCCTCCCGCGCTCCGCGCGCACGGGTATTTACTGTACTAAGATTTGTTGTATTGTCATTAATATCTAGGAAGCTAGTATCCTGCGAGATACACAATATTTTAAATAAGGTTTTGTATTGCTCTATATTGTGATGTAATGTCTGCTGAAATGTCTTGTGTCTAACTGAAATAATATACGTGTATGGTGTTGCCGAAAGTTTTTATGTCCTGCCTCTCTTCATTGCACTAGCTGCGGTCTCGAAAGAGGACCCCGCTCAGTGTTGAGTTGATTTGGAACGAGAGGTCGAGCCAAATTCTACTCAGCATTACAGTTCTTCCTAGAGGCAGCTTTTCAGTGTAGAACAACACATGGCAGCACAGGCATTGTAAATAAACACTGGCCTCTTAAGTTCACTGTCTTTATTTTCCGAATAATTACACTTAATGCTTGCCAACTACACTTAACTGTTTTCACAACTACCGGAGATATTCAGTCTTCACTAACTGCAAGTACACTTAATGCTCGCAACTTCACTGTTTTCACAAGCACCAGAGATACACAATCTTCACTAACTGCAATTACGCTTAATGCTTGCCAACTACACATCACTGTTTTCACAAGTACCGGAGATAGACAGTCTTCACTGCACTGAACTGAAACTAAAATACACTCAAATTAAACTGAAAGCTGACTGAAACTAGTCTCCTCCCCATCCTTACATAAGCTTCCCTATATTCTAGCCTGATCTACTACTTCTCGTGCATTCCGAAGGGAGCAGCAGTTACAACAGTTACCAACTTGGAGACATCCAATATATCCCAGGATTTCTTATACTATTATTTAGCATTCCAACTGAGATAAAATTATGTAATTTAACGAACAATTTCATAAATAAAACATTATAGGGAAAAAGAGCATGAAAATTAATACAACTCGCAAAATAACTCCACTCACAATACTAGGCTAACTGGCAACTCTGACACGTAACAGAAAAGAATTCGAGAATCATTGAGAATACTCAAGCGCTACCTACCTAGTAAATCTTGCTTCTCAACAATATATATATATATATATATATATATATATATATATATATATATATATAATTATATATATTATATATATATATATATATATATATCTATATATATACTATATATACATATATATACATACATATATATACATATATATATATATATATATATATACATACATACAGTAATCACTCCAATATCCGACGTCATAGAGCCATAGGTAGGTCCGGTTATTAGTTTTGTCCGGATATTGGGCCCCAGCTTATGGACTTGTACTTATGGACCCTAACTCAGAGAAACACCTATACAACTCCCTCTGGACATGCATAGCACCTATTTAAGACCCAAATCACACCAATAAGGCACATAAATGACTGAAATAAATGCAAAAGAAACACAAAATGAGGGTTTAGAAGTATGTTCATACATTAATAAACATTCTGGTACTTATGGACCCTAACCTAGCCTAACTCAGCAAAACACATTCCTACTGCACATGCATAGCTACTAACACACTATTCACACCAATAAAGGACATTAAAGAGTGAAATGAGGTAAGTATAGTATGGAAAAAAGTACAGTATGAAACATTCTGGCTACTTACAGCAAGTCCCTGGCCACCTCGATGAATAACCGCCTCCTCTCGGACTCTGACAGTAAGAACGATTTCCTGAAGCACTTGCAGTACACTGTTCCTGAAGTCTTGCACTGAACTTAGTCAATAACACACAGAAGTCCGTTCTCTTCACAGTGTGCACTTTTGTCTAAATAATGCTCCATTGTAACTTACTAAGTGTTGCACTTTAACTTTTCCCATTCTTATAATTTTCCAAAGCCAAAACAAACAAGTCTATTTACGTTAAATTTTGTTTCTATTGAGTCTTTTCTCTCACAACTTTAAATCCATAACACAATGCACTGTTTTTTTCACTGCACAACACTCAAAATTCCCGTGTGGTCTAGTGGAGAAGTTCTTGCTGTTTATTCACTGTCAGAGTCCGAGAGTATCACTGGCAGGCGACCTAGGGGTGCATCGCTGGGTCGTGGTGATGGCGTACCCACTGCAGACGACTCTGAAGACAGCCGCAAACTCACGTCGAGCGGTGACTCCACCATGGCTGATGTGCTGGGTTGTGGCTCGGAGCATGAGGGCCTGTCTTGGGGAGGCAACGGAGTGGAGCCAGGGCTGGGCACAGCGGGGGTCACGGGCCTGAAAAAACTGTCAATGGTTGATTGACGCAATGACCGACGATTCTGACGATTGATGATGCGCTGCCTGAAAGCACGCACTTCCTCCACGAGTCCCAAGGGCCCCATCTCCATGTCGCAGTCCGGGTGTTCCAGGTAGTCTAGGACGAACTCTAGATGTTCCCGGAGTGCGCTCAGCTTGGGGATGGCTGGAGTAGTGTCCTGCTGAGAGGAGTCCGCATCATCATCGCCTTCAGCATCGGAATCTTCAAGTTCGGTACTGACACCTGCAACCGAAGACGCAATCTCGATATCAGACAACATCTGATACCCAGGATCGCCCTCGTCATCATCCAACCACTCACGAACATCGTCCACATTTACATAGTCGCCGTGCGTACGTAGCCGTGCATGGAAGTCATCCACGTCAAAGCCTAGAAAATCGTACTCCACATCCATTCCGAGAAGCAGACGAGACCAACCATTTTCCAGAGTCTTCACAGGGACTTCCTTCCATGCACTAGCCCAGTTGCACAGCGCAGACTTGATGTTGTAGCGGCGAAGGTTTTCCAAAGTCCGCTTGCCTCGTGTGTCCCGTCCCTCCCTGTGCTCGTCCTCGTCCTCGAGAACAACCATCACCTCGTCCAGGAAATTCCGACGGTATAGGCGCTTTGTTGCCACGATCACTCCTTGGTCCATTGGTTGGATGAGAGCAGTCGTATTAGGTGGCAGAAACATGCACCTAATACAGCCATTTTCAGCAACCAAGTCTTTGTCGCATGGGTGGGCAGGTGCATTGTTGAGTAGAAGGAGGGCCTTTACCTGGTCACGCGGGATTCCTAGTGTCTTCGTCTGGTAATGGATGACCTCCTTGACGAAGTGACGGTGAAACCAGTCTTTGAAGATCACAGCTGTGAACCATCACTTCAAAGAATGGTACCAGACGACAGGAAGGACATCCATCACACCACGAAGGCACCGAGGCTGCTTTGCGCGGCGAACAACAACGGGCTTAAGCCGGTGCATGCCGTTACCACTGGCACAACACAAAGCAGATATCCATTCCTTGGAAAGCTTGCAGCCAGGTACACGCTTCTCTGTCTCCTCGGCTAGAGTGTTCATTGGCAGCGAGTGATAGAATAGGCCAGTTTCGTCAGCGTTGTAGACTTGACCAAGAGTTAGGCCCTCCCTGTCGATCAAGCCCTTCACCTTGTGCCGAAACTCGTCAACTCCATCCTCATTAGCGTCCAATGCTTCGCCATGTGCTTTACGGTTGGTAAGGCCATGTCGCAACTTGAACACGAAGAGCCAACCCTCGGATGCCTTGAAGTTTAGGGCATCGTGAAGCCTGGCGAACTTCTCAGCAGCAGCCTTCAGCTCCGTTCCAAGTACCATCACACCAGCAGCACGTTGTTGTTGATACCAAATCAACATGGATCAGTCAATTTCTGCAAACTTGGGCGTAAACATAACCTTCCTTTCCATGTTGCGTTTGCTTCTCGACGAGAAGTCAGCCGTGTACTGCATGAATTTGTCTCGAGACCTCTTGATATCGAACAAAGTAGACTGGGCCAGGTTAAACTCGCGGAGAATGCGAGAAGAAGACCACCCCGCATCTACTTTCTCCAATATCTCCCTCTTCTTCTCCAGAGTCAACACCACTCTCTTCCTTTTCTCAGGAGGCGGGGCCATCATCACACACACTAAGAGGAGGCCCGAGAGCAGCAGGAGGCCCTGCAGCAGTTAGGGCACCACCACAAAAGCGATCACGTGGGCAGCCATTACGACGACCGTGCACTTGTGGCGAGAGACAGGCGGAAAGTGGGGAGGATGCAGGGGCGCTCTATCAGACATCGGAGGAATGACGCGCCAAAACAATGCTCTCCTGCGGCACGCGCGGTAAGTTCAAATTACGGACTGGAAAATATCGTTTTTTTTTTTTTTTTTTTTTCATTTTTTTGGGTTTTCGGACCATTTTGGGAATGTTGGATCCCAGGACGATTATGTCCAGGTAGTGGGGATGTTCAGTTATTGGGTGTCCGGATATTAGAGTGATTACTGTATATATATATATATATATATATATATATATCAGGAAACAACCTATCGTTTACTGTAATCGACAGGAAAATAATTACTGCAGCACTCTGAATGAGGAATGTGTAGCCTATGAATAACATATAACACTTACATGTTTATAAGCAAATTTATGCTTAATGCCAAATCATGATGGTTCATTGCCAAAAAGTTTTTTCATTACCAACATTGCCATTTTTTTTTTCCGACTCTGGGCATAGGCTTCACAGCCTGCACTCAAGGCTCAATAGTCCTCCCTACATGCCATGCACCTCTACATGTCACCACTTCGGCGTTAACACCCACTGTCCATATTGAATACATGCTACGGCTGTCTCATACAGGACTGATGTATTGGTATTAACGGGGGTATTTTTGCATGTCGGCGGGTCGTCTGGTAGATCGGTAAAGTCTGCTTTTATGAAATTCAAATCCTTAAACTGTTCCCTGCCCCAGTGGGGATTTGAATCCGGGTCCGATAGGACTGCAGGCCACCTCTCTACCGATTGAGCCACCGCCTCCCCCAATTTGGTTTTGGCAATCCTACTGACGGCCCACCAGCGACACGCACCAAACTGGGACTTACCCGGATTGCATCTAACACGAACACAAAAGTATCGAGCAGTGATTGGAATACCTCAGTAATGTGGCGTTGTTATTATTTAACTATTTTAGATAAAAAAATTAAAAGTTACTGGTCACTGGAAAAAACAGCTTTGCTACATAGCTTTACTTAAAGTAAGATCCCAACACTGCTGATATTAATGCACACTTTGAAATAATCAGTCCTGTTTCAAATTCTTAACCCCTTAACCATGGGTGTCATTCCAGACATTGCAAAAACTGGACCAAACCACGGGTGTCATTCTGGAACGTTTGTGAATATTTTGAATACCGCGCGTTTTTTCCGCGTGCCAATTGTTTCAAGGGAGAGTAGCTATTAAGTTCTTTCACTCCAGCCGACCCCCACCTCCCTCCTCCCCCCCCGAGCCCCCACCTCCCACCCCCTGGGCCCCCCACCCCACCCCTGACCAAACACGCAAAAGTATCTGTCCAGCTTTGTGAGTGACAACAGCACTGATGTGGCAGTGAAGTGCGGGCAATTACAGTGCCTTTTACCTGCCTCAGTGAACACAGAGTGGGTGTTTATCATATGTGCAATGTTGATATATGTTTATAGTATTATTATCAGAATGAGGTTGGCATTTGGTAATGGTGTGTGAGCAAAAAATAGTGATTTTAGATCGCTCACTTCTAATGGCACTGCCCATTCAGTGATAGTCAACGAAATCATGAAAGCTACATCATTGCAAAGCCGAAGGTTAGTATTTTCTAATGGTACCTTATTTTTCGCTCTAGATTTATTCTGTGCAGAGTTGTAAAGGTTTAAAGTTTGTTTACATTTTGGCTGGAACCCCCGCGGGGGGGGCCAGTCGGGTCAAAACAATGCCTGTGGTTAAAGGGTTAAACCCCTCTTAGACATAGGGTTCGACTTGGACAGAGAAAAGATAGCAGTCACATTACCTAACCTGGGTAAAATAATCACCAGTGTCACTCCGAAAATCGTCTCAAGACTAAAATGGGATCAATTCAAACGAATTGTAAAACAGGCAGAGACGCCATCTCTGGGCACAGTTGTAGCCTTATCACAACTAGACGCCCTCACATACGACGGAAGCCTCGATGACACCTTCATCCAGGCTGGGCGGCTCGTCACCGCTGCGTACCCGGGCACAGCCGCAAAAACCCGGGAACAACTCATATTCCACAAACTCCTCAGGATCCTTCCCGGTTTCATTAAAGACCACTTCATAATACATGAACCGACGGGAGACCTGGATAAAGAAATCAACTTAATAAGACGCCTTCTAGCCGTCCACTCCTCCCCCAAATGCATCGGTGACATCAAGCAATTCCCCATGGATCTCATCGCCGTATATCCGTGGGAATTTTCTCCTTGCTGCCCTGAGTGCCCAATCCACGACATTTGTGAACAGCTAAATGCTGCCCGGCGCAGCAAAACAACACAAGAGCGCCTATAAGCCTCCCCACCATACACCGATTGCCCCAAGCCTCAAAGAAGGAAAGTGAGACGAGGAAGGCACAGAAGGCACTCCCCCACTGCCCCTGCATCCCACCGTAATGACAGGGGCCACCTCACATCTCCCCCAGTCTACGACAGGGGGAAACGTCATCTTTCCTTTTCCTCTCCTCTCACTATCTCTTCTATTTTGCCCTCCCCTATTCCTACCCCTATTCCTAACCTTCCCACATCACACACCAGTTTCTCCACTATTACCGCCTCCCCCCTTCTGATTCCTCCCCAACACAAAGCCTGCCTCCCCCTTCACAGGCCTCCTAGAACCCTTACCTCATCTTCCCCTAACCTACTTCCCAAAACCGCCACATCCACCTCCACGACATACCACCTCCAGTCATGGGGTCGTGACTTTTCTACCACGGAGGGTGGTAAAATGCCCGCCGCCGGACCCCCCACCCCACACCCCACCACTGGGCCGCTACCACACCACCACCCCAGGAGGACACAACAGTGGGGTTAATGACCCAGGTCAAGAGGGTCACTGGGACACTACTGTCCTGAATCCCTTTTCCCCGCAACTACCGCAACACCAGGTGTCTGGAAAAAGCCAACGACCTTGCGGGCGGGACAACCATCGCCAGAATTGGGGTGGGACTGAACAAGATTCAGTCCCAGGTAACACCGTGTTGACGGCTATTGTTACACCCTCAAGGGCAGGAGGCCCAAGGCTACGGCCTAAAGAGTGTACCAGGGTAGAGAGACCCTCGGCTATGGCCTTAGTACACCCTGGAGAGAGAGTTGCCCCTGTGCATCCCTCTCCTGCTGTTCTATCCTACGGGAGCAACACTGTGCCGACGGCCACTGTACATGGCGGGGAAGGAGCGGCCACTGTACGCCCTTCAGTTGCTTCTCAACGGGAAGATCAGCTCCCGGCTACGGCCAAAGTAGTACCAGGGTAGAGAGGCCCTTGGCTATAGTACGTGCAGCTTTTCTCTACTACGGGAGCAACACCGCGCTGATGGCCACTGTACGTGGCAGGGAAGGAGCGGCCACTGTATACCCTTCAGTTGCTCCTTGTAAGACGGGTAGGTTAACAGCCACGGCCGAAGCATGTACCAGGGTAGAGAGGCCCTTGGCTATAGTACGTGCAGCTTTTCCCTACTATGGGAACAACACCGCGCCGACGGCCACTGTACGTGGCGGGGAAGGAGCGGCCACTGTACGCCCTTCAGTTGCTCCTTGTACGACGGGTAAGCTCACGGCCACAGTCGCGGTACGTACCAGGGTAAGGCAATCTGAGGCTCCGGCCTTAGTACGTACCGGAGAGGACACGGACTTCGTGAATCCTTCTCCTGCCTCTTCCCCCTGTGGGAGCCCTTCGTCACATCCAGGAGTGTTGCCCCGGAGGTGTCGCCAGAGTGGTGGCAAGGCCCGATACCGGACCTACCTCCTATGCCTGGGAGATCTCTGTTCCTGCCAGACACCCGACGGAGACGGTGCCGCAGCCCAGCCCTGTCGGCGCCTCTCCCCATAGGCGCCCGCAGTCCCAGGACCCCCAGGCCCGACCAACAGGCTCCCGACAAGGGCAACCCAGGCTCCCTCACCCCACGGAGCCAGAGACGACAGGCCCGACTCCTCCAGCTGTTCGGCCCCAGTCCCGAGGGCCACCTCTCAGGTCGAGGTCCCTAGACAGGAGGGCCTCCCTGCACCCCACCAACGAGGCTCCAATTCGAGGGCCACCTCTAAGGTCGAGGCCCCCAGACCGGAAGGCCTCCCTGCACCTCACCGACGAGCAGGACCCGGGCAGTGACTCCCCTGCAGGTAGTTCATTGCCCTTTGTAGGCCGGGTCCCCCTAGGGTTCTCCCCTCACGCCCATGCTATGGAGTGAACATTACCCAGGAGATACAAGTAAATAGTGACGCCCCTTGTGCCAAGAACAAACCAGGGGAAACAACAGTGAACAGTGACCGAGTAAAGACCAGTGTAAAACCAGTGACAGTTACTATTCGTCTAACAGAACTCAGTACCCGGCAGAACAAAGAATGAACATTAGAGTAATTGTATGAGTCCCCAAGTAAAAGAACTTTCCGTGACTGTGAATGGAGACTAGGGTGCGCGGGTAAATCAAAAGCCTGTGTGTAAGTGCCGCCGCGACTAAGTGACTGCGTCAAGTGTCGCGATCCGCACCCTGTCTTATTTATAGTAGTATTTCCCCTACGGACTCTTAATCTTGTTTATTCCCCTTGTTTTCAACTAAATATATATTCTGCCTAAAAGTGAAATACGGGTATCAACATATATAGTTCAGGACATTAATGTATATGCATTATATTGTGTATTAAATGTGACTGTACCTTGTGGTGTCGAAGGCTAACTCTGTGTCCCTGTCTCCTGTATCTCAAATATCACTCTGTGTTATATTGTAACGGTGTAGAATTAAGGCAATAGGTGTGTTAAGGTATACTGCCTGGTTTTTATGTCCTGTTCCTTTGTGGGTGCTTTACTTCCGGTCCGGAAAGAGGACCCCGCTCAGTCGCTAGTGTTTATAGGACGAGAAGTCGACCTAAAAGCACTCAGTATAACAATGAACATATGACATAATATTTGTAGGTGTTCTGTATACCTTAGTCTTCAAAACATTTTGGTCCCTGATAACTTTTACATCCAAAAATGACAATTCATTATCCTTTTCCATCTCATGAGTAAACTTAATCGATGGAACTAACGAATTTAATTGCAGGGAAATATCGGAGAAAGTAGATGCGGGGTGGTCTTCCCGCATCCTCCACGAGTTCAACCTGGCCCGATCTACTTTGTTCGATATCAAGAGATCCCGAGACAAACTAATGCAGTACACGGCTGACTTCTCGTCAAGAAGCAAACGCAACATGGAGAGGAAGGTGATGTTTACTCCCAAGTTTGCTGAAGTCGACCGCTTCACGTTGATTTGGTATCGACAGCAACGTGCTGCTGGTGTGATGGTACGTAGTACGAAGCTGAAGGCTGCTGCTGAGAAGTTCGCTAGGCTTCATGACACCCTAGACTTCAAGGCATCCAAGGATTGGCTCTTCGCATTCAAGTTATGGCATGGCCTTACCAACCGTATAGCTCATGGCGAAGCTTTGGACGCTAACGAGGATGAAGTTGACAAGTTTCGACACAAGGTGAAGGGCTTGATCGACAGGGAGGGCCTCACTCTCGGTCAAGTCTACAATGCTGACGAAACTGGTTTACTCTATCGCTCTTTGCCAACGAACACTCTAGCCGAGGAGACGGAGAAGCGTGTACCTGGCCGCAAGCTCTCCAAGCAACGGATATCTGCTTTGTGTTGTGCCAATGCTAACGGCATGCACCGGCTTAAGCCCGTTATTGTTGGCCGTGCAAAGCAACCTTGGTGTCTTTGTGGGGTGATGGATGTCCTTCCTGTCGTCTGGTACCATTCTTTGAAGGCATGGTTTACAGCCCAGATCTTCAAAGACTGGTTCCACCGCCACTTCATCAAGGAGGTCATACATTACCAGACGAAGACACTGGGAATCCCGCACGACCAGGTCCCTGATAACTTTTACATCCAAAAATGACAATTCATTATCCTTTTCCATCTCATGAGTAAACTTAATCGATTGAACTAACGAATTTAATTGCAGGAGAAATTCATCAATGGGAAGACTGTTAGGCCAGAAGCACAGGATATCAACGTATCGGAGCCAAACTACTGTATGTTTTGCTCCATTATGGAGGTCAGTAAATGTTTCTCAAAGTATTCCATGTAAATATTTGCCAAAACTGGGGAGAGAGGATTACCCATGGCCATACCAAATTTTTGTGTGTAAAATTTACCTTCAAAGGTAAAAGAAGAGTTCACAATGCACAATTTAATTAGCTTGATAATGTTTTCAGAGGGAATACCATCAGTGTTACTACCCAGAATGCTTGGCAGGAAAGTTAAAACATCATCAACAGGGACATTTGTGAATAATGATTTAACATCAATGCTGACTAATTTGTAGGGGTACATGACATTTAGAGATTTTAACTTTATTACCAAATCCTCATTGTTTTGTACAAATGAATCAGAGATAGTGCCTACAACAGGAGACAACAGTGGTACAAGCCACTTGGAGAGTTTGTATGTCGTAGAGCCTACAGAGCTTACAATTGACCTGATGGGGTTGTTTGTTTTGTGAGTTTTAATCAAGCCATACATATATACATAAATACAGTGTAAGGACAGCCCAACAGAGTAGTGGTTTATTTCAGCACAAAGCATCCAGTGATCACCATATTGACTGGACAGGCTCCAAGATTCTAGCAAGATCAAAAAGCTTAGATGAAAGAAATGTAATAGAATCTTGTCTAATTTCTGGCACATATGAAAAGAATATAAACATGAGCTATGGTCATTTTAAGTGTGATAAAATGTTAAATGAATTAATTTTAAAGCAGTATCCCTCAGACTAACAAGTGATTGTTCCCTGTCATCTCCTGGTGGTGTAGTCACACCTGTGTGGGACACACCAAGCATTAATCCTCTAGGTCTTAAGCAGCAGTAATTATCCCCTCCTCCCTTCCCCCTCTCCTCTTCCCCCTTCCCCTCCTCCCCTCCCCCTTCCCCCTCCCTCCCACTCCCCTTTCCTCCTCTCCTACTCCCTCCTCCTTTGTCACGTGCATTTTTAGATTCAGATCATCCTTTGTTGTGTTCCACTTCCTGCTGCAGGTGACCATAAGTTAAGCCGTAGGTAAAAATTCAGGTCATCCATTGTTCTGTGTGGCACAACCTGCTGCGGGTGTGCGTAAAAGACCTCTACCCTTTACGTTTCTGTCTCACTCTGTCTGAAGATGTAATATACGAAAGTACTCACTGTCGCTCCTTTCATTTCTCCTGTGGTTAGTTTGCATACATATCTTCACAGTAAAGTGAAGTCTCTGCATATATATATATATATATATATATATATAAAATACTGTATATATGTAAATAAATAAATATATATATATATATATATAAATGTGTGTGTGTATGTATATGTATATATGTATATATGTATGTAAGTAATCCCTCCAATATCCGACGTAATAGAGCCATAGGCAGGTCCGGATAGTGGTCCTGTCTGGATATTGGGCCCCAGCTTATGGACTTGTACTTATGGACCCTAACTCAGAGAAACACCTATACAACTCCCTCTGGACATGCATAGCACCTATATAAGACCCAATCACACCAATAAGGCACATAAAAGACTGAAATAAATGCAAAAGAAGCATAAAATGAGGTTTTTGAGGTAGGTTCATACAATATTCAACATTCTGGGTACTTACAAGTCCATGGCTCCTGGACTGGTACTTATGGACCCTAACCCAGCCTAACTCAGAAAAACACCTTCCTACTGCACATGCATAGCTCCTAACACCCTATTCACACCAATAAAGGATATTAAAGAGTGAAATGAGGTGTTTGAGGTAAGTATAGTATGGAAAAAAGTACAGTATGAAACATTCTGGCTACTTACAGCAAGTCCATGGCCATCTCGATGAATAACCACCTCCTCTCGGACTCTGACAGTAAGAAGGATTTCCTGAAGCACTTGCAGTACTCTGTTCATGAAGTCTTGCACTGAACTTAGTCAATCGCACTCAGAAGTCTGTTCTCTTCACAGTGCGCACTCTTGTCTAACTTATGCTCCATTGTAACTTACTAAGTGTTACACTCTGCGCTTTAACTTTTCCCACTCTTCTAACCATTTTCTAAAGCAAAAACAAACAAGTCTATTTACGTTAAATTTAGTTCATAAATTGTCTTTTCGCTCACAACTGTAAATCCTTAACACAACACACTGTTTTTTTCACTGCACAACACTGTAAATTCCCGTATGGTCTAGTGGAGAAGTTCTTGCTGTTTAATCACTGTCAGAGTCCGAGAGTATCACTGGCAGGTGACCTAGGGTGCATCGCTGGGTCGTGGTGATGGCGTACCCACTGCAGACGACTCTGAAGATAGACACAAACTCACGTCGAGAGGTGACTCCACCGTGGCTGATGTGCTGGGCTGTGGCTCGGAGGATGAGGGCCTCTCTTGGGGAGGCAATAGAGTGGAGCCAGGGCTGGGCACAGCAGGGGTCACGGGCCTGAAAAAACTGTCAATCGTTGATTGACGCAAGGAACGACGATTCTGACCATTGATGATGCGCTGCCTGAAAGCACGCACTTCCTCCACAAGTTCCAAGGGCCCCATCTCCCTGTCGCAGTCCGGGTGTTCCAGGTAGTCGAGAACGAACTCTAAGTGTTCCCGGAGTGCGCTCAGCTTGGGGATGGCTGGAGTAGTGTCATGCTGAGAGGAGTCCGCATCATCGTCACCGTCCTCGTTGGAATCTTCAAGCTGGGTACTGACACCTGCAACTGAAGATGAGATCTCGATATCAGACAATGTCTGATACCCAGGATCGCCCTCGTTGTCATCCAACCACTCATGCACATCGTCCACATCAACATCGTCGCCATGCGTATGTAGCCGTGCATGGAAGTCATCCACGTCAAAACCTAGGAAATCGTACTCCACATCTGTTCCGAGCAGACGAGACCAACCATTTTCTAGAGTCTTGACAGGGACTTCCTTCCATGCACTGGCCCAGTTGTAGATTGCAGACTTGATGTTGTAGCGGTGAAGGTTTTCCAAAGGCTGCTGGCCTCGTCCTCGTCCTCGAGAACAACCATCACCTCATCCAGGAACTTCCTTCGGTATAGGCACTTTGTTGCCACGATCACTTCTTGGTCCATTGGTTGGATGAGAGCAGTCGTATTAGGTGGCTAAAACATGCACTTAATCCGGCCATTCTCAGCCACCAAATCCTTGTCGCACGGGTGGGCAGGTGCATTGTCGAGGAGAAGGAGGGCCTTTACCTGGTCGTGCGGGATTCCCAGTGTCTTCGTCTGGTAATGTATGACCTCCTTGATGAAGTGACGGTGGAACCAGTCTTTGAAGATCTGGGCTGTAAACCATGCCTTCAAAGAATGGTACCACACGACAGGAAGGACATCCATCACCCCACAAAGACACCAAGGTTGCTTTGCACGGCCAACAATAACGGGCTTAAGCCGGTGCATGCCGTTAGCATTGGCACAACACAAAGCAGATATCCGTTGCTTGGAGAGCTTGCGGCCAGGTACACGCTTCTCCGTCTCCTCGGCTAGAGTGTTCGTTGGCAAAGAGCGATAGAATAAACCAGTTTCGTCAGCATTGTAGACTTGACTGAGAGTGAGGCCCTCCCTGTCGATCAAGCCCTTCACCTTGTGCCGAAACTTGTCAACTTCATCCTCGTTAGCGTCCAAAGCTTTGCCATGAGCTTTACGGTTGGTAAGGCCATGCCGTAACCTGAACACGAAGAGCCAATCCTTGGATGCCTTGAAGTCTAGGGCGTCATGAAGCCTGGCGAACTTCTCAGCAGCAGCCTTCAGCTTCGTACTATGTACCATCACACCAGCAGCACATTGCTGTTGATACCAAATCAACGTGAAGCAGTCGACTTCAGCAAACTTGGGAGTAAACGTCACCTTCCTCTCCATGTTGCGTTTGCTTCTTGAAGAGAAGTCAGCCGTGTACTGCATTAGTTTGTCTCGGGATCTCTTGATATCAAACAAAGTAGATCGGGCCAGGTTGAACTCGTGGAGGATGCGGGAAGAAGACCACCCCGCATCTACTTTCTCCAACATCTCCCGTTTCTTCTCCAGAGTCAACACCACTCTCTTCCTCTTCTCAGGCGGCGGGGCCATCATCACACACACTAATAAGAATCACGAGAGCAATAGGAGTGCCTGCAGCAGGTAAAGCACCACCACAAAAGCAAGCACATGGGCAGCCATGACAACGAGCGAGCACTCGCGGCGAGAGACAGGCAGAAAGTGGGGAGGATGCAGGGGCGCTCTATCGGACGTCGGAGGAATGGCCTTTGCGGCTCACAATAAAGTCCCAGTCCCGCAAGCCCCGTGGCACCCGCCAGTTCAAATTACAGGCGGGAAAATTTCTCTTTTTCTTCGAATTTTTTGCGCTTTTTGGACCATTTTGGGAATATTGGATCCCGGGACGATTATCTCCGGTTAGTGTGGACGTTCG